>NC_136589.1:12292456-12702456 GCF_910589615.1 Taurulus bubalis | reverse complement strand
TAAATCCTCTTCAGTCTGCCAGACTTTCAGTGTGGATCCTGACTCCCCTCTCAATTATTTTCCTGGTTGACAGTTAATTTTTATTTCAGGATGTATCGCATATCTATATCAGCTGACAGCCATGTCAGAAGTGCACGCATCATCACATCTTTTTTATTTTTCTTCTCCAACACATGCACTTTTCTAGCTTGTTGTGAAGTTTATGTTTATGTACCAAGCTGAGGTGTCACAAATCAAGTTATTCTGTAACTTTCTGTCCTGTTTCTGGCTTAGTCACGTTGCAGTAGGTGTCCAAATTAGAACAACAGGTGAACTTAAGATGTTCTTATTGTCATGGCAACACTGACAAACTCCAGATGACAAGTGGTATGTAGGTTGCACGCGTTGAATACAAATGTGTATTCTCTGCTGCTTTTTTGCTTGATTTAGAATTCTTCATATTTGTGCAGGTCTGAAAAGGCGAGAGGAAAGATTTTTCTATTTTGCTTTTGTGTGACTTCCAGGTCTGTGTCTGAAAAATATCTTTTGCAAAGTCTGCATACCAATGAGGAGGGTCTGCACAGATAATAAGATTAAAAAGCTTCACCCACTGATACTCCTGCTCTCCATTCCCTTAGAAGTCGGCACTCTCAAGACTTGCTATTGGTCAATAGCACATTGTTTTCCTCGAATTTATCGCAAAAGATTTCTGCAAATACTTCCACCCAATGGCAGTGATTTCCCTTTTTTTATGGAAATAAGTAGATTTTGCTGCAGCATCTTTGCTGTTTTGAATGCTGGCATGACGACAATGCTACAAATCCAATCTCCAGAACAGTCTGGAAAGTCTTGGCAGGAATAAACAGCAAAAGTTCTCCCCTTCTGTGTCGTTTAGCATCGACGCGCCCTTGAGCAAGGTATACACATCTCCCCCTTCCTCCCCAGCTCTCCGTCCAGGAGGGCCATTTTAAATCATAGCGCGCGCTCTCAGTGAACTCGTCTGGTTGAACACGACCCCCGCGATCCATCACACATCAGGAAATCATCTGGGAGTCTGAGAGGGAGGAAGGTGCCGTAGCTGTTAGGGGCTCTGTTTTCCTGGCACCACTAAACTCTTTCCACAGCACTTTTCTGGGCCCCACGAGCCTGAGTTAGACGAAGGCAGCCGAAATAGACTTAACAGCCGAGCAATGGCGCTCTCAAAGGCCCATTTCCCTCCTCAACTCATCCAGACAAGTGTTCAATCTTGCTGGAGTTACGGTTTAATGCCGTGGATTTGATTCTAAATAGAAATGTCCCCCCCCCACACCCTTCAACCGTTGTCTCTTCTACATTATTGGAGAAGACGCTGAAAAGATATAGATGTTTTTCTTGCAATATATCTGCCTGTTTCTGGGGTTTCATCGGGACATGAGAGGCCCTGAGCTGGAGACTCAGGCTTGAGAAACTGGCCGCGGTGTTGAAAACCGCCTTCCTGTGTCGGACGCTCTGCCAGCGGTATCTGCTTTTCCTCTCGGCCTTAGACTTGTCGGCGTGCCCGTGTGTTCGGATATGGCAGGGGCTCGCACTCATGAGCTGGCTTGTTTCAGTGAAAGGATTGTACTAATATGGACCTGGCAGAGAAGCAGGGCATATTTTCCTAACTGAGGTTGATTAATGGAGTGGGGAGTTGACGAGGGGGGGAGGGTGCTGGGAGCTGAGTGAAAGGTGGGGGAAAGGGAACGGGAGCGAGTTTTAACAGAAGAAAACTGTATGTGATGGTTTCAGGCTCCTTTTATACATCAGGAAGCTGTTTTCATGATCAGAATTTATTCAGATTAGGTGGTTCAGTACATGCAGAGAAAGTTTACTTCTCCTCTTTTCAATCTGTGTCATAATGTGTGCTGACAGTCAATGGTTGATTACTTCACTTCTGAGCTTTATCTTGGGTTTTCAAACAGGTCACATGGTCACAAAATTATGATGGTGGATTGCTGACATCAAGTTGAAATTTCTTTCAACCACAGTGACCTTTCATGCACAGTTTGACATGTTGGGAAATACACCTATTTACTTTCTTGTTGAGTCAGAGAGAAAGGTAGCGTAACCTAGCTTAGCATAAAACTGGAAACAGGGGGGAACAGCTGGCTTGGCTCTGTGAAAGCTGACAAAATCAACCTAGCAACACCTCTAAATATCACTAATGGACATTTTATAACTTGTTTGTTAAATTTTGTACAAAAGTAAAGTGTTTGTACCAGTTTGTATGCTAACCTAGCTGCTGGCCTTCCAGTGTTTTATATTTGTGCAAATTCAATATTTGGGTTTCAGACTCAAACAAAACAAGATTTGTTTTTTTATCACATTGCCATCTTGAAAGTTGTGATGGGAATTTCCTAAACTAAATGATATGATGATAATCTGTTAAATACTGAAAAAAACCTGTTTGTAGAAATGCAGTAAAACCCACCAGTTGTCTCTTCATGTCGTTAGTTTTGCTGAGCTTTGCGTTCAGTAGTTGCCATGGGAAAAATGCTGCCATAATGACGCTGACTGGCAACTTTCCCTCAAACTGATGCGAAGCAGATTCCTCTGCCTCTTGACCCCCGTTGTTTTTACAGCCCGCCTCAGCTCTGGGAGGCCGAGCCGAGTGAGTGAGGAGGCAGCGGAGGGTAGAGGGGCGCTCAAAATGTACGACCCTCCGGCTCCTCTGGCAGACTCAGCCAGTCGGTCATGCTTTTACTTTGCTCAGTTACTCGACATGTTGTACTGAGGCTGAAACAGACTGTGTTTAAGTCACAGTTTTGAGAACGATTCTCACTGGCACGTTGTTGTTGAGCAGGAACTGGTCTCCGGGGCTCCAGAGCAGACATTTTAACAGCTGACAGAGATTCACAGCACACACGGCTCTGACACAAATTGTACGAGGAGAGCGCGATCACATAGAGTTCTCAGAAGATCGTAGGACACACACTGTACTTTTTAATCTGACACAACTTCTCCATCGAAATAGAGGAGGAGGTCTTGGTTCCAAAAGTGTATAAACTTAATTTATTGATATATGATTGGAAGTGTAATTGGGAGGTTCGGACTCCTGAAATTAACGTCAGAAGATCTGCCAGAGAGAAGACATTTCACTCCGTTGGATATTGGGATCAGATTTAGCTTTATTTTTGGAGACACTGCAATTTAAATTAAGCCTTGACTGGCCCCCGATACGATCTTTAGGCCCATCATCTCTCAGTCTTGAGGTCGAGATTGTTGTGGTAAATACATTAACACCATTTTTCTTAGATCTGAAGTTTGTCAAAAGTCATTTCTGGAAGTAGAGGAAATTCCAAAATGATACAGAAGGAGATATAATAAACTAATAAAAAGCTTGAATACAATAATCATAACGGGCGATCGGTGCATCCACTTTATTTGATGATACTGTCAGAGTAAATGATGATGAAGCTTAACTACATGTTTGTGATGATGCGACTCATCCTGCCACCTCCCTTGACTATAAATACTTTGGCTCCTGCGCACAGGGAAAACCCAACAGCGGCAGTTTAATTGGAGCAACAGCAACTGATGACAACAAGACTCTCAAGGGGCGTTTTCCTCTGGTCGCTCCTTCAGTCGTTCATCACATCAATTATGTCGTGCTCGAGTTACAAAGGCAAACCAGAGTTGTGTGCGAATTACTTGCCTAGTGGTCCTGTTGTGACTGTTCATCCCAAGCTAGTCAGAGCTAATGGAAAAATATATTACAAGTTCCCAATATTGCTAAATAAGCTAACTTTAGCTAGTTTAGTTGGTTTAAAACGCATATATATATTTATTTATTTATTTATTTTTTCCATACAGAAGACTTTATTTTAAAACAACTAGCCTGTAAAAAAAATACTAAATAAGGACTTCATGGCTACATCATGCATGATAATATGCTAAAAGACTGAGGCTAAAGCTACATGTGCCCAACAAAAAGTTTGCATCCTCTGCAGTCAATTATCCACACATTTAATTTATTATAGGTTTCATAATGAAAAACTGTTGGATCAGACTATTAAGGTGTTCTAGCACCATGTTTTACATTGTATGTTTTCCCCTTCAGGAAAAGGACTAACCAATGTGTGCAAATGTAGCGCGACTTTGGGTAACCTTGCTGGCATGAGAGTAAACTTCCCAAATCCAATAAAAGAACCCCAAACTCTCAAAGCATCAAGGACTAGCTTCCCCAGAATAGACCACTTTTTAATTTTTTTTATATTCCTCACACTTTTTTGCTCAAAATGTATAGATTTAGTGAGATTAGACCGGTCTGCCCATGCAGTAATCCGCTGCTGCAACCAGTGGACCGGTAACTCAGCGCTGTGACCTACCAAGAGCCCCAGAACACCTGAAGGGCCTGTGAGTGTTGACCAAAACACAGCCAGTGGGTCATGAGGCTGCCAGCCTGCAATGTGAGCTGCTGCCAAACTCCACAGTGACCCAGAGAGTTAAAGGAACTTGCAGGAGGGCCGGCTAATTCTTGTCCGAAGGAGGCCTGTCGCCCAGCCCTAGAGCAGCCGAATTTACCCTCCTTCCAGCACATTTAACAAGCTAACATTCCTTCTGTGAACTTTTAGTCGTTTTCACAACTGTGCTCTTTATGGGTCGACTCAAAGCCTTTTGACTTTCAGCTGTCTGGTCCTGTTAAGGCTGCACTAAGCAGAAGTTTTATGTAAAAATGTGCTCTTTTTATCTACTTAAAACACGTGTCTCATTCCCATTCGTACATTCTGCTTCAAACTATTGTATTACGACGTTGCTTTCTTTTTTCTATCCTTTTGGCTTTGTACGTTTTACTGATTTACATGTTAACAGGATATCGGTTTATTAAAGGTCTTTCAAAACTCTCTAACAGCACTTTGAGATTCCTTGCAGGTGTTTGTGTGAAGTTAAGTGGTGGGAAAGTGAACCATAAAAGGGAAGGGACAGAAAAGGGGCTGACACTTGTCAAAAAATGACATCCTGGACACAAAAAAAACATTAACATTGTGAGAACCTGAAACTGCTGAGCCAGCAAACGTCCTTAACGTAACACTTTGATTAAATTATCCAACAGTATCTACGTTAGCTGCTGACACCACACCCCTGCCGCAACAGTTTAAAATCTGTGACAAGCCTCTTAAGGGGTCTATTGATTAGGATTAATTGAAACATCGTAGTGCTTGTTGGAGCTTGACTTAAATCATGACTAAACTCTGAGGAATACAGCATCGTACAGACTGGGGGCGTGTGTCTGCCCGTTGCACATCAATCTTCAGAGTTTTTTTTCTGTCAGTTACCCCTGGAGATAAAACACCATATAATCTGCCCTTCTCCCTCCACAGTGTCCTTTGGGCTTTTTCATTGGTTGGCACTCCTTCCACATGCCAGCAAACTCACGCACACATCTGAAAAACCGGCTCTCGAGTTTATTGATAGCCGTGTAAACCTCACGCCACTCCATTCTCAGAGTGATCTCATCGCGGAACTTCCACGAGCGCTCCAAACCAGCTCACCAGTGACTTTTAAGTGGCTTTTGTTCCCTCGTCCGTCAAAGGCAGGCCAGCGAAGGACAGTGCAGGCTTTCATAAGCGCCTGGCTCTGCTCCTGCAGGTCCTCCTTCAGCTCTCTGGTGGAAACGTGGTGCTCTGCGTTTTGAGCCCCGGGTGTAATTAACCCAGAGAACTCATAAAGAGGCGTTCACAACAGGGTGCATGGCGGGCCCTCATTGCCAGCTCCTGTTGGGCGGCTGAGAGCCTGCTCCAGATGTTTTCCATTAGCGTGTTTGCATGCCAGAGAATCCAAGGGCCCCCTTACACCTACTGTATACAGTACACAATGACCCAGTGTGCTGTGGCTCCAAGCTTGTTAGCGTCACAGGGAAAGGTTCTGATGAAGTGGTGGTGTGTGAATAAACCAACAGGTAAGCCATTTATTAGTCAGCAGGTCTGGTTCAGTGACATAACACATCTGGAGCTAACAGACAGATTAAACACAGGTTTATGAGCAGCATGGAGCCAATGGAGGGTCCACTGTTGGTTGGCCGGTCCAACACTTTGGTCCAGACTGAACCCAACATCTTTTGGATGGATTATGACTAGGGATTTTTCCGATACCGGTGCTAAACCGCTACTTTTAAAACGATACCGGTGCCTAAACGGTGCCTGAACCGATACTTTTTTATTGCCAAGGCAATTTTTTTTTCTTCAAATTGAACAATATTATTAACTGTTTAAAATATACTATAGATATAAATAAATAAGTACATACAAAACACACTTCAAACCACAGCTTCAAACCTTTTAACTTCAAACTATAAAAATATATATTAAAAAAAAGAACAGACACCAGTCCAATCAGGTGGCCTGATGGGACCGAGTGCAACAGAACTCAGACTCTGTTGGATCCTAAAACTGCTGTTTTACTGGACTACACGTCATCATTAATATCAACTGGAGAGATTTGTTCCATCAAGCCGAGGACGGACGTTCAAAAGCTGGTGCTCGTGTCTCCAGCGATCTCTGTGTGCGCGCACTGTGTGTGTGAGCGCTGGAAGCCCCGCCCCCTCGAGCCCCGCTCTGCATGCAGGCAGACAGAGAGCAGAGCAGCGAGTGCGCTCTGATCCGCGCTATTTTAATAATCGTTTTTAGCGTGCGGGTACCGCGCTACCTTTGTAGTATCTATATACCGTGCAACTTTACAGAGTAGTGTAAAAAAAAAGTATTTAAATCGGCTCAGGCACCGGAAGGAAGCACCGAAATCTGCATTGCTTTTCGGTCCGGTAGATACCGGACGTGTTGGTACACGGTACCAACACGTCTCGGTACCCAACCCTAATTATGACATTTTGTACAGACATTCATGGTTCTCAGAGGATAAACCCTACTGACTTTGGTGATCCCCTCACTTTACATCTAGCGCCATCGTGAGGTTGACATTTTGGAGTTTTGAGTAAAATATCTCAGAAACTATTGGATGGATTGCAATGAAATTTGCTTCCGGCGTTCATGTTTCCCTCACAATGAGTCGTAAATAACTTGAATCCCTTCACTTTTCCTCGAGCGCCGTCATCAGAGTTTCACTTAATCCAATGCTTTGGTTTGAAGTATAGAACCTGCATCTTCCAGTTGGTAGAACATCTCACTTCTTCATAGCCTGCTGCCCTAATTTTTACAGACCTGAGTATAATTATGCCTGCGATGATGTTAGCCTTACAGGGTTTAGTGCATTGGACTGGTGCCATTGTCAACGGATTGTAAAACGGTGTGAATTTAATAACTGCCATGTGAAGAAGAGACTCCGGTGGCATGACAATCAGGGTTGCTTATCCAGCTCATGTGGACTCATGGACTGCAGGCTGCTGCAGACACGTTCAGTATAGGATTACGTGTGTATAAGTGCTGTGACTGATGATTTTGTTCTCCCTCTCCTCCGTCCCTACAGACATTTACAGCTTGGTGTAACTCTCACCTGAGGAAAGCGGGAACACAGATCGAGAACATCGAGGAGGACTTCCGGGATGGACTGAAACTCATGCTGTTGCTGGAGGTCATCTCAGGTAAACAGCGTTTGACTTAACAGGGTTACCTGAATGCAGACAGTTTGGGTCGACAGCAAGATCACATGTTGAGTTGAGATCAGACTTTAAGGCAGAGTTTAAAAAATTTTGGGAAACATGCTGACTTGCTTTCTTGCTGAAAGTTAAAAGAAAATATTGATACAACTCTCTAATGCCTCTTTTATTAAAGTGGCATCTTTATATATGAGTTTCAGGGTCTCACGTTACGGGAATGATTTTAAATTAAACCCTCTCAGTCAAAAGGAATTTTATATGTTAGATAGTTGCCCCCAAACTACAAGTGAAATGGAGAAATGAATATATATGTGGCAGATTTAAAGATGACTGCTCACATTTTTCTTATGTGTTATGGAAAGAAAGAGAAAGGGGGGGGGGGGGGGTTCCATTTTGAAAAAAACATTAAAAACATAACTTAACATGCATGTTTTGCACATACCAAACAATTTGAGAATTATTCTTATTTATTATTTCACTATATATTTAAATATGAAGCTACAACTGACAGCCAATTAGCTTGGCTCAGCACAAAGACTGCAAACCATAGCTATTTCCAAAGGTACAAAATAAATTCCTCCCAGGACCTCTAAAACTTACTAATTAACATGTTATATCTAATCCACAAATAAAACAAATTTAAAAGCTTAATCTCAGCAAGAAAGCGAATAAGAGTAGTACTCAAAATGTCAAACTATTGATTTAAAACAATAAGAAAAGTCCCAATGTTGAAACCGTTTTACTGGTTTTCGGGAAATCTCTGCGAATGAACGTTTTGTTCATTCCAGGACAAAATGTCATTTCTTTCAAATGAAAAACGGCAATATCCATCTCTCTCGATCTGTTGTGTTTGCCTGTCTAGGCGAACGCTTGGCCAAACCAGAGAGAGGCAAGATGAGAGTCCACAAGATCTCCAACGTGAACAAAGCACTCGACTTCATCGCCGGCAAAGGAGTGAAGCTGGTGTCGATCGGAGCCGAGGGTGAGTGATGCCACATCGCTGTCTGATAATGACATTTCAGCCAGAAGATGAAGGTCAGGGCTTCTTCACAAAGTGACCTGACCTTCTCTAAACGTGTTTACATCTCAGATTGTCACCTATTGGTTTTAATTAGACCATCAGCCAAATAAATAGCTACTATTTCTGCCTGCTATGGCTAATGTAGTCTCTCTCTGTCTCTCGTTACCATGGCAGAGCCGCTGGCTGCTGTGCAGTTTAATGAGATCCTTATTTCAGAGCGTTCCTGCGCAGGTTGTGCTTTGCAGTGCATTTTCTGAGTAGATCTCAGGATCAGCAATCCCCTCGGGGAGCGGAGGCTGCTCATTGTTCAGCTCGAATAACTTGGGGATGTCCATCCTCCTCCCATCGGATAGTAAACAACTCCTTAGCGCAGTAAACACACTCACTCTCTCACTATCTATCTCCCCCTTTCACACACACACACATACACACACACACACACACACACACACACACATACATATATATATACACATATATATGTGTGTGTATATATATATACACACACACACACACATATATATATATATATATATATATATATATATATATATATATATATATATATATATATATATATATATATATATATATATATACGCACACACATACGCATACACACTGAGTTTGCACATCAGTGGCGGGCCATGCGTTTTCCACCTAGGCCTTCAGTGCCGTGTAGTCCACATCAAGGGCGGACTGGGGGGAAAAAGTGTCCCGGGAGTTACTGTCAGACCGGCCCACTCAATACGGCGCGCTGCCCAATACACGGCGGGTTCATGCAGACTGTCATGCGTGGACAGCAGAAATCCACATGAAAATTGTTGACAAATATTATATCCTTGCTGTGAACGCCTGATGATTTTGGGATGGCAACAGAGATTTCATAAAACCAATTGACAAAACACATGTCATATTTGAAATGTTGGTGAACTGCCCCTTTTTACAGAAGATGATCCCTTGCAAATTAGTCAAATCCATGTTAAACACACAGGGGACCTAATAAGGTTAACCTCTGACCTTTGTAACCCCAATGTTCAACCCTTGCTTGTCTCTCCATTCCTTTCACTCTCTGACACAAACATGTTGAAAGAAAGACATGTTTTAATGACAAACCCTAAACTGTAACTGAAAAAAAATCTGGTGACTGGTGCATAATCCTGCTACATCTTCATGAAACGTGGATCGATAAAATAATGATTTCACATATTTTACCCCACGATTCTCCCCCTACGCCCACACGGCAAATATATTTAACTATCAAGTCGATGTTGTCTATTATTAAAGGAAGTGTTAACTCAATGCAATACTGATGGCTCTATAAGACGTATGGAAGTAAAAGAGACCATCGGCGAGAAGATCCGGCTTCGACCTGGGGGTCGGAAGCTCCAGCAAGAGGAGGAGAGCTCAGCACCTGGCCGGCAGCAGCGTCTCCTCCTGCAACCAGGAGCAGAGTTTTGCCTCACTGAAACTCTGGTGTCATATTGGAATTATATTGTAAGGATCGAAAAAATGTATTCAATATCCATCTTTAATCTTGACAGAAGTCAAAATAAGGCTGATTGTTGCGCTAGAATCAATTATTTTTACTGATGAATCTTCAGTTTATTTTCTTGATGAATCAATAAATCACCTTGAAGAGAAAGAAAACCAGCAACTGTTCACAACTCAGACAAAGGCACAAGTGAATTGTTGTAATTTGTCAACCATTACTAAAAGCAAATTAATATAATCTTACGAGCAGATTTTCTTCACTCGTTTTAAGAAAACCCCAAAAAAATCTGTCTCCAAACAGGACAAAAAGTACTCGATAAGATGAAGATTTTTTTTCCCAGTGTACAAAGAGTCCGGTATAAAAGCTCCTAAACCAGACCAGCATTCCAGACAGATTATCCTCCTGGTAGAGCGGCCCTGCAGCTCCCTGCTCGCTGCTCGCTGCTCGCTGCGGTGGCAGGACGGGGCTAGTTGAAGGGTCAGATCCGTGCTACTTCATCAGGGGGGGTTTGTTGTGGGTGAGGGATGAAGGAGCGTGGTGGGGGATGCATTCAAAGGGAATTAACCGGATTTGTGTTCCTCCCCCATGTTGATCAGTCATGTTCATCAGGACTAATCTCAACATTTATAAGCGTGTTTCAGCTCGAACAACATAGCCCAACTTTTCTCTACCTCCCTAATTCGATCCGAGCCGTCGTTCACGTCGCGTTACATGTACATACGTCTGACGGACATCTCACAGTCCGAGTTTGTCCGTCACAGTTGGGTGGCGGTGGAGCTCGTGCCCAGCTCCTTATTGGATTACAGGGAGAAACAAATGATTATTGAAGGAGGGCAAACAGGGTGACCTGTTGAGGGGGATTTTCATTATCGACAGAAAGGACCGGGCAGAGGCAGTTCATTCACAGCCGCCAAGTGATTGACAGACCCACAAGCCTAGGCTCTTAATTATTGAACTGAATCATCGCACGTTTCATTCATTAGAGCTTAGTGCTCACTGTCTCAGCTCTAAGAAGTACTGTGAGCTAATCTGAGCCTGTATGGAAAATAATATAATATATGATTGCAGGATATCATGTTGAGTTTCATGACCTCAAAGGCCTGTGAACAGTGTTCAAAAACCCAGCAAACTGTTTAGAAATACACAGCTGTACATTTTTTTTTTAAAGATGGTTGACAGTCATTTGCTTTCCAAAGGTTGTTCAGTGGCCAATTGCGCATCAGGGCGTTATTTCTTTCTTGTTATTGACAGATTGATTAAAAGTTTCTTTACTGCTCTACATGTGGTAAATCTCTGTGGATAAAAGTTAAGTCAGCACTGATTTTCATCAAGGTGAAACTATTGCTGCATTTTCGTGTAAAGACATTTGAGCTCCATATATCTTTTGTTTCAACAGCATTTAAATGACTGTTTCATTGTGATGCAGATCCTTCCAAGTCATTGCAGTAGAGTTATTAAATGCTATCTAAACTAATTGGACAGCTAAAAAGACGAACAGTTCACAGCTTTGCTAATGTCTGTTGCTCTTCTTGAGGTTTCCTAATTTGTCTTCTGCCCACTAACAGAGTTTTGGCGAAGTTTTTTCTTCTTTCCAACCCGAGGGTTTAAAGATAGAGGGTTTCCTTTGTTGTATAGATTGTAAAGCCCTTTGAGCTGTATGAGAATAAAATCGCCTTGATCTGTGAGGCTGTACTTATGCACAGCAGGGCTTTGAGCTAAATGCTAACGTGCTCACAACGACAAAGCTACCATGCAGATGTTTAGCAGGCTGCAGGTATAATGTTTACCCCCTTCACCATCATAGCTCAGCATGTTAGCATGCAAGCATTAGCACTAAACACATCGTTCAGTTGACGCTGATGAAAAGGTAATTAGGTTTGCATGTATATGCTGAAATGTTGACCTGATGGTGCTTGATGAAAGGCAGTAGGATTGCCTCCTCTGGGGTTTTTGAATGTCTGTACAAAATGAGTGGCGGTTCACTCCACCATTGGTAAGGTCTGTCTTTGCAGTTCAGTTTTCAACTGAAGGAAGAGAGGTGGATGTTTCAAATATTTGAATGGTAAAAATACTTTCAGCCATTGTTGAGATATCAATGTCTGAAGTCAAGAAAACTGAGGATGTTGGTTTCAAGAAGTATAACATAGGCTTGAAACTGTAGGTGGGTGATTTCTACATGTTGACCCGGGGAATCATATTTAACATTTCACCTTTGGGGAAAATATGCGTTGCTTAGAACATAAAACTCTTTGAAAGGTCTCCTTAATGTGTCACTTTGAGAGGATATGAGATGGAAAACATAGAGTCGCTCTTATCCTTAGAGCCACGCAGCCGACACGGACAAAATTATTTTAACTTTCAACTATTTATTTTGAGATCACCAAATCAATGTGTAAACCCTGAAATATAATTGTTATTGCTTTGCCCTTTTTTCAGAGATCGTAGATGGCAACGCCAAGATGACCCTGGGAATGATCTGGACCATAATCCTCCGCTTCGCCATTCAAGACATTTCTGTGGAAGGTACTGTGTGTGTGTGTGTGTGTGTGTGTGTGTGTGTGTGTGTGTGTGTGTGTGTGTGTGTGTGTGTGTGTGTGTGTGTGTGTGTGTGTGTGTGTGTGTGTGTGAACATTTCCACACGCTTCTTGTTCATTCACTTCATAGAAAAGAACTGCTCTCTGTCTTAATTTGCAGTTGAAAACCCTTCTTTGACTCAGTGTAAAGACCTTTGTCACACATCTCACTGAGCTTTAAAAAAACTCCTGCACAATACGAATTATAGACTCGACGAGCTAATGCACGTTAATTAGAATATGAAAGAACCAGAGATTGCTCTTTTCCTATGGAGGCGGACATGTTAATGTTATGGTCCTCTCCATGGTTAAAATATATAATGCACTTACAATGTAATCCAATTTGAATGTCAGAAGTGATCAGCGTTGATTTTGTTCAGCTTCAGATTCCACGGCAGCGTTTTTTTTAAGTATTTAATTCAACTGTTTTGGGACAACACAATAAACCACACACCTCTCAGTATCCGCTGGAAACAAGAGAGCATGAAACACCCGAGGAATCGCACATGATTCCCATTCACCTCACCTCCACTTAATCCACCGCTAAACAGGGATTAGTCGAGAGTTGGTCAAAGTAAAAAGCCTGAGAGTTTCTTGAACTTCACAATGATCCCTTCTGCAGAGACATCTGCCAAAGAGGGCCTCCTGTTGTGGTGCCAGAGGAAGACTGCGCCCTACAAGAATGTCAACATCCAAAACTTTCACATCAGGTGAGGGACGCACCATAAGCAACATACAAAAAAGTGCATTACTCCACTGCAGAGATGCAGTTACAGGTAATAAGATTACGCAGAGTTTCACCTGAAGTCATTGGTGTTAATTGTTGGCTCAGATTAACATTGCCAAATTGTATCCGAGCCAGAGCTTGGAAACAAAAGTAAACGGTTTGCAAGAGTTTTTCGTCCCTCAAGTTTAGAGATTTTGCTGAAATCCAGTTATAATGTAACTGAAGCTCAGCACTTTGCCCACGCAGTCTTTGCAGCAGTGTACTTTAGCCGGTGTTCATAGTCCTGAAGAAGACACAATTAAAGAGTTGAATAAGAGCAGACTGTGGTTTGTCCTCAGGTCATTGTTGTTCTATGTTGGGGGCACTCCAACTTTTATATTAAAAGTTCACGTGAAGTTTGCAAAAGGTCTAGAGGTCAGGAACAATGTGATTAAAATACACTGACATAATGTGCAAAACATATAAAGTGAGTGAGAAAATCTGCTTGTGGAGCAGTAGTGAGTAAAACACATGGTAATGACCAGGTGGCAACCTTCAGTTCTGAAAGGTGAAGCTCATGTATAGGTGTTTTAAACTTGCATTCTCTCTAATGGCCATCAGGGGGCGACTCCTCTGGTGTGAAAAATAACTGGTTGCATGGAAGTCTATGAGAAAATGATCTACTTCTCACTTGATTTATTCCCTCAGCAAACATTGTAAATGTGAGTTTATGGTCCCAATCACTAGTTTCAAGTTTTCTTCAATACAGCATGATGTTGATTTAGTAGGTTATGGTCCTTTTAGATTCTAATAGATGACAAAGCAGGAGTATTACTCAGAGGAGTATTTTAACATTTTGATCAACTCAGACAGTTGGACAATATAAGGACATAATTTGGGACGTCCTGGTAGTCATAACAACTTTCACAGATTGACTTCTGTCCAGGGACCTTTGTTGCATCACCGTACCCCTCTCTCTCCTCATGTTTACTGTCTCGACACTGACTATCAAACAAAGGAAAGACATCTTCTGGTTTGGGTTATATTCCAGGACCTGGATTTTCTAGCATCTTGGTGAAGTTATTTGGTTTCCCCAGCAGAAGGTAAATGGCTTGTTTTCATCTGGCCAAAGAAAACTCTTACATTTTTTTAAAGAGAAAGCCTGCAGAGTTTGAATAAGAAAGTGTTTCAAGACCACAATTCTGCACTAGGGCACTAAGAGCGCTCTCTGAACTCTGCAGTAGTACTTGGTAGCTTTGGAGTATGAATCCTGCAACTATCTCCTAAGGCCACTGCTTTAAATTCAGTTAAGAATTTACAAGAAATACATTTTACGCACACCAGGATTACATAAAAATATCAGAAATGGTTAGCGCCTCAGACGGGGCTGATGCTGAACAGATGACCAGACGGATTTAACAGAGAACAGACCAGCAGACATGTTCTCATAAACCAGACCGTTAGAAAGGGAGAGGATGGGCAATAATCAGCCAGTGTGTTTGAAATGATATCAAACTGCATAAAGAGTTAGCATCCTCTCCTAGCATCCCGGGTTCAGCCGTCTGTTCCTGCCATGAGTGGGTTCATTTAAGCCTCAGTCCACGTCACAGGATGCCTCTGCACGCGTTGAATTATTGAAAGAAGACCACTGTGATCCTCAGATGTGGATGAAAGCCGAGGCGCACAGAAAGGTGGAGGGGAGGTAATTTCAGGAGAAGGTAAAGGGAGAGGCCTGATGATCGCGGTGAGGGAGAGGATGGCTCGTCAGATCAGGGGCCTTTGATGTGGTTTCTCCGCGAGAGACGATAGCTGCACATGAGATGAGAGGCAGACAGGGAAGAGTGCTGCTGCTGCTTCAGGTATACAACGAATCACCTTGTAAAAGCCCCTCTCGCACATTACAGCCACTTAGTATGGCAGGTAATACATAAAATTATCCCATCTCACTAATGTGTTAGCCTGCGAGAAGAGAGCAGCAGTAAATCCTCCAGAAATGAAATTGAGATTACACTGCACCATCCCGTCATGCTGCTTTTCAACAGCCCAGCTGCTTTCAATGAACCTCAGAGGGTCAAACTAGAAATAGGTCATCAGGCTATAATGAACACGATCATTGATTACAGGACAAAGATGTGATTTGACTACAGCTTTGCATGTTTAAGTACTTTTTGTAGCGTTTTTGTAGCTGCATTTCTGCAAATTAAAATCTTAAAGCTAGCTGCTATAACAAATGTTTTTTAAAATATTAACAATAGATTAAATTACTGTGTGACGTGAAAGGGGTCGCTTGTAGTGACGAACCTAAAGAAGATTATCAGTTGAATGCAGTTCCCCTCAACTCCAGCATCTTTTGATGGAGCAAAACATCAGTGTTTGGGTTCAGTCTCATCGCTCACAAATTGTATTTTTTTGGATGCAGCAGTTGTCGGTACAAATTAGGGCTGCCCCCTCTTCGTCTGCTTTGATCTTTGTCGACTTTAAGTCGCAATTTTTAAAGGATTTTTCAATGCTGAGTGACTTATTTCTAAGAAACATATGAGCACATCTCTGTGTATGACACTTTTTTAAAAAGACGCTTTTTTGGATGATTCCTTCTGGAGAAACTCAGTTTGTCAATAAAATTAATTTATCAATTAAACGACAAAATTGTATGAGTGTTAGTCGCCTCAGACAGCCTGAGCACAGATGCTTAAAAACCCACTGAACACTACCTGCTCGCACCAAACAAACAGATTTAAACCGATATTTCCTTTAGGATTTGGGAGAGAAACAGAGCTTAAACAAGAATTACATTTGATAGGAACACGACTCAAAAGGAATGCTAATGCTGCTTTGTGAGGCAGCTTTTTGCTTTGTCATATCAACTTTTATAAGCTTTGGTTATCAGTGTTGTGGCCAAAATAAAGCACTCCTGGCAAAATACAGCCAATGATAGCGAATTAAAGCATTCATGTCTGACATTTAAATGGTACAAACATTATAAATAAACACAAAAAAGTGAGACCCTTTACCAAGAAAGTTATGCTGGAAAAGTAAAGTAACCCAAAACCAAAGTTTCATGTCTGTTCAGTGTACAAAAGTCACCGAGCAGGGATTTATCTTTTCTCTGAACTTGTTCCAGAATCTGGCCCTCAGATGCTAAATATAATGACTGCTATTAACAATTTGGTCCAAGAAAGTAATTTGATGGGTCCCCACTTTCTAGTTTTCTTCAGAGAGGCACATGACATCGGATACTTTCAATTGACTTTGTTCCAACACATATGGCCTTATCTAACATTAGAATGAAGCGTATTGGTTGTCTTATAACGGTATTTTTTAAATAAAACAAATGAATCTATGAAGTGATGAAAGCGTCTCTTCTTAAATAACATCATGTGGGATCTCAAACTTCAGAAGCTGCGGTTCAACTTTAATTGGAGACTTGGACCCTGTGGTACATTAGATCATGAATCCTCCCCGTTTCGGCCGACAGTGCTCGGGTTTCTGCTGCGTTCCAGGAACACACTGCTGGGAGAGTGTGGGTGTGTTACATGAAACTAATTAGGGAGTCCGATGGAGGGGAATGGTCAAAATGGTCAAATTCCTGTTTAGTTTTTTTCTCCTCAGCTTGTTATGTTTCACTTCACGTTCACCCTCCTTTCTACTACTTGTCTCTGTTTCAGCTGGAAAGATGGTTTGGGTTTCTGTGCACTCATTCATCGACACCGTCCGGAGCTCATTGACTATGCGAAACTGCGCAAGGTGAGCGAGCGTTTGTCCACTGAGAACATGAACCTCAAACACGAAAGCAAGATCACCAAATCTCAAATGTTATGCAAAATCAACCCAAGTTCAGAGTGAAAGGAGATGAGTTTAATTCTCATGATCAAAGCATATGAAGCGGTAGTTGTACATTCTTGTGTCTTTCTGTCAGATTGTTTATTCTCCGACTGTGAAGTCTGAGCCACTAAATAATGCACAGTATCTGGGAGCAAAACAGACAAACATCACACAGGAAATTATTAATACATTCATTTTAGAGTTCTTTCCTTTTGAGAACTTTTTTTAAGCAACAAAACTCAATGAACAAAACCAAAACATTTATCTTGTTATTGGTAAATTATGAATAGGACTCCAGAAAGAAAAATACATTATCATCTAGGTTTTTAAATTGTAGATGCACAAGTGCTCTTTTGTAAGCTTTTATTAAGAGCTACAAAATAGGGCTTTGATATACGATTATTTTCATTATTAATTAATCCATCAATATGTCTGCTGTTGTCAGGACGACCCCATGACCAACCTGAACACGGCCTTCGACGTGGCAGAGAAGTACCTGGACATCCCCAAGATGTTGGATGCAGAAGGTGAGGAGGCGGGGAGGAAAATAGTGAAATGATGATGATGATGATGATGAGGACAAACTTTATCTGTGTTCAAAGACCAAAATATTCTCTCTCAGGAGTCAGTAAGTGATGTAGATGCCGTCTGCACTGTTTTTATAACTTCCCGAAAACCTACAATCCGACAGCGATTAACCGGGTCTGCTGACGTGTGAAAAGCTCCAACTTTTTTCCTCACATTGCTTCACGAGGTTACTGCTGAAACACCGGCTGCCTCTGTGCTGGCAGCGTTGAGAGTTAAAGTGCTTTCAGTGAAAAGAGACGAGAGGACAACCAAAAAATTACTAAAATCCTTTTGAAGTTCAGAACTGCACATATATGGTTTCTTCCTTTTCCCTCTCTTGTGTTTTTTTGCAGCCGGCTTATTGATCTCTAGGCGCTGATGTTACTGAGAGAATTTATTTTGGCCTTAACGTTCACACATGCAGCTGTGCACACAAAAGGAGACACACATCCTCTTTTCTATTGAATGTAAAATACGCTCCACGCTCTACAAATACATCACAACACGTTACAACATTGTCGTGAATCTCCAGGTGTGGTGTCTGCTCATTTATTGATGCACCTGTAGACGCCTAAAATCTGTGTGTGTTGCTGTTTATAAGACAGAAGTTTAAATGAAATCCTCCCTGTTCAGCACATCTGGACAGTGACGCTGCGTGTTTTTCTTTCCCCTCTGGATGTTGTTTATGTGGAGAGCTGACCCCCAGCTCTTCTTCCTGTTTCTTCATCATTCTGTGCTCTGTTTAACAACTCCTCCACTCCGCCCTCCGTCCCCTCCCTGACCTCCCCTCTTCCCCGCAGACATCGTGGGCACTGCCCGTCCGGACGAGAAGGCCATCATGACCTACGTCTCTAGCTTCTACCACGCCTTCTCAGGCGCCCAGAAGGTATCCTGGATGCAGCGTCTCCTTCCTCTTCCTCTTCCTCACTCCTCTCCTCACCTCCTTTCTCCGACCGCGTGTTTCTCCTAACGGTGCCCTTCTCTCTCTGCAGTGCGCAACGCCCCCCTGCAGGGGTCACTCTCCTTCACTTTCCGCATGGTTCACGCCACCAAATGCATGATGGGAAGACAACTCTGTTCTATAGAGGCAATGAGCATCTCCAGTCTACCTCGTTGGTTTCGACGCCGCAAGTTCGGCAAATTCACCCCTAATTAGGGTTTTGTTCCGCTTCACGGAAGTCGAGCGGGGAGGTGGGAGGCGCGCCGAAGTTGGTCTGATAAATGATGATGATTGCCTGTGATAAAAGCCGCAGTTGCTGACAGAGAGAAACAAATTGGCCTGAAGTGTTGCATGGTGGGGGAGACTTAACCATTTAGAAGGATGGTTATGTTCAGCCTTGAGAGTGACGGCTTAAATGGAGGGTGGAGGAATGGATGAAATTAAAAATGGCACTTCAAAAGCGAGCAGCAAGCTGTCTTTTAATCTGAAGTTATATAAGAGTTAGGTTAATTTGAGAGGCCCAGCAGCAGAGAGATGCTTCAACACAGCTGTGTTTAAGCAACTCGGGATAGAAAGAAAAAAGAGAAATGTCTGTGTTTATAACTAGAGAGCGAGGAGAGGCGGGGTCTGCCTCACTGAGAGCAGTGAGACCATAGCTGGACTTTGAGGGGTGACATGGATGCTTCTTTAATTAAAACTTGACTGCGTTTAGGCAAAAAAGACAAGGAAATATAATGTTTTAAAAGTTGAGAAAGTTCCTCCCTCCATGCAAACTTTATCTTGTATCTCTGTTGGACTGACTTTATCCTTCACATTTTACAGTTATTGCTAGATATTTGATACCATATCTCTGGATGATCTGCTAGAGGCACTTGTGTTCATTTATTTAAACTCTATATTGAGCCGAGCCAGAGCTTCCCAGATACTTTAGTTTCACTTTGTCCGCTCACTTCCCACATCCAATCCAGAAGTGATTTCCCCCTAAAAACCAACCAACTTGAAGACAACCTTCTAGGTAGACTGGAGACGTCTTGAGCCCCGGCTGTTGCCTCCTCTAGTGATTGCGCCCCCTGCTGGCCCTTTTTGTCTCAGCACTCTTTTACTCTTGTGCATTTTTCTCTCTTCTCTGTCCTCTCCCTCCCCTTCCTCCCTGTTCCCTGGGCAGATATCATTAGCACCTTGAGGCCAGATGAGAAGGCCGTCATGACTTATGTGTCGTGTTACTACCACGCATTCTCGGGCAAGCAGAAGGTGAGAAATGAAAAGGAAAAGTAATTCTCCAAACAATAACCGGACAATAACCGGACACCTGTTTTGTTGGCAGCTCACATTTGACTCTAAAACACTGTATGACACCCAAAATCAGCTATTACAATACCTTTTTAAGAAAGTTGAACGATGCCTTTTGTGTGGAATTAGTGGTCCACATTCATCCGCAATTTTTTGAGGGCATGGTTTTTTTAAAGCTGCTGTAATCAATATTTTTCTATTAAAACTGCAGTTGGTAGCTAAAAAAAATTATACTTTTTTGTCATAATTGCTCGAACTCTGCCTCCTTTTAGTGCTCCTTAATGGCTTTTTGCGAGATTTCACTGTCCCCAAAGAAAAACAACCAATCAGAGCTGAGGAGTCTCTAAAGTCAATCACTGAACTCCAAGAAACACACACGTTCACATAAGTCACATCTTATATTATGTGCCGCGGGTTGCAATGACTTCATATTTTTTTTTTATAGTGGGTGGGAAACCAAACCCTCGGCTATTCAGCACCTCCTTATCTGACCTCCTCCAGCAGCGTATATTGCTCGATATCCTTTCTGCTCGGCCAGCACGAGGCTCTTACACCCTCAGTGGAATAAATGATGCCAAAGACGAGCCAAATCCGCGAGAGATCTTTGCAGAGAATAATAGAGACTTATCACACACACACAGACAGGATACGCGCTAAGCCTCCTGTACTTAAAATCTTTATTAGGATCCACTTCTTAATGGAGCTGTTGAACCTCCTGAGGAACAGGAGTCAGGAAACCACTGCAGGCTGGCGCACAGTTTTACAGCGCTGGCATCTCGCATAGAAACAGCGACTCCTCTTCCGTCTCACTCCTCAGACTCTGAACCTCTGGGGCAGAATTCACCTTAAACACCTTCACTCTTACACTTCCTTGTTGGCCAGACATGGACATGAAAGTCCTAACTTTACCTTCACAAGGAAAGGGTCAGTGTGTACCTCTTGTGTATTATCTGTCCAGTTCATTGAGTCATTAAGATGCATCTCTGACGATCTGGTAACAGTTTTCAACCTCTATATTAAAAAAACACAATATTAGTTATAATATTATACAAATGTTTGACCTGTTTTCCAAAGTATAACTCTGTTCCTTAATTAAAAAAAGTATCTCCTTCTTTGTTATTTACGAAAAACATCAACAAAAATATAAAGCAATGGACGATATGAATATGGTTAATTATGCAGGGTTGTTAAATCCAGTGAGGTCACTGATGTCATGTCATGATATTTCTGGGAATACGGGGCAGTTTAATGATCTGTGGAGAGTTTATGTTCTACAATTACAAACACATTCCACATCTTAAGTGTTTTTAAAGCTGATTCTAGAAATTAAAATTAAATTGCGTGATTTCTTTTAGGGGAACTAATGCTCATGAATTTATATTAAATTAAGCGCTTCAGAGTTTTCCAAAAGGCAGTGTGTTTGCATGTTTACAGAAAATATAATTGAAAATGCTATAATCCATATTTATATATTTTATTTTATCTTTGCTTCCTAATTTATATAAGAAGTGATGTAAGAACAAACATCCAAATAGAAACATTGAAATACAATGAAAAGAGTAACTTCATTGAAACCTATTTAAGTGGTTTAGTTGCATTGCATTAAAAGTAACCTTAAAGCTGCTTCACAGTTTAAGCTGCTCCCAAGTGACTGTTATTGCAGGTTTTACTGCGTAAATAAAATGGAAGAGAAATTACTTCAGGACAAATGACCTCAGGATTTTAAAATCTTGGATAATGTTTTCCCTAATAATAGTGTTAATTTAACTTTGCGTCTGCGGCACACAGTTCAAGGCAGGAGATGTGTCACTTCTGCCGTCCATCTTTATTTGGATGTTTTGGAGTCAAAACTTGGGAAATAAGTAATTTATCTCTTTTTAATGTGCAGTTGACAGAATTTAATGACGCTAAACATATTGATAATACGCGAGAGAATAAGACCAGAGGTTCGGTCCACTTTGTCTCCACAGAACAGCTGTGATAATGTTTTCTCTTAATCAATCCCTCCACTGTTCTCTCCTCCGCCTCTGAAGTCAGGACAAAGTCATCGTGAACGAGGTCGTGGCCGTCAGGAGGGAGAACCAGTGTGCAAACATTTGCTCACAGAAGCACGACCTGCACATCCTGGCTCTCCTTTTAAGGCAGCTCGCCCGCTGCTCCTGTCGGAGGCCCCCGCAGCATTTCTCCCACCGAGCCAAGTTTCCCCCCCTGTGATCTTTTGACAAAGCAGACTGGAAGTGGTCCTGTGTGGGGAAAGCCAGTCTCTGCGCTGTGAGGATGGGGGCGGGGGGGAGCTTCAAGTCTATCTTGTGTCTGAACGCTCTAAAAGGACAGTGCCCCGAGGTTATATACCGCCTTTTTAATTAATTCATCTCGAAAATGGGAAATCGATAATGGTGCAGTCTGGGTTGATTCACAACGGTTGTTCATGGATTTATTTTGATTTTAACTTCAGCACAAACTTTTCCAAGAGCTAAAAGCCGCCGCATATCCTCCAGACTTTGCATATTTTTCTTAAATTTCTTTCTCTATTTTGTTTACTCTGCTGCTGTTCCCAACGAGCTTTACAACGGGCGACTGTAACTCAGGGGGATGAGTGGTCGTCCCGAAACCGCAAGGTACCCGGCTCGATCCCCGGCTCGATCCCCGGCTCGATCCCCACTTCGACTCACATGTCGAAGTGTCCCTGAGCAAGACACCCGCTCCCCGGGCGCCCCAAAGGGCTGCCCACTGCCCCCTATCCAGGGATGAGCCAAATGCAGAGAAGAATTTCCCCAAGGGGATTAATAAAGTGCATGTTTCTTTTTCTTTCTTTCCTGACCACAATTATTCATCTCGAACCAAACGGGTTAACCAACTACATTGTTGTCATGGAAACTCTGCTTCGCTCATGCATTGCCAGTCCAGTGATGAAGACTGACGGGTGTTCAGGAGGTGTTGTGTCATGGATGAGTCCGTCTTTATCCCCACGGGGAGCTGGTTTTATTCTCACGGGAGCTGCGCTCTCCTGCTGTATTCCCCCAGCTCTGTCTGGAGGCTGAGAGGCTGAAATAACACTGTGCACTGTATAAAAAGACTGGTGCCGAGACAGAGGTGCTCCTTCACCTGACAACAGGTACAATATGATACAGTAAATCCTTGAGAAAGCTCTGCAAACAGACATCAGATTATTCATCTTAAAGTGACATTCACACAATCAGACAGTTTTACAGAAATAACATCAGAGTTTTTACTGGCTTGCAGCATTGTTGCTGATCTATTGCTTCATTTCCAAAATGACTCCTGTGGGAAATCTCTTGTGCTTGTGTAGGCAGTGGAGATGGATGGTTGCAGTTATAATGGCGGAAATGAATGTAAATGTAAAAATAATGTGCTGCATTTAAATGTTCTACTTTCGTGAAAGTACAGAAGTACTGGCAGCAAAATGTACGTAAAGTGTTTCTGATATATTATTATATAGGACATTATTAGATTGTTGATTCTGATGGATAAATGTGTAAATAGCATTTTACCACTTTATACAGCTGGTTAGGTTGTTGCTGGTTCTCAACCTGGGGGTCGAGTCCCCTCACAGGGTCACAAGAAAAATCAAACGAGTCGTTGGATGATCGTTTAGTTCTCCCACACACATTTGTATAATTCTTTGGAAATATGAGCTTTATGGTTTTGTTTTGTTGAGCCGTACAATGTCACTTAAATAGAAGTAGCTAAGAAGTTTAGCGGTACAAACAACTCATGTGCTTCTGAAACTAGACACTAATATATATTTTGTATTTTTGTAATCTCACTCTGATGACAAGGAACGAGACTAAAGTCTCTTTCCGTATTGTCACGTTAGTAATGCTCAGAGCATGTTACACAGGACAAGGGTTAGTTTTTTAATATTCTGTTAGTTTTTTATTCTCTGACTGGATCCTCCCCCTCTGGTCAAGGTTGCTTCATTCAGTTAGTATCTTTCATGCCTTTTGTTCTCAAGACAAAGGGCTCATACGTCAAAGGTCAGGATCTTCTGGTGACATCCAGGTGGACAACAATGCCTCAGTTTAGGCAACCAGGCCATGATTTATTCAGTCAAAGGTTACATTGTCCAGAATTAAACACAAGGGAAGTTAATTACATGGTCAAACATAATTTCTTTTAACAATGTGCTTATATTTTATTAGATCATCATATGTAAAATATCTAAAAAGTAAATACAGTTGTCATATAAAACCGAAAACTGCAATATTTTCCATCTGAATTTCCATTCTGCAGTGAATTAGAAGTATAAAGGAGAATATTTAATATATTTAAGTACAGCGCTTTACATTCCATCACTGGATACATCTAGCACTTTCACTTTAGAGAACAAAAAGTGCCTTCACTCCTATCCACGTCTCACACCGTCTCCCTCATCTTCCAGGCTGAGACAGCGGCCAACAGAATCTGCAAGGTGCTGGCTGTCAACCAGGAGAATGAGCAGCTGATGGAGGACTATGAGAAGCTGGCCAGTGATGTGAGCACCCCCCGATTGTTCCTATGATTGTCCTGCTCCTCCTCTGCCCTTCTATCTCCCCGTTCTCCTTTTCAAGCCGCTCCCTCGCCTCCCAGCCCTCGGGGGGAGAGTGCTCCGTGCAGGTCTCAGGGTCAGGACCGGAAACGGGGTCAATAGAGATAGAAAGGCTGAGGCTGAAGCATAAAAGAGAATCCTGCTACCAGTTTTTCATAAGACAGTTTTTGCCTGTTTTATCACGTATTGCAACACTTTTTTTTCAAATAATTTTTGAAAGCATTTCTTTTTGTTTCTATTTACCATAATTGGTGATTTATGAAGCAGAAATGCCAATAGTTTCTTATGTGATTATGGTTTTAACTTTTGGTTGGACATTTTAACAGATCAGGTTAGGTTTTAAGAATTTCTGATTGTAAGAAATTGTGTTTTAATTTTTACATTTTGTTGACCAAAGAATCAATGAATTGAGAAAATAACCTTCAATTTTATTGGTTATGAAACATATTTTAGATGGGATAAAACGTGCAAAAACACAGGTTTGGTCCTTATGTGTTTATTCAGACATAAAATTTTCTTAGAGTTACAATTGGTTGTGAGAAATGAACAACAACCCAATTAGCTAACCAATTATCTCAACCTGTATTCTTTTCCCCTCGTTCCACACATTAATTACATCCACTACACATCATATATTTCCCCTTTTCCTTTTCCCTGCACGGTTCTCCTTTGCATCTCCATCTTCTTTCCCCGGAATGGTACTTGTTTCTTCTCCATCCCCTCTCTCTTCGTCTCACCCTTCAATGCACACACACACACACACACACCCACGCCACCATCAACACCACAGCTGTTGGAGTGGATCCGTCGCACCATCCCCTGGCTGGAGAACCGCATGCCCGAGAACACCATGCAGGCCATGCAGCAGAAGTTGGAGGACTTCCGAGATTACCGCCGCCTCCACAAGCCGCCCAAAGTGCAGGAGAAGTGCCAGCTGGAGATCAACTTCAACACCCTGCAGACCAAGCTGAGGCTCAGCAACCGTCCCGCCTTCATGCCCTCGGAGGGGAAGATGGTCTCGGTAGGTCACAGAAAACCAACACAGGAGTTTGAGATCCGAAGCTCCTCTGTGCACGACTGTGATGGGCTTCAGTGGCCAAAGAGTTACTTCAGCTTACATGAATCATGGAGGCACATGATGCCAGAGGACATTTGATCCCATTTTTAAACCCGTGTCTCACTTGGTTGCTTGTTTGTTTTAAAAATGTCCATCTACAGTGCAGCCAAAATATAACCTTGAGTATTACGACCTTCATAGATGAATCTGGAAATGGTGTGGCCTCCAAAACTCTTTCAATTACTTTAATTATACATGCATACTCAGTATGCAAGCAGTTTTATTTTGCGACTCTATGTAGCGTAACTTAAGCTTCATTTTAGTATTAACATGTACAGCATAAACTTGTAAGGTTGGTTTTTGGTTTCCAGTCTTAAGTTGTGTTTCTCCTCTGCCTCGTGCAGGACATTAACAATGCATGGGGCAATCTAGAGGGAGCAGAGAAAGGCTATGAAGAATGGCTCCTTAATGAGATTCGCAGGCTGGAAAGACTCGACCACCTGGCGGAGAAATTCCGCCAGAAAGCAGCCATCCATGAAGCTTGGACTGAAGGTACTGAAAGGAGAAATACTCACTTTCTAGATATGAAGATCCAGCTCCTGTGTTTTAGCCTCATGCGCTTAAGCTCGCTGCTAAAGCCACACATTACAGCCTTTGTGTGGTTGTCATTTTGTTTTAACACCACTAAACAAGCATTATAAACAGGCAAATGTTATAGTTGATAGGAATGAGATACTTAAAAAAAAAAAATCTTAGCTTTACTTTTATGTGTCTCCCCCTGCAGGTAAGGAGGAAATGCTGCAAAAGCATGACTTTGAGACTGCCTCTCTATCAGAGATCAAGGCCCTGCTGAAGAAACACGAGGCCTTCGAGAGCGACCTGGCTGCCCATCAGGACCGAGTGGAGCAGATCGCTGCCATCGCTCAGGAGTTAAAGTAAGATGTGATGAGCAGGATCCAGGGTTGATGGGAAAATGATTGCTCTGCTGCCTTTTGTTGATGAATACAAGATGAAGTAGAGTAGGTTGGGTTGAGTTCTGTTCTTCCATTATTGATTGATTGCTGTTTGTAGTGATCGGAAGCAGTGAACAAGTGAAACACCACCCTGACGAGTAAGGATGGGTATCGTTTGGGTTTTTTCCGATACCGGTGCTAAACCGATACTTTTAAAACGATACCGGTGCCTAAACGGTGCCTAAACGGTGCCTAAACCGATACTTTTTTACTGCCAAGGAAATTTTTCTTCAAATTGAACAATATATTAACCTTTTAAAGTATACTATAAATATAAATAAATACATACAAAACACTTGTCTTCAAACTGCAGCTTCAAACCTTTTAACTTATAACTATGAACAATATATATATATATAAAAAAAAAAGAACAGACACAAGCATCAGGTGGCCTGATGGGACCGTGTGCAACAGAACTGTTGGATTCTACAAACTGCTGCTTTACTGGACTACACATTATCATTAATATCAACTGGGAGAGATTTGTTCCAGAAAGCCGAGGACGGACGTTCAAAAGCTCGTGCTCGTGTCTGCAGCGATCTCTGTGCGCGCTGTGAGTGTTGTGTGAGCGCTGGAAGCCCCGCCCCCTCGAGCCCCGCTCTGCATGCAGGCAGACAGAGAGTGGAGGAGTGCGCTCTGATCCGCGCTATTTTAATAGTATTGATACATCAACATCTTATCGTTTTTAACGTACGGATACCGCGCTACCTTTTTAGTATCTATATACCGAGCAACATTACAGAGTAGTGTAAAAAAAAAAAAAAGTATTTAAATCGGCTCAGGCACCGGAAGGAAGCACCGAAATCTGCGTTGCTTTTCGGTCCGGTAGGTACTGGATGTGTTGGAAGCGGTGCCAATATGGCACCGGTTCTCGGTACCCAACCCTACTGACGAGTGGCTCACAGAATGCTTATAGAAATGTTTAACACACAACACAAAAAAATGACACCGCAGGATCATAAAGGCATATAAGTACATCTAAGAAAGACAACGACAGAAAACAAGCAAAGCTTAAGTAAACAATGTAAATGGAAACTGTGGTGATGCCGGTAACGATCTGTTGCTCCCCCTTCTGTTTGTGCTCCAGTGAGCTGGACTACTACGACTCCCCCAGTGTAAACGCTCGCTGCCAGCGGATTTGTGACCAGTGGGACGCACTGGGAGGTCTGACCCAGAAACGCAGCGAGGCTTTGCAGGTGAGACGAGCTTAGAAAGAATTAAAGATAAATGAGCTTCTAAGTTTTTAACATCTAAAATCACTTTATCTCTGTTTTTAAGTTCCTTCTTGACGCTTGTGGATTTGTGTGGTCACCTTATGTTTTACTGCTCAACAGAGAACTGAGAAGCTGCTGGAAACCATCGACCAGCTGTACCTTGAGTTTGCCAAAAGGGCGGCGCCGTTCAACAACTGGATGGAGGGCGCCATGGAGGACCTGCAGGATACCTTTATCGTCCACACCATCGAGGAAATCCAGGTGAGAACAGAAAGGACCAGGAGCTATTTATATCGCTTCATCACTATTTGGACAGAACAGGCCAGCTGTTTCTCCCCGATTCCAGTGTAAATGTCGCTCTTTTCATTCAACTCTCGACAAGAAATTGAATAAATGTATTTCCCAAAATGTCAAACTTTGGTTTAAATTGAATGTAAAGCTGGGAAACATGGGAAAGAGATAGATTATTAACTTGTATGTAGATGTTACATTCAGATATACTAGTCTCATTACAAGTATGATACCAAGGGAACGTACTGTAGGTTTACACGATTAAATACAGTGTAGTCATGTGAGTAAAAGTAAGTAAATTGTTACAAATGTGTAAATGCATCATTTATAAGACGTGAAACAACGGAACAACAAAGAAAAGGTTCAGTAAACGTTTGAATAGCACCAAACTGAGGAATCAAATAATACATGAGCTTTGACTTCTCTTTTCCAAAAGTTCCAGAAAATAGCTATGAATATTATCTGTGCACAATATCCATACTGTATTATATCATCTTTTGTTGTTGTTGCGGTTTATGTTATTATGCAGAGATTTGACCACTTTGGGGACCCATAATTGTGATTGTTAAATAAACAAACTAGTACACTCACTGGCACCTGATGTTACAATAAGAGCAGAAACCAGACTCTCCCTGCCTCATGTTCTTGTTAATGTTTTCAAAAAGCACTTGTGCGTTTTAAGTTGTTCTACTTTTAGAGAAAAGAAAAGCCTTTATTGTTGTTTTCGTGGTTTAGATTTTCATTTCCTGTGTTTGTGCGTTGTGCCTCAGGGGTTAAGCACAGCCCACGAGCAGTTCAAAGCCACGCTGCCAGAGGCCGACAAAGAGCGCCAAGCCATCCTGGGCATCCACAATGAGATTGCCAAGATCGTGCAAACCTATCATGTGAATATGGCCGGCACCAACCCCTACACCACCATCAACCCACAGGAGGTTAACGCCAAATGGGACAAGGTAATTCAAATCAGTCATGAGCAAGGAAATGCACACTTCAAGATAGTTTTTAATCTTAATTTATCCAAGGAACATTTAATCCAGCAGTTTCAAGTGTGCACATTAAAGACACAGTCCTTTGGTTTATTGGCCACAGACACAAGTGTTGATTCTTTCATCTAACACTTGAAAAGAAAAGAAATAAGCGTATTTAGTGACTGAAGCATATTTAACTAATATGCCATCGCTGCTACAATCAAACCTGTTACTGCCAACCCAAACTATGCTTTATTAACAGCACAAGAGTTTTGTTTTTATATTTAAAACTTGAGCAAGAATCTGTTCTACAAAAAGCTGAAATCCTGTGGAGAGAATTTAAGTGAATGCTTCGTCCTAGTTTCAGGCTGCCCTCTTCTTTAGAATCACATTAAAAACACATTTGTTTGTTTTTTATGACTCTCCTGCCTGCTGTAGGTCCGGCAGCTGGTGCCTCAGCGCGACCAGGCTCTGATTGAGGAACACGCCCGGCAGCAGAACAATGAGCGCCTGCGCCGACAGTTTGCCAACCAGGCCAATGTCATCGGGCCATGGATCCAGACCAAGATGGAGGTCAGTGTGAGCAGGTTCAGAGTTCACAGAGAGGCCGACGTCAGTGCTGCATGACTAAATAATCGGTACTCGTCTCTTGCAGGAAATCGGCCGCATCTCAATCGAGATGCACGGCACCCTGGAGGACCAGCTGACACATCTACGCCAGTACGAGAAGAGCATCGTCAACTACAAGCCAAAGATCGACCAGCTGGAGGGAGACCACCAGCTCATTCAGGAAGCTCTCATCTTTGACAACAAGCACACCAACTACACCATGGAGGTAAAAACCTGGAGCCAAGCGTTACATAAATCAATAAACATTTCAGATTATTGTTGGTCTGTTTGACATGCTCATCTGACCCAATTGGTTTTATGTTGTGTTGGTGTCAAATGGCCACAGAGAACAAAGCAAAAGGGTGGCGGGATGTTTAGTCGACCACAGGAAAACCTTTTGAGAGTTTAATACTGAACTTTCCTGACGTTGCACTTTTCCCTCCAGTCTCCAGTGTACATTATTAACTTCTTGGCTCATCAGCCAAGTGCTGGAAAACTATAAACCCCCTGCCTGTCTGCCAAGAATTAGTTTTACTGGCCAATAATTCATATGAATCTTGTTATTGAAATTCTGCACATCCACTGACCCATTTGCAGAGAGCTATTATGTAGGTGTGTGTCTAGAATCCGCCTCTGTGCAGAGTGTTTGGTAGCAAGAGCAGATTTAAAGTGTAAATGACAGATGTATTATTGTATTTATGTAAATTATGATTTGTCTGCATCTCTTTATGCTGACCATGTGCACCCTTTCTGTTGTTTTACTGGTTTTAACAAACAAAAATAGAAATGAAGTGCAATTTATCAATTCTTTTTGTTTTTTACCTATAATATATATCACTACCGAAAAATAGGATACATTATCAATTTCCATCCCCTCTCGTGACATTGAACTACACAAATTGAACGGACTTGATCTTCAAGTAGTTGGCGCTACGCTGCAATACTTCACATTGGACACTAAACCTAAACTAAACTGAAGCTACTGTAAATCTAACTGTACAAAACCTAAACCTATCTGAAAAACTGAAACTAGCAAACGCACTCTGAAACACAAAAATGAAATCTAAATGTCAATACTGGTATCAAATTCAAAACTATTATGATCTTGATAAGAACCCCCGAGAATACAATTAGCCCTGGTTGTGAATCACTGGTTCACTTGTTCATACAGTTCATGCTTATTGACATTTTGGCTCACAGTTAAAGTGCACAGTGGTGGCACTTAAAATGTCTTCTGTATTTTTCTGATGCAGTAAAATTCCAGTCATCTGATCCTCCATGCAGGTTAAAACAAACATTTACATTTTTTTATAGAGGCTAAATCCCAGTTAAAACCAATGCCTATGAGACTCTTTTACAAAGCGTCTCTTCCTTAAACTTATTGTGCCCCTCTCTCTCCTCTGCAGCACATCCGCGTGGGCTGGGAGCAGCTTCTCACCACCATTGCTCGCACCATCAACGAAATCGAGAACCAGGTCTTGACGCGAGATGCCAAGGGCATCAGCCAGGAACAGCTGAACGAGTACCGGGCTTCCTTCAACCACTTCGACCGGGTCAGTACTCGTCCTGAGTCACGAGGCAGCAGGCGGGAGAGAGGCTGCAGGTCCCACGCTGCTCATTCATACTCAGCTAGAAACACACAACACACACATGTTGTCAAGTGAGAAATATAAAAAAGACAAACAAAAACGCTTTAGTGTTAATAAAAGAATAGTTGGACATTTGGGAAATGTTTATTTGCGTTCTTGCTGGGAGTTAGATGAGTAGATCGATACCACTCTCATATCTTTCTGTTTACATTTAAGGTTAAAGTCAGCGAGTTGTTAGCTTAGCATAGTTTTAAAACAACAGCTAGCCCTGTCCAAAGGAATTAAAGTCCACCTATCAGTACCTCTAAACCTCAATAATTGGCATGTTGTATCTTGTTTTTTGCACAATCGTGCAATTTTCCATGTAACGGGGGTTTTGTGCCAAACTATTTCCTGGTCGCGAACAGTGACTTCCTGATTTATCAGTGAGCTTTGTGAGTACTAAGCTAAGCTACCATTCATATTTAGCACACAGACATGAGAGTGGCGTCACTCTTCTCATCTAACTCTCAGCAAGTAAGTGTATTTCCCAAAATGTTTAACTTAAACGGGTTTGTCTTCTATATATTTAGACTGCATCAACAAAGCAAAGACGTGAAGGTGAGAATACATAATTTCTGGGTTTGTCCTGTGCTGCCCGACAGTCCTTCAACGACCCTTCAGCCAGAAACCATTGCGTGTACAGATTGTGTATTGGACTTACCGCTAGGTCGAAAAAGGGACTTTCCGTACGATGACACAACATTCATTTTCAGGCAGATCAAGGAAAGTGGCAGCCAGAATCTGCCTCATGCACCAGAGAAACTATTTTCATTGTGTAATAAAAGAAGATTGGCATTAAATAGAAAAATACAGGGCAGGACAAATAGAAATGGAGAATTTGACCATTGAAGGTAGTTTCTATACAACCTGCTCCCCCCCCTCCCGCTTTCAGAACATAGTGTTTACACTTGGGCTCACCGTGTCAGAAACAGCACCAATTATGGATGAGTTTTTATTCAGCTCCCCTCCTCCTCCTCACCCCAGCTCTGCTGACTCCACCATTACCTCATGCATTTTTCCAGAGCTGGTCTATTGTTAATCAATACCTGAGGTTGAGGATCGGAGCCCACAGGAAGCCGACTATGGACCTGAACTTGTGCTTTTGTTTCATATTTCATTAGGATGAATGTGTCCCTCTCTGAGGCTTTCAGCTTGACATTTGATGGTTGGTTGGTGTGAAGGGAAGTCGAGCCGCATCACCTATTAGTTTATAGTCAATGGCACTGCTGAAACAATGAACCAATTTATCAGTTTGTCCATCAATTATAAACATTAGAAAATGTTGAGTTCATCAAACAAATGTACTTATTTTAGCTTCTTAAATTCTAGGATTGGATGTTTATCAACTTGAATATCTCCAGGATTTGACTTCTAGGGAACTGGGACTATTTTCTCACATTTTACAGACTAAACAATTAGTAGAATAATCAAGAATATAGTGAGAATGAAACACACACACAATTAGACATTCTTAACGCTTTAACTCGTACTATTTGCTCACATCTTATAGGCCGAACAATTAAAAACTAAACTGAGAAAATAATCAGATCAATTGATAAGGAAAATAATTATTCTGTGTATTTACATTTACGTGATATGAGTTTGTGGTGAAATGATTGCGATTGTACATGTTTAGTGGAGCATTTTGCATTAATGCTGTCCACAAAAAGGTAAAGGGATGTGATGTTCAGTGTGTGTGCCATCAATGGTATGAATAACCTCACCACAGGGCCCCGTAGTCTGCCTGCCACACTGCACATTAACTCCTCTGAATGCCCTCGCCCAGCATGGCAGCACTGCTGCCACCGTGTGTTAACCTGCCACATCCTAATGAATATGCACTGTGTTCTCTGTTTTCTATCTCATGCATGGCCCTCTCCCTTCACCCCCCTCCCCCACCCCCCTCACCTCATTTTACCCCCACGTGCATGGTGCACTCCCTCCACCCTCTTCCTCCTCCTCCCCAACACCACCTCATCTACCTCCCCCTCCCATCTACCCCCTTCACCGTCACTGACCTCGCTGTATGTGTTGCTGCATGGCCTGTGGCCCCCGACGCCTCGCCTGGCACTGGCCTCCCACACCACAGGACCACTCGGGCACTCTGGGCGCAGAGGAGTTCAAGGCCTGCCTGATCAGCCTGGGCTTCGATATCGCCAACGATACACAGGTACTTCATCGTAGCCACGACCCCGCTGTCAGAGGTTTAACTGGTTTCCTTCTCTTTTTTTCTCTTTTGTACTCCCCCTCTCCCCCTTGTACTTCCTATTCCCCCTCTCTTCCCACCTTTATTTCTCATCCTTCCTGTCTAAATTTCCATTGTGGTTTCCCCACGCCTTGCAACGTCCACGTTGTGGATTATTGCGGCTTTTACTCCTTAATTCTACTCTTTGTTCATCCTCTACTCTTCCAATCATTTCCCTCCACTGTCCCTGCCACTCCACATCTTTCTCTTCCTCCTGGTTTCATTTTCCATCGCTGACCTTGTAGAAGAAAACAGGAATCATGGACGCTGAAGACTTCAAAACCTGCCTTATCTCCGTTGGTTACAACCTGGTAAAGCCATGAGCGCTCTTCAAGTATGAACGTTTGTTTGTTTGTGATTGATGAGAGCATCTGGAATTGGTAATGGATGAACATAACCTTCATTTTCTTTTTTATGTTTTATATCTGATTTTAGATTTAGAAGGATGCTTTTTTCTTTCTCAAATAGAGCTCCAAAATATATAACAGAATATATTATAAATCATGGATCATTTAAATAAATGTTAAACTCACTGTAATATGTATTTGTGTTATACAGTGACGAAGTTAAGATCTCCCAAGGTTTATCTCTGTATGTAGAATATATGCCCTTTTCTGTGTGTTTTTGTTGCCGTTACCGAGCGTCACATTTCCTCTCTGTCGCCACCAGGGTGAGAACGAGTTCTCCCGCATCATGAGCATCGTGGATCCCAACCGGATGGGCATCGTCACCTTCCAGGGCTTCATCGACTTCATGTCCCGCGAGACGACCGACACAGACACTGCCGACCAAGTCATGGCCTCCTTCAAAGTCCTGGCAGGGGACAAGGTACAGCCGCGTGGTGTCGGAGAGAAACACTGTGATAACGACGCTGAGTAGATGTTCCTAGATTCAGCTCCATCTGGCCAAAAGATGAACATTTTAATACACTTTTAGGGTGGCAGGCAAGAGAAGCAAAAAGGCTTAAACAACAACTAAGTGGTGCATTTAAAGCCGCAATAATCAATATTTTATATTAACAATGGATTGCACAACTACTTATATGTGAAAGTATTCAGCTCGTCGTTTTTTACGCTTCTTTCAGCTCATTTCTTTGGTTTTAGAGTGAACTTTCCTGTTTTGGTTCATTCTCATTGCTATCATCCGCGTCGTCGCTCTAAGAAGAGGAGATATTTGACTTGAGTTCAACAGGTAGCCAGAAACACAACTCTATTATGAAAGATATAGTTGCACTGTGTCGGTTAGATTTGTAAATTGACAACTTTAAATATCTGACAACCACAATATTTTAATGCCAGAAACCACCAAAAAAGGAGATCATAAAGCCAGAGAACTCTTTGGCTCCCAAATTATTCATTAAATCACTTTTGTTTCCGACCACAAGAGGAAAGACATAAGAACCCACTTACACATCCAACAGATATGGAGCAGCATGTAAATCTGGTTGCACTTGTATCCCTGTTAGCTTGAAATATCAAAGTCTCTCTGACTTGCTCAATGTTTGATTTCCTTCTCCAGCCACTCATTTATTCCAGCACTACAATTGGTTAACCATAAAATGAGCTGCAGACACATAACTGTGTCTTTTGAATTCCGCGTCCACATATAGATATTCATGTGTCAAAAGGAATTCTAAATCCACGCGCTTGCTCGTCATATTAATCTCATTTTATTTCCCCACGATCTCACCATCTTAATATGGGATGTACTGATAGCGTACAGCTGCTGTTCTAACATTAAAGACATTTTATTTTATTTTTCTCATCCTCGACAGAACTACATTTTAGCCGACGAGCTGCTCCGGGAGCTGCCTCCAGACCAGGCGGAGTACTGCATGGCCCGCATGGCCCCCTACACCGGCCCTGACGGCGTGCCCGGAGCCCTCGACTATATGTCGTTCTCCACCGCTCTGTACGGAGAGAGCGACCTCTGAACACTCTGTCAGTCGTCCTGACCCGGGACCACCAGCCTACCTGCTCTGATCACCGCCACATCCTCCAACTGCCCCTTCACCAAACTCCTGTCCTACTATGCTCATTTTTTGTATGTCTCTGGCCTTATCTTTTTGTCATTATCCTCCTCCTCCTCCTCCTCCTCCTCCTCCTCCTCCTCCTCACTGCTCCCTCCCACTCTGTCTCCGTTGTATTTGCTTCCCACGCAATGCAGCTTGAAATATCGAAGTTTTACAAAGAGGGAGAGAGAAAAAAAAAAGTTTGTTTCTGTTTTTATTTTCTTGTTGTCATTGTTTTACTTCATAAAATGAATAAAGTTAACATATTTTATTATACTGAACAACAAAAATAGGTATTTTTCTTCACCTGATTGAAAATATGAGACAAAAATTGAAATAAAGAAAAGATTGCTATATTTTCTTTTCTTATTCTCTGTTTGCTACAGGGAGCACTTGTGGTTTTAATGGATTTACTCTGACAGTCTGTGCAGTTAGCTGACTCTGAAAAGTAAATGCCTGTATCATAAAACTGCAGGCAGTATGTATATATCACTTTGTCCCTGGAGGAGCAAGTAAGAACAGAACCCACACTCATTAAAATAATTATGGAGGCAAAAATACTCCCACACGAAGTTAGTTATTACCTGCATGACATGGGCCTGAGGAAACTAGAACCCTGATGATGATAGTGCGGGTGGTGTGTTGTACCCAGTTTTAGTCTGAGTTAAATCTGTGGGGACATTTTCTTCAGTCTTTATGATTATTGAGTGTTCATGATTATGGTGAATAAGGATTAGGTATGTGTTTTTCATTTTCCGCAGGACAGAAATGCAACATTCCTTAACAGCTTTTTTTAAATTGCCACATGAGAATGGTATGAGCGTCTCCTCACCAGAGGTATTTTCCTGCTTTGCGCTGTTGGAAGTCCAGCCTTGATTCTGCCTTGATGACCTGACCTGAATGGGTCAGCAGGAGTGTGGACTGAAGGGATTGTAGGGAAATATAACAACTGTTCTGTGTCATTTGAAATAGTCAGCAATCGTACAAAGTTCTTGTGCTTTTAGTAAAACGTGCAAAGATGCCAATGTATTAAGTTAGATAAGAGATAAAATAATCCTTTATTAGTCCCGCAGTGGGCACATTTACAGGATTACAGCAGCAAACGAGGTAAAGTGCACACAAGACACATGCTAAAAATCAAAACAAGTGATATAAATAATAAACAGTAAAAACACCACAGTGTCTACAATAACTGAATATTATATATACAGACAGAATACATTTAACTATGTTCCACAGTGTATTTCTATTTCACAGGTTGAAGTGATTGAGGTTGGATTGTTAGAGAGACACTGCGAGGAGAGTAACGAGGAGAAGACACAACTAACAAAATGTGTGAAAAGAAAACATCACGAGGAGAGGAGAGGAGTTCATCAATCAATAATATTTTCTCTTATTTCTTTCTTGATATAAAAAATAAATACATTTCCCATCGCCGCCACTAAACCGACACACACAGGAACATTCGATCGCGTTTTCACTCTTCACAACACGACGGACAGTTTAGTGCGTTGCACCCATTCAGGAAGCGCGTCCCTGCTTTGACCTGCACAAATGGACTTGTAGCTGGAGAGAAAAGTCATGTTTACCTTAAAGGCGTTGAAGAAAAATAAAACAGTCAAATATGGAGTCCCTATGCTTGTAAGTACCTTCTATTTTACGTTATAACATATTTACTAGCGTTTTATAAGCTCGTTAGCTCACACTTTTGCTAGCATGTGAGCTCAGTTTTGTAACATGCCGCTGCTGTCAAACGTCAAAGCGACTTGTTTTGTCCCTTTACTGTTTATGTTAAAGTCAAAATGATCCATACATTTAATTATACTTTTTTAAATCCTCGTTTCAAAGCACAATGTATCGCTAGCTAGCTTATACACAGTCTATGCTAGCTAGTGCTGTTCCTCACCTCATATCCAGCTCTTAGTATTGCTAATATCGATTTTCTTGTTTAATGGGAGTTTAAGAGTATGTGCTAAAGGGTAAAGTAGAGGTTATCCAAGGCGCTGTACAGACTTGTCACTGTAAACTGATCAGCACCACGATGCATTTGTTGTGGCAACCTGTGCATGTTTAATAGCTTAAAAGCAATAGGAATGTATGCATACACTTAGTTTATTAAACACGTTCAACTAAAACGGTTTCTGTCAAATATTCACGACAGCAGTCCAACAACGACGCTCAATACGACAATTTTGACTTATCGTTAGGAAAAGGTTGTAGACAGTTTAGGTAAAGACTTGACGTTGTTTTAAAACCACTTTCAGATTTGTGAAACCTGTATTCGTGAAAGCAATAAAATGTAAGATTTTCACAGCTATCAAATATCCTACAACAACAAAACATGTACCTTGGTCAAACCTAAACTTGACAAACAAGTAGACTTAAATAACGGATTAAAACAGTTTCTGATTTGTGAAACTTTTATTCTACTTTTGAAAACTTATGGATGTGACAATTCTTTCCCCCCAAACCTCATGGCATCAGACCAGGTGGTTATTATCAAACCCCCACTGCTTAGACTTGTCAGACCTTGACTAGATTAACCAAGAGATCACACTCGTTATCTCAAGTAAAATAAAGGTTTCACAAATATGAAAGTGGGGTTTAACCGCATGAAGGCTTTGTCGAAGACGTCTAGCACCCTTATATATGAACAAGTGGTGCAAAAAAATAATCGGTTGCTCAAACTGTCGGACATGCAATAAACCCGACCTTCATAAATGAAATGTTCCATTTTTGTTGAAATGTTTTTAGTTCAGTATTCGGAAGGCTGTACAGTAATGGGCTGCATATTTTGAGCTAATGAATCTTGTTCTTGGATAAATAATGCTTGAATAACAATTTTGTAAAAGGTTTTGTGTGGGCACTAGTGTTACATTATTTAGAAGAAACTCCTGACAAACTTAATTGAATCAAGTGCTCTGCAATGCCCAAACATCAGTTACCAGAGTATTTAGGATTACATTAACTCACCATATGTACTCAATGTTTTTTCAGTTGCTCATAGTTGGAGGTTCCTTCGGCCTGCGAGAGTTTACACAAATCCGATATGATGCCCAGAGGATCAGGAAAAGGGTTTGTAGTAAATAAACTCTGACATTACACATATTCGATGGAGAGTTGCTTGTGACAAACGTGATGGCAGATTAACAGATTGACATTTTCACCATCACAAGGAACCAGTGGGCAATCGCTTCAATGCCCAAAAGACAGTCTCTGTCCAGCCAGTGTGCAATGACTCCTCCCAGTGGTTAGAACAATAATTGCACTTGAGCGTCATGATTTTAACATGAAGAGGAAAATGTAAAAATAGCACTCATACAGAGATGTTTAGGAGGACTGCTGTGATTTGAAAATGCTGTGTGGTTGATTTTGACTTATTTATCATCAGAATTAGATGCATTGTCTATCCATCATTTAACACACTGCAGGCACACGGCATTGACAGGCTTTTCTAACGCATTTAGTGAGTCAATACGAGAGCAATAAGTGAGAAAAAGCTCTAAGAATTCATTAAATGACAGACACAATTCATTAGAATGCCAGCAGACCATCCCTTTTATTAGAAGGCATTGCAATCTGATGAGCTTGGCTGCGACGGGGAAGTAGCTGTTTTGTGCCATTTTACTCTGACAAATGCCGATGCACGTCATGTGGGTGGGAGCCAGATGGCAGGGGCATCCTTTCTTATTACTGTCCATGTGAGGCGGCACTAGACTGTGGCTGATGATGGCCCCTGGCAGCGAGCCTGTGCAGCTGCCCCCACGCGGCTCGCTCTCTTCTGACGGGGCCCCCGGCGGACCGAGCCGCTCTCCTCTCAGACCCTGTGGAGCAAAGATTCCACTCTGCTCAGCGTGTGTGTGCACATGCAATTTAATATGGAATATCTGAACAGTTGTCAGAAGGCGCATGATTAAAACCGCTCTTGCGCTTCTTACTTTGGAGCTGTTATCAGACGATTCCATTATTTTTTTCAAAAAGATATTCACCTGCTTAAATCATTAAAACTGCTGTCTAAGGGTTAAGTCACTGTATGATCCAATTAGTATTTTCTCTTCAATGATCTAATTTAGCCCGCAGGAAGAGATGAACTTCAAGGCCTTTTGTCTTCCCTGTCCAGGTTTCGATGCTCCCAGCTTGTTTTTGAGATTCAGTCTTGTGGCAGTTGGAAAAAAAGCTAATAACACCATAGTAGGTATCGCACTAATAACCTGGGCTATTAATTCCCCCGTCGAAAAGCTGCAAAATATTCCATATATTATTTACTTGCTGTAGTAATGTAGGTCTAATTAAAAATCAATCATGAAATTATGAAACTCATCAGTCATCCGGGTAACTGCGGCATTATTACTGTGAAATATTATAACTCATTAAAAGTAATGATTCAGAATGGGATTCATTTCAGTCCTATTCTCGGGGAAAAATACATTTGAATTGCGAAACCCAGAAAGCTCCATCGGTCTCTCTCTCTCTTTCTCTCTCTCTCTTTCTTTCTATCTCTCTCTCTCTCTCTCTCCCAAAACCCTTTTACACGTAATTTTTACATTTATACATTAACGAAATAATACACAAAGAAGAGGAGGAGGAGAAGCTGCTTCAGTCGAAAGTTGCAACTATACAAACCCCTCAAACTGTAATAATTATTATTTTTGCTAATTATTCTTAAATGTTTTAATTTTGCTGCCCACCAAATCCATCTCTCAAACAAAGAGCACCTCAACATCTTTGACTTTTTTTTCTTCATCGCTTTGATTTGTTTTCCTTTTTTTTTTTTGTCAATGCGTGACTTTTTATCAGAAAGCTCTGTATCATAAAATGTCTGTGTCTCTCTCTCTCTCTCTCTCTCTCTCTCTCTCTCTCTCTCTCTCTCTCTCTCTCTCTCTCTCAGCTGGATCCCTCACTGGAGGCCAAAGTGAACATCGAAAAGCAGTCAGTCATCCTGGAGGAGGAGTACGAGGTAAGGAGACAGAAGGCCGGGCACCCTGAGGGAGAGTAGGTGAAGGTGTCTAGTGTGGTCTGTCTGCACAAAATGGAGCTGGTAAACAATATGCGCCTGGAAAAAAAGAAAAGTAGTGAGAAGCCGTCCGTCGTGGAGACACCCTGTCGTTTAAATACAGCGGTAACTGCACACCGTCTTTGCTGGGAGGCAGGTGGCTGTGGATGTTGTCCGACTCAGTTCTGCTAATCCAACGTCGGAAAGATTAAGATATTCCCCTCTGACAAGCTGCTCTGAGGAAGCGCACTAGCTGCTTAATTCTTACCTCCTTTCACCTGTGTGACCACACAGATGGTCAGAATTCTCTACATATGGACATTTCAAAGCACGTCTCGTGTTCATTCATGAGCACATGTTCATGTTTTCAGAGGTGAGGGGGAGGGGTAGTTTACTCTTTTGTCTGGTCCAATGTGAAATCATTGGCATCCTGAAGTTTAAACCTCATCTCCTGTTGTTGTGTTTCTGTCCTTTCTGCAGAAGATGAAGCAGGTGGATTTGGAGGAGTGGAAGAACATCCGCGGTCCCCGTCCCTGGGAGGACTCCAAGGAGTACCAGGAGCAGCAGCGCTCCAGGCAGAGTAAAAAGGACTGAGGCCCGGGATCGGACTGAACACAGACCCCCGAAGCGGGACGGAGCGGACATTGTTAATGGACGGAGTCTTGTGGTGATGCCACCGCTGAGACCCAACAAGTGCTGGCGCTGCAGCTTCAGGGCACAGACTCGACTTGTGTGGTCCTGGTTTATTGTTGAGCTTTGCTCACTGTTGTGGTCCCTTCTGGTTCTAACGCATTCAGAACTACAAGTGGTTTAAGATCACGCCCCATGAGCCCAACACCTTGACATAAGTTCAAGGATGCATTGATCTCCATTGTTTTGCTCACTCGAGTGCAAAGTGGTCACCTGACGGTCGTTATTCTCCACTCTGGCGATCAGAAGTTTAAAATAGAAGCAACCAGTAGGGGGTGCACCTATGTGCTGCTGCACTTTACCTGGACACACGGAGACCAAGGAAGGAAAAAATATGTCTGTATGATGTCCATGTCTCAATAAATTATGTTCTATTGATCCAAATTCTTAGTTTTACTTTTATTTAGATTCTGACAAAAGCTTGTAGTCTTTGTTTATTACAGTATTGCATTGATTTACCAGTTGAAAGTATAAAAGAATAAATAACCCAACAGTCCAGCCTTTCCTCAGGCTTTATAGGTCTCGACAGTAATCTGTTTCTCTGACAGTTATTATTTTTGCAATGCTGTGGATTTATTACGTTTTTAATGGAAATAGTATTACCGGTCCCTTTTTTTTTTTTTTTTTTAGTTTTTTTTGTTTGTTCTACAAAGCAAAGGGACATGATTTTTGCTGCAAGTCTTGTAAGTAATGTTTGGGTGACTGACAGATAATGTATGTACTGCCACGCTCAGATTGGGAATAGGATGTAATGAATATTCTTCAGGTAGAGAGGTCTGTGTGAAAATGTCCTGGGATCCATTTTCTGTAATCACATTCTTTTATGTTCATGATTTTTGAGTCACTGTAATACCCAGTGATTCTCAGGATCTGGAATTTACGGGACACAAACAGCTCATACTTGAGGATTAATTTATTTTTCATGCACAGGTTGTTCAGATGGAAATGTTCTTGCTTTGTTGTCGTGCTTGTTTTCAGAGTTTCCGGCTGAGCTGCCGTGAAGCCGCCTCTAATCCACAAAACCCGGGAATCAAGTAATTTGTCACAGAATCGGCAGATCAGATCTAACCATTGTCGTTCTGTGTTGATACAAATAAATAAAAAATACGTGTGGTGTTTGCTTCTGTTTCTGAAGAGGCCTTTTCTAAATTTAGAGTGGTCACGTATTGGTGCATCTGTAATCTTAGAGGTCAATCACAAACTTATTCTGGAGGCTCCACAGGCCGGCCCCTGGCTGCTTGTGACTAGATATGTCTGGAAATCCAAACCGCAGCCAGGACGCTGCCGCTTCTGACTGGGAAAGTAGCAACACTGAAGCTGCACTCCAAATGGCATACTTTTCACTTTTAGTAAGTACTGCAGCTGCTCTGATAAAGTACACACTGTAGTGTGCATTCAACTGTCACATACTACTTCCTCATAACATGGCACCTTGAAATTTGACCCTCTTACTCGTATATCAGCTGCATTTGCTGCTGCATTCGAAGTAGAACATCCTGATATTTTTTAGCATACTAAGTTTTGGGCAGGCTGGTCCAACAGAGCCGGCGTTATTTATTAGTCAGGTACCTTGCATACTTCAGTAATGGCACCAACGTACTCAAAGTAACAAAGTCATTTTGTTGACTAAACCCAATTGAGTAGGGTTCCTGTGAAGACGGAAGTTTATTTTATAAATATTGTATGCATGTAACGAGCAGAAATTGACATGTGTTTCTGGCTTTTGTAGGGAAACACACAACAAATGAGATCATACTAAATGTTGCATGAGGACTATCTGACCATCTGACCTGTTCTTTGGAGGATGTGGCTTCTGGGTTGGACTTCTAGATCATTGGTTCTCATTGGTCTCAAATGATGGTATGTGAGATTTGTAAAAAAATAACCATCCATTCAAAAACCCTTTAAAAATAGGTATTTCTTAAATATTCAATAAAATATAAGTGTAAGTTCATAAACAGATTGTTATATATTGTACATTAAATCAGACACTGATGGCACAGCGCTGTGTAATACATATTGTTTTCAACCAAAAATGATTTGAGTGAACTGACCGTTATTCCAGTTTTTCCATATTCTTGAGAGGAATTGCTGTGTACAATTAGCCTCTATGGCTGCGCATTATACTATAAACTAACGTAACCTTCCTCGCTGTGCAAAGCCATACCGCCTCCTGGCTTCTCCATAGAGCCCGCTTCAAATCAACCATGTGAAGGAGACCTTAGAGCGCTGAAGCAGATGAGACATTACAGCGCACTGCGGTTCTTTTATGGAGATGCAGCACTGGGTGTAGTCGTCAGAGGCCAAAATAGGTCAGTCCGGGGGGCCTCGCTACTGTAAGAGCGCGTTCGGGAAGCATTATGACCTGGAGTCCTAATTTGAGTGAGGGCCAACCTCTTCACGTGCTGTTCAATTTTTAATTCGAAAATGCAAGAAACCAACATCAAATATTCAATGGACATCACTAAGAAAAGAGGAAATCAAATTCAATATTTACTACTTTGCTATACGAGCGGGAGAACTAATGAGCTCTTACAAACAAGAGCCATGTTGGAACACTGAATGACTATAATATTCCTTTGCATTTTCCAGGGGCTCCTTCCAGCTTTTCACTTCTAATTTGTGGCCCTGCAAGTTGGTTTCCTCTGCTGCCAGATCATCACAGCTCTGATGTGGAAACACTCGGCAGAAGAACCAGTCTGTTTGGCCGCTGATGAATGAAAAGTTCTTCCTCCCGAACACACACACTCTCACACACTCCAGATGAAGATTAATTATCACGGGTATTATTACAGACATGATTATTCAGTTCCTTGAGTAAAATAGAAAATCTTTGATCCTGTGAATGAACGGGATCCGCAGTGAATATGGAACCTTGTTTAGACCATATTCATGGTTTTATCAACACTCTTCATTTACGGCATCTACATTCTGTAATTCCTACTCTCCTACTACTTTCATCGTTCAACGTTCAATGGAAATCACAGTAAATGGAACATCTCTGCTTTTTAAACTCTTAGTGAAACAAAACAAGAAGGTTGAAGACGTCACATTGGATTGTGGGGAGTTGTGATGGTTGACATCATCTGAAATGTTATAGACTATAATGATTCATTTAAAAAACAGAGATCAATAATGCGAAAAAAATATTTTTATTGCATGTTTAATGTAGAGTAGGTGTGCATATATATACTTTTCTTTTTATCAATCCGCTGCCCCACATAAAGCTGTGGTCACTGCTTTAACCTTCTCTACGTCTACTGACTCACTGACAGAGAGCTGCAGAATCAAACAACAAAAAATAGACTTATTCTGCATGGAGGGAGGGAGGTGAGCGGGGAAATGGCCTCTGTGCTTTTTCTAGTCAGTTTCTCCCTCTCTCTCTCTTTTCATTTCATTTCTATAAATAGACAGACGCTTGGCAGCTGAGGGGTAGTCCACGCAGAACAAATGCACCCCTTGGCTGTTTCACTTCATTCCCCACATAATGAGGCATACGGAACGCGCACAGATCGCCACCGTCACTTCCACTCTCCCCAGGACCGAGGCAGGGGCCACGCGTTGCCATGGAGACGAGGCTGTTGGGCAGTGGGGCCCCCCTCCCCTCCCCGAGCGTGCACCGGTCGAGCTGACCCCTCCGCCTCGGTCTCTGTCTCACCCACGTCTTCCCCTCCTTTTGATCCTCTTCCCTCCATCCTCTCTTTCCTTCGGTACCATAAGGCACGAGGGAGACGAGGAGACGAGTGTGGAGTCCAGTGTCCTGCTCGTCTTCTGTGTGTCTCTGATGTAATGGAGTCAGTGCGGGTTTCCCCCCTCGTGCATCTTCCTCGGCAAATATATTCCAGACCAGTGAACCACTGAATGCTCAGCTCCGATGGCTGCAGCTGCAGAAGGGGCTCTCTCCACAGACGAGCGATGCTATATGTGTGCAAATACTGGTCTCTGTGGATCTTATTTGAGCTGGAGGCGCATTTAGAGAGAAAGCCTCGCACCTATCTGCATTGCACTCTGTGAATATCTATGTACAGGTTTTATTTGAGGGGAGGATTTATTAGTGCAGGGTAATGAAGGTTATGTGGCGTTATATGAAGAGCACCCAGCTCTTCTTCTCTGTTTGATTATGTGCAGCTTTCCAGCCTGTACGTCTGCTGATGGGATGACGGTGGTAGTGTTTGGCTGGATACTAAAATACTAAAAGCATGGTATTGTTTTCAGCTCATGAGCCTGTGTGAGTGTTTCATATGTCTGTCTGTGGGCAGACTCTGTCGCTGGGATACTGGAGCGACCGTGCAATCGTGACACTTTACAGGCGGGTAGTTCACAATGAAGGCTGAGTTTGAAGATGTGCGTGGTCGGAAGTAGCGCCCTTGGCCTGGTTCTGGAGTCGCGGCTGGTGTGATCCCATCTCCAGATGGTCCGTAGTTATTAATGCAGCGGCTCCTGGCCTTTTTGGATTGTGACCTGTAAAGTGAAGCAACTACTATTGATTACAGGTTATTGCCAGAGCTGGATTTGTCTTGCTCAGGCGGGTTGATTTTAAGGATTTCATGTAGTTATGAGGTACACATATGCAATATTACAAAAGAAGTAAACATCATTTTGTGTGACATATCTTTTTCTTTTCATAGCCCTTTAAGCCCCCACCCTATCCATAAACCCAAACCTTAACCCCTAATCATATTTATTGTTTGAGTTGTGTTTAGAGGTTGTACTTCGGGATTATATATTATTGTAACCCTGTTTAATTTGATACCTAACATGTTTTTGTTTAGTTTGGGATTTATACCATGTTTTTTTTTCTTGATTTGTACCTTGTGACCCTTCAGATTTAATTTAGGACCCCATGGGATCCACATCATGGCACATTTTGGTTCAAGAGACTTTGTATTGGAAACTGCCACAGTAGCGGTTTTGAGCACTTTGCCAGGTGTTTATATTTCTGTCTGAGAACAGATTCTGTCACAGCGATAGCGTCACAGCCATGTAAGATGCAACTATAAACTTTAGATCAAAATGAAGGTCCAAAGTCGCGGGGTAGGAATTGGGGAATGAGCAATTTGTCTCCCTTTGCCCGATGGTGTGATCCCGTCGCAAGATGGTGAGTTTGTTTTGATTTTATTCGTCCATGTCTTTAAGAATCTTCTCTGTTGTCCTTGTAATGACAAATAACATTTAATGCAATGCAGGTTTTTCCAGAAACAATGTCATAGTCGACACTAGTTTTTCACGAAAAATAAATTGTCCCAATGAAATCGATGGACGGCGTGTCGAGGGGATTATTTAGAGCGCCGTTACTCCCCAACTCATATACACGCTGTGACAAGCGGTCACAAGGAGACTGGCTTTGTATGAACGGGTTACACAACTATTGCCCCAGAGCAACAGGGGCACCGTCTGAAAAGACATTTTGCTTTTGAGAATTTAAAATTTAATTTGAGCTTAATTTGAGCTCTGAAATTAAATTGAAATTCCATTCACCTGCATCACAATGTGGTGATGGCAGTTATTGCCAAACTTAAGCAAATAGAACCAAAACCCATATGCATGACCAGATAGCACCAAGGCTAATTGTGTTTTTTAATTTTTTAGTTAGGGTGAACTGACCTTTTTAAAGAACTGAGCCTTTTCATTTCACTTGCTGTGTCCCTACACACTCCATGCATCGTTTAAAGTGAGACCTCGAGGGGTTTGGTTGGTGCGTTGCTCTGTGTCTGACCCCCAACAACACACCACCCTCTGAACACACACATTCACCAGGGACAGGAAGTGGCCCTCCAGCTTTGAGGTCTTTAGACTCTGATGCGAGGTGACGCTTTACCTTTCTCATTTCACAGCTTCACTGTTCATTACTGACCGTCATAAGCGGATTTCGCCCAGGGGTGGTGTCAGTGTTAAGTCCCCCGATGAATCCCCTCCTCCTCTCCCCTCTTTCTCTCACCAGCCAGGCCCACTGTGTCACCGCCTCGCTGTTTAAAAAAAATGTTTTATTCCACTGAAGTTGTTGCAACTCCAGCCTACAAATTATCAGCATGTGTAGAGTGCCGAGCGCAGCACGGGGAGATGAAATACAGATGACAAAGTGCAAAAGCAGCACTATTCTCCTTGGCTGCACGGTATCCTTCCCTGCTTCAGATTCTCTAGTGCTGCTTGCCAGACGCTTTAATGGAACTGATCGAGAGAGACATGGCCTCCGTCAAGTGAGCTGTGGGAGGAACATGTAAGGAGGGATATACAGAACGGAAGTAAGTGCTGCTCCTCTCAGTGGGAAGCACAAGCAGGCCTGGTGTGTTGATTACGAGTATAATCCATTAATCATCACTGAACGCATGGAGGACTTTGATGAGAGAGGCAAGAGCAGGCATTGAATTCCAATCATGTGATGCATGCTAGGCTGCAGGTACACTCGGAGCCTGCGTGCACCAATCTCTCCTGTGTGTTTTCCTCCTCCACCCTTTCTGCTACAGATAAGAAAACTTCATTAAAACATCCAACCATATTCTCCATACTAATTACAGCATCACATAGAGAGGGAGTGGAGGATGGCGGACCGGAGCGGTGGGGGCCGTCTGACCAGATTGGCCCGTCTCTTCCCTCCCATCCATTTTGGGAAAGCGTTTTTTCATTTTTGAATTTAACAAGCATGGACATCTGAACAAGCTAATACGATTCTGTACCACAGTGCCGGACTATGTAATTAAAATGGGATCCAAGGGATTGATTTTTTTATATATTTCCTACTTTGCAGACATCCATCCTTAAAGAAAAGGGACTCTGCACACTGCACGACTGCTCCGAGTCTATATATGTTGTTTCTGGATTTCATGATGATCTATTATTGATTAATCGCTAATTAGTTTAAACGACTTATACATATTTTACATACAGTTTGGTTTGACTTTTAGGACTTACTTCCACAAAGCTTCAGGCTTACACATTAAACGAACAAGTTAAAACATGTCACTAAATTTAGGGGTGTTGGTTTTGGACAGAGCCGTGCTAGTTGCATGTTTTCAGTATTTATTTAAGTGTATAATCACATGGAAATAAGAATCTGTGTGTTTCCATTAGCTTAATGAGCCGTTTAGATCTACAAACAGAGTTGGTCCCCTTCGTGAAGCATGCGCCATGTTTCTACAGCAGCTCATCCTACACGGAGAAGTTTCAGTTGGATGCAATGTGCAATCTCACAGCTAGATGCCGCCAAACCCTATAAACGGCACCCTTTTAAGGGCCTTTTTGATGAAGAATTGCAACACTCAGCCCTCATCTTCATGTGTCACATTCCTCGCACTTTAAAGAGAGCTAACCTGTTAAAATCTACCAGCTGTCCTTGATCACAGGGGAAACACTCTTTTGCTTGTGGCTTATTATAAAGCCATTTTTCTCCTCTATTGTGTGTTTATACGTGCGGCTTGTGGCCAGAATAAATGTCAGTGACTCAGTGATCCTATTCCTGCTGTCACTAAATGTGCTGTCTTATATTAGCAGCATGTGACCAAAAAGGCAGACTCACTCAGTTTGTAGAGATACATAAGTAGCTGATACTTTAGCTGAACAATTAGCTGTTACCGCTTCCTCCTCCTGACGTCTCCCTCCGGTTGCGAGCTCTCGTCTCGGTGCGCTGTGCGTCTGGATCATATCCGTGCTGTGTGCTGCAGCTTTCTTCTCTCGGCCGGTGGTGACGTATTTGCGCGCCTGTCGGTGTGACTTTTAAGGATGGGAGGCGGAGGGCTCTAGGGCGCAACCATTTCACACCTCCACCGCGTGAGAATAGCCCCTACAAACATGAACCATTACCCGCGAGGATGACAACGTATGGATGAAGGTCCTCTCCGGCAATCGGCTCCAGAAACGGACTCAGCGCAGAAGAGTCGCGCCGCGCTCATTCCGATGGTGCGCAAAGTCCAGATGACAGCCAGCCTGGGTAACTTAGATGCACAGCCGAGTCGAGCGCGTTTCTAATGTCAGACAGTGGTTAATATTAATTGCAGCGTGCCGCTTCTGGAGAGAAGGCAGCCGGGAATAAGGAGCTTCACGGCGGGGCCGATCTACAAGAGCGACATCATCACACATTACCTGCGCTATCTCAGCGGAGAGAGAGGGGGAGGAGGAGAGCGCTGATTCACGGCTTGCAGGAGGAGGGAGAGCCGCGCGGACGGACGGGCTCTGAAGATCCATCTCTGATCTTGGGATACCGACTCCCTCCCCACCCCTCCCCCTCCCCCCCCTTCCCCACTCCTCACCCCCTCCCCCCCATCCTCCTCCCTCGTCATTGACAGCTCTGCGACCCGGTCAATCCGTCAGACAGGGAGGATCTGGGGAGGACGAAAGGCGATCACCTCTGGCCGGTTTGATCCAATCCCCAATACCGAGCGAGTCTGGGGACCTGCCTCGAGGACGACACAGTGACTCCACCGGGTTTTTTTTTTTTTTTGGTCCGAGGAGCACGTTTGACTCAAGAGATGCACACAGCGATGTTACACTGAGACTGTTGAGAGAGGGACATCTGAACGGCACAGCAGCCACAAAGGGGGCGGACAGGAGCTATTTCGCAGTTTCTACATACAACTCCCCGGAATACAAATCCAGGTATGTTATAATGATGAATAACGCATGATGCAAACTCAGTGATATTTCAATAACCAGTGTGTTACTGAGTGATGCAACCCCTGCATCGTTGGTAAACAGCAAGACACAGGCGGGCTCTCTAGTTTAATACATGCTGGTTGTAGTAACCACATTAGATGCAAGGATGCAAATAGAGTGGATGAGTGAGGGGATGTGGTCCAGCACTCCGGAGCGCTTCATCCTGCATGCCCAGGTTTCATCCCGCCTGTATATGCTCCTCATCATCACCGTGCAGAGATGATCCATTGTAATGGGCTGCAATGGATTCGTGATAGCGTCTAATGGGTGTGCCATTAAAATAATTGGCGTCTGTCAACGCAAGTATATGGGATAGCGGTTGTTACAGTGCTGCTGCTGATTGGATGAAGACTTGGATTTCCATTTTTTTTAATTTTGTATTTGACTGTTTGAGCTTGTGTTGCATTGTTGGCTTCTCCTACACGGCCTGCCTCTGAAGGAGTTGATAGTATTTCCTGAGGTCAGCAATGGAAGTTTCAGAGAGGACGGAAATGCACGTCGTTCTCTGTGCATCTTGCCACTGTGTTGGCCTGTACGCACCCTTTAAGTTACCGTGAGGGCCCATGGGTGCTCCAGCAGGGGATTCCCCCCTCAGGTACCGACATCGGTACTGCCTAAGATTAATCAGCAACAGCTGAAGCTCTCCGCGGGTTTGCTGAGTCCATATTTACGCGCGTCTCAAATAGCCTCCCTGAACAAGAACCTCTTTCCCAAAATAGGGAAAGAGACCTGAGAGCCGAGCAGCCGCTGTAATGCTGTCTGCATCTGTCAGGGGGTTTAACGGGGTGATCACTTAAAGATGGACGAGATCAATGTGTGTGTGTGTGTGTGTGTGTGTGTGTGTGTGTGTGTGTGTGTGTGTGTGTGTGTGTGTGTGTGTGTGTGTGTGTGTGTGTGTGCGTGTGTGTGCGTGCGTGTGTGTGTGTGTGTGTGCTATTCGATCAATAAGTTAATCGTTTGATATATTATATTTCAGAAAATCATGAAAAATGCACACACAAGAAGAAACAAAAAAACCAGGGTTGATATATTCAAATGGTTGGTTCTGTCTGACTGTGTGTTCTGTCAGTCCAGAACTAAGATATTTAGTTTATAACAAAACAAGCGGATCATTTACAGTTAAGTGATTATCGAGTTCCTCCCTGCATCCTGCAATTCAATTATTTTCATTCTAACACATTTTATTTATTCAGTTAGTCCGTTGATTCGGACACATTATATATCATTTAAAATTGATGCTAATTTAATGCTAAAATATTTTAATCAGTTTGGACCTAAATTTGTATTTCTGTTTTGTATTTCTGTTCCTTCATGATAGTCTGGATGCTGTTTAGGCCTTTTACACCTGAAATGAATACAATTCAGGGAAAAAATGAACAGCCTACTGCATGACATCCTCAATAATCAGCACATTGTTGTTGTTATGCATTATAAATATTACGATAGTAAGTCAAAGATCTACTTTCTTTAAATTTACTCAAGAAAAAGTGGTTCAAAGTTGTGTAAATAGAGTTTAAGTGGGTTCACCCTCATGTATTTGAGGTTGAAGAGGTCAGTGTTGGACTTAATTGGAATATGTCAAAGTTTAACCTCATCCTTCATTTATATGTTATGTCAGCTGCAATGTGACTCTTAAGTTCACGTGCGGCTTTTGTGAACAACTTTGTCTTTAGTTGATCTTTTAAAAATACTTTGTGGTGGCAGCTGAACAGTCTTGATTAAACTCCAGCCTCAGTGCTCCTCTGCATTCACAATGTGAAATACAATCCTTAAAACGGTAATTAGTATGCAAATTGTTTTGTGTAGTTCCTAATTTAAGGGTTACGGCTCTAATGTTGGTACACAAAGAGAAATGGAATCGTTCACTCTGCATTCACTGACAGCATACTATACACTTTGTGCTGATAGGAAATCAATATTTAAAATACTAAATCCGTGTGAGGTCATACACCTGAACTGTCTGAGAGCTTGAATGTAATCATTTTAATGAGCTTTACAGTATTGCCTTAGAGTATGTGGCTATGTGTCTTAAATGGGTTCTCAAACTGACCAATTAAATCAATCCATCCATATTGCCATATATAAGATTTTATTGAGGGACACTTATGAAGCTGAGTTTACTCGTCAAAGAGACTTTTGTGCTTCTGGAGATGTGTAGTGGACATTTACCAGTCAGGGACAGTTCAATACACCATATTATGGAGGTGCATTATGGGAATTGTAAGTTCAAGATTTCAAGATTTCCAACTGACATTAACATGTGATCTGTATGTCTGCAGAGGGGAAAAAACACATGGTAACGTAAGGTGCAATTTGCACGCAGGACACATTGTGGTCCCTCTGATGTTAATGCAATTTGTACAGCATGACCTCATCCTTCAGGGAAAATCCACCCAATAGGTTAAAAGGTCACCAAACTCAACCTCTTCCTGCTAGCTTAAGCTACCTGGGAAAAGCTACATGTAGCAGCAGTAGTGGGGAGAAGACGCTTCCTAATGGAATATTTTACCCCCAAAAAGACCATGTTTATGTCAATTACTCAATCTGCATGACCTTGAATTCATGAAGAAAACTATGTTTTTCTGGCATGCCTAAACGTCAAACGTAGAATCAAAAAAGGAAGAAAATAAATTAAATAAATGGTGGTTTAACAACTGCAAAACTATATCGAAACATCCGCAGTTTTGTATTGTTTGTTCCCCCAGTATAGTATTACTTTAGAAAATATAAATAATAATAGTAGCAGTAGCAGTAGAGGAAGTAGAAGTAATAGTAGTAGTAGTACTAGTAGCGATATTAAGGCCTTACTGAGGTTAGAATTTAAGGACAAAGAATACTTTTGAAATGCACAAAAGCAGAAAAAAACACAAAAAACGTATATATAACTTACTTATGTATAGTGTAAATATCTGTGTCTTTTGGGAGATGGGCAAAATGAGCACAATTCAATATAGTTTACAGTAATCTCTTTGAGCGTGACGTCATGCAGCTGGTGAATGAGTATGTGTCCGACAACAAATTTCCCCTTGGGGATTAATAAAGTATCTATCTTTCTATCTATCTATCTATCTATCTATCTATCTATCTATCTATCTATCTATCTATCTATCTATCTATCTATCTATCTATCTATCTATCTAGTACAAGGCGGGAGATAGTTAGCGGACGCTGTCAGGTGTCACTGTTTGGCTTTTATGGCTTTAGAATTCTCTGTGTCACTCTGGTAGTTTGCTCTTGGATTTATGGGTATTTGGCTTGTTGGCCATTTTGTTGCTCCTCTGTTTATTCAGGGTGGGCTGACTGAGCACATTCACTCTTTTTCATCACTTTCCTTCTTCCATACTCTTCTAATACACACTCACACTTGAGACACTGTAGAGTCTCTGCTTGCATTAAAGCTACAGTGAAGTTTCAAAAGGACGGTAAAGCTGCTGCATACAGTATTTTTTATATTAACGATGGATCACGTGGCCATACCTGTATGTGAAAGAGGTTGTTTTATCATGATGAAACCAGACAATTATTGTTTTCGATTTCTGGTCTCCGTCTTTGCTGTTTTGGTTCACTCTCACGGCTCTCATGGCGTTGTTTTCCACTGTAGCAGGCACATGTTTTTAAGCCAAAAACCCCTCTAAAAACGGACTATAACTCCACTATATTTCCAGCACCAACCCCTAGACAGGCAAAGTTAGCTAGCTAGTTAGTGAGCTGGATGGTGAACATAATGTAGCACTTAGCAGCTAAAGAGCCGGATATTTCCCTCAGGAGTTGGTGGAGACCAAAACATAATAATAATGGATTTCCAGTCAATCATGTTGACGGAAACATGACTCCAGATGAATGCTGATGTTGCTTTTGGCTGGATGTGTAAATATAGACAACCGTTGGCCAATGCAGTAAGATTGCCGTATCAACAATGGAGTAATTTTGAATCATGTTGCTTTTTGAAATGATAAGTTTAAAATAGTGAGATTGACCCAGGTTACAAATGATGGTGTAATTGTAGCTAGTGTAAAATATGTGAGTTGATTTTGACTTGACACTTTGGATTAATGATGCTCTTCCTCTCATATATCAGCTTACAATTAAATGTCCAGTCATTTAATCATTCCCGTGCCTGCGTTGGAACATACTGAGAGGCTCTCAGAAGCCTTTAAATTCTGGATGCTCCGTCTGTTTCTGCCTCATTGCAGTTTCTGCCCATCCACCCCGGCAAGCCACCATGCAATAAAAAGACAGAGCAGGTCAGCAGTGCTGCTCTGATTCTAAAATAGGAGGAGGCACTTCCTTTAGCCTCCTTTCCGAAACGTATCCATGCTTTCACTTTTCCAACGCGGGTTATTTTCAGTGCAATTGATCGAGGTTAACGGCTGTAATTTAAGCGTTGCACACATTTTCTCTGCTCCTAAAAGTTATATCTTATCGGTAAGTTTCTGCGTTCAACTTTAAGACTGATATAAAAGTCCAAACTGCAAAATCCATAGTTTTCAGATTCAACTTTTCTCTCATTAAATTATAACTTTGTCACTCAATTATTTCCCTGTTGTTTTTGTTTGTGCTCAGCTGTCGGTTCTCGAAGGGATTGCGGAGCTGGCTCCCGTCCATATAAATGGCTCTGCTGATTCAGTTAAATTTAAAGTTCTTTGTCTCCCGCTTCTGCCGCCGTTTGCTGTCATCCCCTTTTCCATCCTCCAGATCAGCGCACTGCTCTGCAATCAACATCTTTTTTTTACATCCGAGAAATTTCATTTCAAACTGAGATATCCTGCATTTAAAATGTTTATAACCCCTAAAAAAGCATTTCTGGAAAGCAATATCTTTCTGAATGTTATTGAGGTTATGATCCCTTAAAAGACAATAATACTGATAGTGATGCAATTATTTGTATCTATGAACCATTAAATTAGAAGTATTAGGAATAATTTATTGCATACTATATTAATTGGTTTGGCTGAAGCCTGAGTTTGAACTCAAGATGTTGATAGAAACAGTCTGTTTTTGCAGACCTTATGTGTGTTGTCACTTCTCAGGTTCCAGAGACAATATTTGGCTTTTAAATTGGTGTGAGTGCTTCATATATGCCCGCTACTGTTTGAGTATCCACACTTCCATTGAAAAATGTGTCAGCTATCCAAACTGGCCAGTGGTTTGTCTGGATGATGGGTATAATTTCCAAAAGTATCCCCTGAGAGTTCAGGTTTGAGTTATTTTAAAAGTATTCAGATCCAGTGTGCTGCACAAGACTTAAATCAAATAAGAAATCTGCATTTGCATAACATATGCCTTTTAATGGAAGCTTTTATCCAAAGTGCCTTTAAGTGCCATGAGTTCAAACTGTACACATTTTAGTGCGGGCGGCCCCAGAGGTAATCAGCCCTTTAACCAGGAATCAGAACACAAAAATGCAGTTAGAAAGGTAGAAAAGGTAGAAGGTAGAAAATGTAGAAACATTCAAACTACATTTAGCTCAACAAAAGCAAAGGCAAAACAAGTGTGACCGAAGAGCCGATTGTAATTCAGATTCAGGGTCTTTCCCAGGTGGCCATACAGGTGTGGTGAAGGCTGCAAAAGGGCCCCACCCATCTTTCTCCACCACAGAATAATCACAGGTACCGCTGAGAAAAGAGCCTTTATATTAAATCCCATGTGTTATCTCTTTAAAGCAGCTCACATCTTCTAAGTTTGGGGTGGTTCACTTTTCTTCCTGCTCCCAGTGCCTCAGCATCAAAATAGTGTTCATGTGCTATCTCATAAGAGCTGAAGAGGTGCACAAGACGCTTAGCCCAAGTTTTTATGAATGCGGACAATGTCTGCATTGTTACTGTAATTCTGCTCTATCTTGCGTAAGTGCTAAGTGTGGCTTCGGAACTCAGTATATAATGAATTTGGACGGGACATCTGTACCCTTTGTTTCAGTTTGCCTCTTGACGGTCTCCTGCCTCCCCTCTGCTGTTTTTTTTTGCCAATGCGACATTTCGGACAGTGCTTAGTTTGGCAACATTGCACGCCTGCTGAGCGAGCGGTTTGGTTCAGAGCTGTGTATTACCCCCGAGATCTCAGACAATCACGCTCAAATCCACATTATCGGTCGCACGTATCCACATAAAAAACGGACTTTATGATTAGAAATGAGCCCACAGGCTGATTTCATTAAACTAATGGTATCTACATTGTTCACATAGTGGTTTACAGACCTGAAAATCTCATGAATTCCTAAGCATGGAGAAGTATTTTCCAGCCTGCCTCTCATAAATAACACAAGGATCTCATGACTGCTAGTTGTAAAGAAGGAGGCAGAAACTCATTGAAGTTTTACAGATGCATAGTGAAATGATTTTAATTCTTGCTTTGGAATCGGTGTGTGTTTCTCCATGTGAAATGCAAACACACACTCTTATAGACATGCACTAATGCTACTCCTCGAACTTGGGATTTTAAACAACGTGAAAGTACCCTGACAGGTTTGATAACCAATCCATTATGTGACCGTAATTACTGAGTTATTATGTTTAATACGTAATGCATAAAAAATAATAGTAAGTACAATACATATTTAGATGTTTTCTATCTATCTGGTAAAAAGATGCAACCCAACATGGAGCAAGTTTATTACCACCTGTCTGAAAGTGTTGTCTGTCATCTGAGAGTAAATCCTTTGTGTCTTTTGTCTTTTAATAAGTATATATAAACAGCATAACATCCATACAATCTCTGTTGTTTCTTTTTTGTGTCCAGGTGGTGGGTGCAAAGCACAGCCCAGTGCTGGATCCCAGGGGGACTGTCAGTGTGGTAAGGACCCTTGAGACGAAAGAGGGTGCATGGAGGGTTCAAGGCCTGTAACGCCGGGTTTGTCAGCCTGCCGTTGGTTGGGGCTGGTCTCTGTTGCTGTAGCCTTCCTTTGTACAGAGGCCCGGACCACTCCGAGCCCTCTGCTAACACCCAGCAATGCCACCTGCGGGGGAAACTCCAAGTGTCATGCGGGGATCATCCTGCCCATCTGGTATCCCGAGGACCCCTCCATGGGAGACAAGATTGCACGGGTCATTGTGTATTTTGTGGCCATGATCTACATGTTTCTCGGAGTGTCCATCATTGCCGACCGCTTCATGGCAGCCATTGAGGTCATCACCTCCCAAGAGAAGGAACTTGTCATCAAAAGGCCCAACGGGGAAACAATCACCACCACAATTCGGGTGTGGAATGAAACAGTCTCGAACCTCACCCTCATGGCCTTGGGCTCGTCCGCCCCCGAGATTCTGCTCTCTTTAATTGAGGTTTGTGGACACGGATTCCAACCTGGCGAGCTCGGGCCCGCCACAATTGTGGGCAGCGCAGCCTTCAATATGTTTGTCATCATTGGCCTCTGTGTGTCTGTCATACCACAAGGAGAGGTACGCAAGATCAAACACCTCAGAGTGTTCTTTGTCACCGCGGGCTGGAGCGTCTTTGCTTACATCTGGCTCTACATGATTCTGGCTGTGTTTTCTCCCAACGTAGTCCAGGTCTGGGAGGGTCTAGTTACACTTGCCTTCTTCCCTATATGCGTACTTCTCGCGTGGGTAGCGGACAGACGGCTGCTCTTCTACAAATTCATGCACAAGAAGTATCGCACCGACAAACACAGAGGCGTCATTATCGAGACGGAGGCCGAACGCTCCAAGGGGATTGAGATGGACGGCAAGATGGTCAACTCCCACTACATGGACGGAGGAGCAACGAGCAATCTCATTAGTCTGATGGAAAGCAAAGAGGTGGACGAGTCCCGGCGGGACATGATCCGCATCTTGAAAGACCTGAAGCAGAAGCACCCCGAGAAAGAGATGGATCAGCTGGTCGAGATGGCCAACTACTACGCTCTCTCGCACCAGCAAAAGAGCCGTGCCTTCTACCGCATCCAAGCTACACGGATGATGACCGGCGCCGGAAACATCTTGAAGAAGCACGTCGCAGAGCAGGCAAAGAAGAGCATCAGCGTGCAGGAGGTGCACGTGGAGGAGCCCGACGAGTACGTGTCTCGAATTGCATTCGAGCCTGCTGTATACCAGTGCCTCGAGAACTGTGGCGCCGCCATCCTGATCGTCACCAGAAAGGGCGGCGACATCAACAAGACGATTTACGTGGATTATAAGACGGAGGACGGATCGGCCAACGCCGGGGCAGACTACGAGTTCTCAGAGGGCACAGTGGTGTTCAAACCGGGAGAGATGATCAGGGAGATAAACATTGGAATCATAGACGACGACATCTTTGAAGAGGACGAGCACTTTTTTGTACGGCTCAGTAATCTGCGCGTCCTGGACACGGAGGACGAGGTGCTGTCCCCAAACAGTCTCCCGTACCCAAAGGCCATGCTGGGCTTCCCCACTGTGGCCACCGTTACCATTCTGGACGACGATCATTCGGGCATCTTCACCTTTGAGAGCAACTCCGTGCACGTCAGTGAGAGCATGGGTATTATGGAAGTGAAGGTGCTGAGGACTTCTGGAGCAAGGGGGACGGTCATTGTGCCTTATCGCAGCATGGAAGGTCTCGCCAAAGGAGGAGGGGAGGACTTTGAAGACACCTACGGAGAGCTTGAATTCAAAAACGACGAGACCTGGTAAGACAGCTCCCCCTTTTTATTATTTCTCTCACGATTATGTGGCAGTTGCTTTTTATTAATGTGTTGTTGCCAATTTATTGTTGCAGATTTTTAATCAACCAAGGTTATTGCATAAGCAATAAGTGCAAGTGATAAGTTATTTTCTTTGCATGCTGGTTTTTGCAACCCATTGATTGGATTGTGTTTTATTTTTGAGTTGCACTTGGTTATAAACATGTCAACAAACAATAGCTACAGTATATAATATATGAACGCCAGCTTCAAAGATATTTAGCAATGTGCCAGATTCGTGTCTCCTTCAGGGTTTTGCTTTTGATACAAATATGTCGTCTTCTTTGCCTCTTGACATCATTTAATTTAGATTACATACTTTAGTAACCTATTCATGTGCCGTTTGCACTCGTCACTGTGAATTTTAAACGCTTCTTTTCTTCACATGGTTAGACAGCGTACCCTCTCATCTGAGCGTGCACTCTACATCCCCTTGTTTTCCTGTCAAGAGATTTTGCTCTCATCAGAGCGCTTTGGTAGAAAAATCTGTGTGCGTCGCATGCTATGGGGATTCAACTTTGGGATTCGTCACACAACTGTGGAAACAGGAAGTCCTTAAGTAACACCTCCTTGCCTCTCTAATCCCTGCTTCTTTTGTTTTGTGGAACTCTGGATGTTTTGCTCTTTGTCTTGGTATTGTTTCTGTGTTGTCTGCTTCAATTGAAATAAAGCAGCATGGAAAAATAGCAACAGTGTTACAGAGAGAGAGAGAGAGAGAGAAAGAGAGAGAGAGAGAGAGAGAGAGAGAGAGAGAGAGAGAGAGAGAGAGAGAGAGAGAGAGAGAGAGAGAGAATTACAACAACAAAGGTCAGAGGCCAGACTCAGTCCCATGAAATAATTGGTACATGGCAATGGATGGATGAATGGAAGACTGGAGGCTTGATTCCTTCTGGGTGCAGTCGTGCTAAAAAAAGCTTTGGTAGTCAGCATCTATGAGAGTAATAGGGATGTTTTATGTGCATTGCGTTTGTTATGCAGCCTTGTCAGCTGTACCATCTGTGTACAAAACTGCACCACAAAACACAGGCTTACAACGGAGTGGGCATATTTGGCAGTGTTGCAATAACAGCAACAGACTGTACTGTAGCACAAAATATCACCGGGGCCATGTATTGAACGATACGACAGCTTTTTGTCCCGTGCATGTAAAGCAGTGCTCTGGGATACTAGAATGTGTTCCTGAGAAATATTGATTTGTTTATTTCACAGCTTGCATCCGCTTGCATCTCACACATTGGTCTGCAGGCACTGAATCAAAGTGACACGCCTTTGTGACGTCCCCTTCGTCCACCAATCAGGACCCTCTCAGCCGCGCTGTGGCTCACCGGCAGGGTCTGTGCACCCGGGGTGCGGGTTCCTGAGTGCTGAGGCAGGCCCAGGAGACCGGCGGCGGGCGAATGAGTGTCGGGGTGATCAGCATGCTCTTGGGGCCCGCTGAGCTCTCAGGGTTTTGCTTGATTTATGTGAGAGATGCTTTATGGGCCAGGCCTGAAGGCTACCAGGGGAGTAGAGTGGGAGAGATGTGGAGAAAGACTATTATTATGAGACTGCGGTGATGTTGTTGGCATTGTGAGGGAATGCTGCTCTATCGATCTGCTCATTGTGTTGCACATCGTGCTGCGAGTTAGATGTTCTCGCAGTGCAGCTCTGCTCACACGCTGTGTGCTGATGCATGCTCGTGGTGATCTAGGAGAATAAGCTTGACACCATGGTCAAATAATTATCACTTCACAAAGTCTCAATAAAACCGGAAGAACTACTGTTAAAACGATCTGGGAGAAGAATCGGACAATAATAAGTGCTTTAAGAGAAAACTACCACTGTCATCAGTGGTATCAATCTTCTTATCAAACTCTCATCAAACTCTCAAAAGAAGTATATTTCCCAAAATGTTGGACTATTCCTTTAAACCAAGTCAAACCAGCAGCATTATGGGATAGACGTAGGCTGAGCATCATCTATAATCCTTCTCTATAAACAAACCTGGATCATGCATGACGGAGGTTAAAAGCCGATCCAAAGGTCATACGATGTGCTCTTTGATCCTTTTAGCAAGAGCTGAAATCATATTGTCAGTTGTGAATGTAAACACTGACATTTTCAGTGACATTGCAAAGAAGAGGCCGTGTGCTTAGAAAGAACAAATAATATGATCACTGAATAATAAGCCGTCTCTGGAATAAATGTCACGGAAATGGTCTTGTTGACGTACGGTGCGCACACTGACACGCAGGGTACCAACCAAACCAGCAGGATGTGGCTTTAACTGCAGAGGGACAGTACAAGACATATTGTGGATATTAAGCTAAACATATTAAGTTAAACTCACACAGTCAGCTCTGATTAATGTACTAACTACAGAGTAATGATAGATATCTCTAAACATACAGGACATTCTTGCAGTAAGCAGTTAAAACAATGAAAATTGTTCATATGCACGATCACGCTCGGGTATTAATATGAAAATCTTTCCATCCCCCTTCAGAGGCTTCTGGATCTTTTGTAGAAATGGCAGACTGCTGTTACAGAACTCCCAACAAATCTCCAGAAATTTCCATAATTACACTCTGATAGTGATGAATCTGGTTCTGTGTGCATCCATAAAGGAGACAAAGAGGAGCAGTAGAAGTGACAGCTTCATCCAGAAGCATACTAGAAGATTCATGAGAACATTTCCATACACAAAACAAAGAGGATGAATGTGTAGAATATTCGCTAAAAGGCATAATTACAATGATGTTTCTTCCGCTGCCTTGAAAGCTCTCCTCAGGGTCGTTTTCATGCTTGCGACATGAAAAAATACAGAATTTATTTTCCTCCATTGTTTCCGCATTCATATTCCAAGTGAAATTGACAATGGAAATGTTATGTTTATTTCTATTTTGCATAAATGTTGAAATAACAGAAGGATTCCCTCCTTGGCACACGGCTGAAGCGATTCTCCTTCCTTCCTGCTAATTCAGCGATAACTGTGACGCCTCGATGAGGGCAGAGTGCGCTCCCTTTCTAAAGGGCGAGAGTTTTTCTGTCCTTTAGGACAATTAGACCACATAATGCTTCAGCTCTCATGCGCTTCCTTTCTCTCTCGCCATGTTTTACGAAGCATTGACTCTCAATCTCCTTTGACACACTTTGGGCCCATTGTTATCAACCAGAGAGGACATTTATTACAGTCCTAATCTGGAGCTCTGGAATAGATCGCTCCAATTCTTAGCCATACAATAGTTCTCAGCATGAAGCATGAAGTTTACTAGTTTTTTGGAGCTAATGGATTTGAACCTCATCAAGCTTCTTAAATCTACACTGAACGGTGGTCAAAACCATACAGAGTACTTCCTTGTGCTGGTTTAGATCAGTATTTACCAAACCATCGCTACCCAATTCACAAAAATCCTTGTCTATAAATCCTGAGAAGAGCACACTTGTGCTTCCTGTGTTCCATGTTTTAGGAAAATTAGAAATATCTAGGTAATACCTTAAATACTGTGGGTAACGATCTCTTCCTGTGTTAATTATTGTTTTGTACAAATAAGCTATTTACAGTAAAGACACCATATCACTCTCATGTTTATTTATCCCCCCTTTTCAGGGATGTAACACTGACAAGTGATTCATTGTTTTGAGTTATAAAAAAAAAGAAGGCAAAACTATCTGGTTCCAGCTTGCTGGTTTCCTTGGTTCACTATGATTGTAAACTTAATGTCTCAGTTACTGTTGTTTGGACAAATTGAGAAGTATGAAGTCGTCATCTTGGTCTATGAATTCCACTATTTTCTCACATTTAATAGACAAAAAGATTAATCTTGAAAAAAATCAACAGATTATTCAGTAATATAAGTATTTTTTTGTTGCAGCCTAAAATAAACATTTTGAATCTTCCTTTGACCACATAGATTGATAAAGAGACTCCTTTAAGAGGTCCCGACCCCCACCTTGGTAACCACAGGTATAGAGCCAGTTTGCTTCTGAGAATATTAAATGGCTCGAGGTTGCCGGCTGCTGTTTCCTTTGACCCGGAGAAGATAACGCAGCTGCTAGGTGGAGAAGCTCCGTCCCTGGAGACGAAGAGTGTTTAACTAGGCGCTGATGAATTCATAAACAAATGAGTGGTGTGCAGCGGACAGACTGGAAACTGCTAAAGTAATTGCCACTGTGGTCACGCCTGTGTGAGCATGACTCTCCTGTGCTTGTAAACCTGCCTTGTGTTTTTATAAATAGCATCGCGCAGGGGGTTGCTTATGAAAGGATGCACGGATGTACCCTTTCTTTCCTCTGCTATCTCTACCACACCTCCTCCAGCTCACAAAGCCCTCATCCCAATCTTTTGCCTTCATATCTCTTGAATGTATAGCTGTCACCCCTCTGGACATCGTGATTGACACATGTCCACGCTGGTCCTCGTCCCGCTGACCACTCAGCTTTCCCCTCTGCCAGCGCTTGTCCAGACCCCGCAAAGATGCATTCAGCCCTCTTTCACAACCATCTCCAGCTCAGCTAATCCTATTCACTGCTGTACGTCTCTTCTTTTATTCATGCAAGCCTCATACTTTCTGTGCTCTCAATAATTGGAATGCGTCTTTGTATTTTTCTTTTTACTGTGCCTCAGGGTGCTTTGTTTGTTTTGCAGTACTTTTGTATTTGCTTAATTACAGTCTGTGTCAAGTTAAAAGTAAACCAGGGCTTGCAAACAAAAGTCAAACTGACTCACACTCTGGTTCCTTTTTTACTTCTTTTTACTTCACAATTTTGGTTTTATGATGCAATCAGGTCTGAGATTTTGGCAGACAAGGTGCATTGAGCTAAATGCTAACATCAGCCTGTTAAGCTCTCAATGACAATGCTAACATGTTGACGTTTAGCAGGAGCGATATTTAATGTTCACCTTATTTTGCTAATTAGCACAAAGTACAGCGAAACATTGACATACTGCACAATGAAGAAGCTTTAGCGATTTGACTCCATAGTGATGCAGTCATATTTGAGGGGTTACTATGAGGAGGAGGTAAAGAGCGTTGGCTGAAAATCTGAAGGATGGGATGGGGAGCGGGACTTCTGATCAGCTGAGTGGAAGGAACCTTGAGCACTGAAGAGTTTTTATTTTAAGTTCGAAATGTGATTGTTCGGAATTGCTGGCTTTAAAATTGCATGAAATAGCTTTCTGTGCCACTAACATATTTCCTTCTGCTATGATATCGGTCTGTTATCACTGATAAAAGCAAGGGTCCTCAAACATCCACAGACGTACAGCCCTGGAAGATTCATGAGAACATTTCTAATCTTAGCTTAACCCTCCTGTTACCTTAAAATTTACTGACATCTTTTACCATTGGGGTCAATTTGACCCCAGCAATTTAAAACTCCAGAACATGATTATAATTTAAATGTTTTCCCAAGTTTAAGTGTCAGGTACGTTATGTTTGTTTTGTTGACGACCTAAACATCCCTTTAAATAAAACATTGGTAGTGTTATGAAGAGCTCAAATGCTGTATATCTTGGACATAGCTGACGACGTCTCTGGTGGGGCCTGGAACCATTTTGATGACATTACCCTGTTGTTCAAGCGGGGAGATGGATAATTATAACTTTAGTTGGAAGACTAACACTGAGGGTCTCATTCTCATCAGAGGAGGATGCCTCATCATCAGGGACCTCATCCCCTGTCTCAGACACATTCTCCTCAATGTCACTTTCATGGTCGAAGAGATGGGACAACACCTCATTGACGGAAAACCTTTCCTTAGAAGTCATTTTCAGTTGAGAGAAAGTACAAAGAAAGCACACAGAGCACCAAGAAAAATGGTTTAGAAGGCTGCTGTGCAAACTTTTAAATGTTCAAACCATATGTTCCCCTCCCCCATGTCATGTGAACTATCAGTGGTTCTCACACTACTACAGTTATGGTTATGATAGGATAGAAACCTAAAAATGTTTGAAGATTATAAAGTTGTATGTTAAAGTGACCTCAATATCATCCAAAACAATCAAAACAAATGTGTGTAAAATGTTTTTTCTTACATGTTTTATAGAGCTAAAACAGCCTGCGGTCAAATTGACCCCAAAGATCACCGATGCGTACAAGATGTGTACAGGACATTGAAAACATATCATCATGTTAATTTTATGTTTACCCAGTTGTCCCCATTAAATTAGGAAAAGTCATGAAATATGAAGCCGAAAAATATATTGGCAATCATATATTTAGAGACGTTAAACTTTGAATGGTGTCAAATTGACCCCAACGATAACAGGAGGGTTCTCATTGTGGCTTTTGCTCTTTGGCTCCTCCTCACAAATATTGTCCAACACACATCCATGCACACACACACACACTAACCCACGCACCTATATGTTGAGTGGTAATAAATATGCTGGCCTTGCGTTTGTTCCTCCCAGTTGGGGGAATGCAATTAAGTTAAAGCTTATTTATAACACGATTCAGTGCAGGGCGTGTCGCCAGCTCCGAGCCTCCCCCCCCCGAGCATTTGTGTGTAAATCTGACTGAGGATCATATATTCAGGCTCCCCAAACTTTTGACAGTGTCTGCATCCTAATAGAGTTAGGGTGGAAGTAAGTGCATCAGTTTGACCCACTTGACTGTAAAAGTGTTTAGCGACAATATTTTAACAAATAAACACTTCACAGTTTTATAATTCAGTTTTATTCTGAAAAAAAAGATGACATGGAGCCTGTTCTTACCCATTGAGCGAAAGCGAAAACTTTTTGCATTTAAACTGAGATACTTCAAATGGTTATACTTTCACAGACTGGATCCTCCAGAGATACTGCATGTTACATTTTAGGGATCTTTCCCTAAAAATATACATATGCATATGTATTTTGCATATATGTATATTGCATATATGTATTTAAAGCATTAAAAAAAATTAAGACACTTATTATTAGGATGTTTATTTGCCCTGCTGTTGTAAATTCTTATCAACTAATTTTGAGGGAATGTAAAGCTGAATGTGGGTCATAAAATAAAAGCTTTATTAAAATGATAAAATCCTAAAAAAATATGTAGTCAATTGTAATAAAGTAGTAAAGTAGAAGTGTTTCATTGGGCATCCATCTTTCGTTTACAAATTGGTTTGGGGCTGAAATCATAGAAACATATATCCTAAAATCTGCTAATTAAATCAAATCTATATGCCTGAGAAATATTTTGTGTGTGACTTGGCCCTTTAAACTGTATTCAGCTCCAGAGGATATATTTTTGTTAATGTTTTAAAGGTTTAAACCCTATTTTAAACCTGCTGTTTGATTATTATTATTAAAATACTGAAGCTCTTCTGCAAAACACAAACAAAACCCAGATCCTCCCAGAAATCCTGTTCCACACTGAACCAACAGCTTACAGCCTGAAACCTGAGTGCACTGTGTATTCGATGTGTTTCTTTAATTAGTGTGAGCTGGTTTGTGAGTAGACAGCTCAAGTGCTCTGATGCCGCCTTCAGTCATATCAGATGTTCTGTAAATAGGAACTGCCTGCTGGGAAAAACGTTTCATGTCGTCCTCCTGGAGGTGACAAGCAGGATAATGTGGGAGCTTTTTATTGGCTGTGATGTTGAAGGCTTGACGTCACGAGTTGTGGAAGTGTGTCAACAAAGAGGGGAAACCAAGGAAAGGAAACCAGGGTTCTCACATTGTAAAAGGAAAGCTTGAATTACAAACTGGAAGTGTGGCGTTTGAAGGACACGTGTACTTCTCCGGCAGCAGACGCTTTCGCGTTGCATTGTGGGAAATGTATGATCTAGCTAAGTGCATCCTGCTGGGAGATGCCGTGCAACGTTTCGGAGAGCTGCTTTGATGCTTTGATTCTGTTTGGACTCCTGTGACATGTTAACTCACGGTACAAATAATTTGTTCCCGCCTGAAACACACAAACAAGCAGAGACTACATAAGCATTTTTTTCGATCAGTCGACTATCAAAATAGTCAAAATAGTTGCAGAGTCCATTGACTATCCTATTAATCAGCTAATAGCCTCCACTCTAATCAGGACCGTCTCCACTACCTGCGTCTCCTCACAACAGTTTGCGTGTAGTTTTGGAAGAAGGTTTGCAGCTGAAGCGTGATGCGTTCAATACAGGTCGCTGCTCTCATTCCATCCATGACCACTACGGTGACACCCCGGGGTGCCGGCGGAGGAGCTCTTGCTGCCCCTGCACCTCCATCCAGCATCTGCATACTTTGATAAAGGTCAGCACCGCTTCACAGCACCTTCCGCCATGCACAGAGCAGCAGCATTGAGACTATAAATCGATGCAGCTCACAGCGAGAGGAGCTAAGGTCGCACCCAAATGCACAGCGAGTGGGGTTTCAAAGGAGACGAAAGGAGCTGTCGGCTTTTTCTTTTTCTTCTTTTTCTTTTTAAACCTGCTGTTGTCTTATTTTTCATGCCTGAAACAGTAATAGAAAAGCATATGAGAGTGTGCTTGCTAATGTTTAAATGTAGAACGTGATTAGAATGTGTGAATTTGGCTGACGGCACTTGATGTCCGACCGATATACAAAATGCTTCACTGAGCGACCCTGAAGGCTGAGAGTCAGTAAAGCTGAATGTATGAATTTGAATGAGGATCTTTTTTAAATGAAAGTCAGCCCACTTTTCCATCAAATTATAATCTGCATCCCCCCCTCTTTTATTTTATGGTGGTGGCATCATGGTGCTCCCTGCTGATCGCCTGCCATTCAAACAGCATGGGTGCTAATATGTCACCTTCTCAGTAGGATTACTGGTTGTGACACACTTCTCTTTTTCTTTGTTGACAGAAAATTAATCCGCAACAGTTTTCATGAGTGATTGTTAGTGTAGCTCATTTCACATCGAGCAAAAATGTCAAATATTTGCTGGTTCAAGCTTCTCAAATGTGAGGATTTCCAGCCTTTTCTTGCATATATTTTATATCATTATAAATTAGTTATTTGTTTTTTTTTTGGCTGTTGGTCAGATAAACAAGACATTTTAAAGTAGAAATTAAAGATATAGTATCAAGAGCGATTCTGACTTTGAAAAGCAATCTGGTTCCAGCAATGAACTCAATTCAAAGCCATACAAGACCAAGAGAAGACGTAAATCCTTTCATTTGAGAAGCTGCAACAATCGACTAATTGGTTAATCAAGCTCGTTCGGCTGATTCAGCTCTGGTTGAATCAATAATGCAAATGATTTAGTCGCAGCCCTAATTTGTTACCTCGCCCTCTAAGAAATGTTCGACTGTTTTCAGAATATGCAGTTCATCGTAGAAACAACGGAGAAATTGATCAGTAACAAAATAATCGTTAGCATGGGCCTTCATTTCTGGTTACCTAATTGTATATTTACCTTAATAAGACTAACGGGCTGAGAAAAGGAGGGAAGGGAGAGATGCTTTTCGAGGCAGGGGTCGACTCATACCCTTTATCCATCCTCGAGATAGAACACACTTTGTTCTCTTTTCTTTGTAATTCCTGTCTAATCCATCACTGTTCTGGTCCAGTCCGTCGGTCAGGCGGTGACACACACATTAGCGCTGTGAACCCTGGGAAGAGCTTCAGCCGACTCCCTCTTCTGTTTGCCCTTTGACTCCAGACAAGTGCTGTCCCGTCATGAGTTGCTGCATCTGTGCGGGTTTCTAGCATTTAAGGAAGCTCAGCGTTCAGCCGCGGAAAGTGACACTGGATTATATTTTACTGTTTTGTGGATTTGATAAAACCATGGTTTCCAAGTCCAAGAACAGTAGTTAGTGGCTCCTCGCTTTGTTCAGCCGTACATCAGCCATACATCTCAGGGTATTGGTTGGGGGGGGGTTCTGGGGCCTCTCCTCTCCGTTTCTTCTCCTCTCCTCTCCGTATGTCAGGTCGGACCAGCATGCTCTGGGGCAGACTTAAGGGGACCTCCTTTGGGGGGGAACTTGCTTCTCCATGTTATTCCCAGGGAGCTGCAGCAGAAAATGCGCCAGAAAGCATCAGTAGTTCCTCACTACCCTTCTCTATCCTCTTCCTGCACGTCACCCCCACCCTTCATCCCTTTTCCCATGCGCCCTCCTCCTCCTCATCCTCCTCCCCCTCCTCCTCTTTTGTTTCTCATCATTTTCCTGTTGGGGCAGCAGCTCTGCGGTGCAAAAGCAGGCATGGATCTTAACATTCATGTATCAGCTGTTTTATAAAATCGCTTGATTTGTGTTTCAGAGCTAAATTAACTTAGGCAGCGGCTCTTGCTTTGCAAGTACTCTTACGGAGCCAGCAGAATTTCTGAGATGAACTTTTATTTGCAATGTGGTTTTCTATATTTAGATGGAGCGTCTGGTTCCGATACCCGTATCATGGATTCTTTGTATTTGTTGAGCAACATCTCTCGTCCTTTAGCCGGTTGCTGATTAGTGCCGTTCATGACGCTTTGGTGAGATTGTCTCAGAGAGCTAGAAGATGAATCACGTTGCAGAAAGTCTTGTAATCAGTCAAAGGGGAAATCTTTTTTTGCGTCCCCCGAACTCTTCTTTTTCTCCTCAACTTTGCTTCCCCTGCGGAAATTTCAATCCCAAAGGCACAAGCTAGCCAAGAGTTGAAGACAGGCTGCATGCTCAACACAAATTGAATGCGTGTGCGCGTGTGTGCGTGTGTGTGTGTGTGTGTTTGTGTGTTATTTCTCCCTGATGCATCTGTGCCGGTGGGAGAAAAGGTTTCACCCAGGAGAGGAAATGGATCTTTTGTGTTCCTCCTAATCCTCCCTGTTGATACTCGAGTGGCAGACTTATTAGGCGACTTAGTGCACGCTCTGCAGCAGCGTGAGAGTCACTCTCCGGGCTTTTCATGCTCTCCTGGATGATCATATTTCCATCAAACTGAAAATGCTGTGTGCATAAGGAGGGGTCCTTTTATGCACAGTATGCCACATCCCTTGAGAGGTTGAAAAATGAATGTGCTAATAGTGCAGCAATCCCTCCCCATTTGCACTCACAACAGGGGGAGTGCTGTCTGATCACTTCGACCCCTGAGGATTTTGGCAGACAGCGCAATACAAATAGTGGCAGGAGACGTCGAGCACGGGATGATGTTCATGGCATCTTGACAGGAAGAAGTAAGCAGAAACAACAGGGCGGCGTAAACAAGCTGAGGTTAAAGGTTACCCGAGAGCTCTGCAGAACGGGAGGAGGATGCCCAGATCCAGGAAACTATTCCTGTCTTCGCCTTAACTTTCATCAATATATTTGGTTGGATTTCTATTCTTGTCTTGTTGAGTTTTGATGTCTCCTTTTTCTCTTGGGATGAGAAGCTTTTTTTGAAATTCCCTCTGGGTTTCTTGTCTCACCTGTGGAGTTTATCCACCTCTCCCGCTTTATGTGTTTTTAGCCTTCATTCCCAAAATCTCAACTCAGAAGTTTTTTTCTGCCTCACCTGCCCTAGGTATAAGACATCTCTGTTTTTATTTGTTTGGGTTTGAAGGATTTCTTTTTTTCAATGCAGGGATCAGGTCCACATTCAACAGCACTTCTTCAGTTTATATCTCTGGAGATTAAATGCCTCTTTGTTCCCCCGCCTGTTGTGCTTCATGTTGACTTCTTATGGTTTTGCCATTTTGTTTTCCACTTCATCTTTAAGTCTATTCTATTTTCTTTGTTTTCTTTTTTCCTTTGGTTTATTTTAGCACAGTATTTCTGTCCATAATTTAGTTTTAGGATCCTTATTTTCTTAAAAAAAAATAAGAATAAGTATAATAATGTAAGAGTTTATCAACTTGTTTCCAATTGAAATCAACTTGTTTAAAAAAAATTCTAGAAAATGTTGTGTTTTTAAAAAGACAAAAAGGCTATGGCATGCTTGACTTATTTTAAGGAAAGATATTTGAAAGGCTCAATAATCAATATTTATGGTTCAGTGGACTTTGTGCAATGTGAAAGTGTGCATTTATAGTTATGAACATACACAGACTTATCACCCAACTCTTCAGTTCTCATCAGCTCCTTAAAAAGCTTTCAAATTTTTCGGTTTCAATTGTTTAGAAAACTCTCCAGCGTCATTTCCAGCAGTAGACAGCTGTTTTCATCAAAAAATCTCCACTGTAAGGTACCAGTTCAGCACCAAACAACAGACAGACAAAGTAAGCAACTTGCTGGTGGACATAGTACAGTGATGAGCAACTTAAAGGGACAGATATGTTTCTCAGAAGTAGTTGGAGACGAAAACGGAGCGAAGAGAAATTGGACTCGTGTCCAGGAACACAACACCAAATGTATGATTATGTTGCTCTGTAACTGCTGGATGTGCAGCTGTTTGCAATCATGTTCACCACAACAACTTTATAAGTTGATAATATGTCAAAGTTGTGTTGTATGTATCCAAATGCTCAAAGCAATCATATAATGCAGCTAAGGACTCAATAAGCCTTTAGTGCTTAAATGTCAAATCGGTATATATTTGTTGGTTTGTCCTTGTTTGTGACTTTAGTTGTTTATAACTATGAAGTGACATTGTGTACATTTATTGCACATTGTCAATGCGGTGGTTTTGATCTGGACCCATGCTAGCTGTTGGCCAACCTTGGGCCCACATGGATGTGGGAAGGCCAGATACGCCAGAGGCCTGGTGCAGGATGGGTAGGAGGGCCATGTAGGGTCAGTTTGGCAAACAAATGTGCCCATGCTGCCCCTCTGGGGTCCTAGAGATGGGTAGAGCTGTCATGTTGAGGGAGCTGGCGAAAGATGAAGAGGTTACGCTGCTTGGATCACAGCTCTGCCAAGGCCTCCGGGACCTCTTTCTCTTTACAACACTCAACCTAATCTCCTCCACTATCGCCCCTTTCATTTCCCTCTCCTTTTCTTCTTTTCATGTTCTTCTGCCTCTTATCGTGTCGGGGGCCCTTGTTCCTGGCTCGCTTCCGCTCTTTCACCCCCCCCTCCTCGCATTTTTTCCCTCTTGGTTTTATCTCTCCCAGCCTATTTTCAAGCAACCTTTCTTGGACTTTTTTTATACAATTCTTTCTCTTTTCTCTTCATCTCCCTCCTCTTAATCTCAGTCTTAGTGTATTTTCATTTGAATAGTTCTAATTTCATTTAATTTCTTTTCCCATCACCACTGTTCATATTTATTATTTAAACCCTCAGCAGTGCCTCCGTATATGCCTTCCCCTCTTCATAGATGTTGGCCTACTTCTGTCTCAACCTGTAATTGTGATTTGGATTGAGAACTCTGAACCGACGTCCCTCAGAGTGCCACATTGGCGGCGGCTGAGGCGTCAAACCTGTTCCAAGTGGTTATGTTCACATAACAGAGTGCATCGTGATCATAGTAACATGCATATTCTGCTGTAAAATGAATGGATGACACTGTTGTAACTGAAGAATTTTGCAGTTGCAGCTGTATGGATTTAAATTCATTTTGGAAAATAGTCTGTTTTATATTTTTTCCAATTAATCAATTCATTGTCTGTCTTTGAAATATCAGAAAAAAAGTTCCCATAGCCCAAGGTGATGTCTTAAAATGAGTTTCTCAATGATATATAAAAGAGCAAGCAGCACATTTAAAAAATGAAATGCTTGAATGATTAATCACAGGGCTGAACATTTTGAGAATATTTGATTATAATATCTCTGCATTAAAAACAAGTCTGTGTTTGTAGTTTAGATATAAACAAAATAAGATTCAACCAAAGCTGTCAGTTTGAGAAAAGTTACCTTTAAACCTGACCAGTTTTCTGTCATTTTAAACTAAACAAGGTAACTGACATTTCTTAGGATAACATACGTAACGTTTCTCTTTTTTTTTTCTTTGAATAATGAGTTTCTAAATGTCATATCTTTTGACAATGGCTGCATGGTTCGTCCATGAATGTACAGAGAGACCTGAACAGAGAGCCCCATTCATTCCTTTGAAAGACGCTTAGTGGCGCATGAAGCAAAAAAAGTTTGACTTCTGAGTATAAAATTCAGATTGAATTACTTTGACCTTCCACGTTATGGGGCACATAGAGCAAGCACACTAATGTTTCCTTTAGCCCCACCTCCCAGCCCTCGGTCCAGCCTGTCGAGCTCACTCACATTAATGGAGGAAGGAAAATGACTCTGGATTCGGCTGCTAGTGCCTTTTAGAACTTGTAGGAACTTATGAATTAAAGAGCTTTTGAAGTGTTCGTAGTTGAAGTTGAGTCACAAAATCTCAGGAACACCTGAAGGGAATTACTTCAAATTTGGCACAAAAACACATCAAGTTCACACTGACCTCACAAGAAAACTTTCTTTGACTTTAACTCAATAAGTCACATGCTAATTATGACAATTCAACACAATTGTCTAATAGGATAGAGAGCAATGACATGTTGGATAGACGTGGTTGTAAACTGCCATTTGACTTGTTGGCGGAGGCACCCAACTCCGTGGCGGTAATTCTAGTTTTGTCTTGTAATCTATTTCTTCTCATAAAAATGCAAAAATGGAAATAAAGCTGTGATGTGTCGGGACACAGCCCAAGTAGTGCAGGCCGTTCCCAACATGCATTATCTTTTAACCGCAGTATTTATATAGAATTAAACCTCTCTACCCTTCATACCAATGTCCAAGGGAATGAGAGGGTCTTCAAGATGTAAATTCCCAAAAATACATTTGCCTCCCTGCTGCAGTTGTGGAACCTGTCATGTTAGATTTCGTCCAACTCTGTGTCACGCCCCGGGTGTGTGGTGCGGCGACTCAGGTGCAAAGGAAGAGACCGGAAGCAGGTTTGAGGGGGGGAAAAAAAAAAAAAATCCAAAACGTTCTTTACTTTAAAGTTACTTCAAAAAACTCTAAACAAAACTAGGAAAAGGTGGCACAGGACATGGAGCACATGAACACACGGGAACAAAGAAACAAAGACAAACCGACAGGGAACAAGGGAAGGTAGGTGAGTGAATAAATATATATATATATATATATATATATATATATATATATATATATATATATATATATATATATATATAGGGGAGGGGAAACACAGGTGAAGGGAATGACAATCAGGAGACACACAAACACACCCACACACAATCAACCAGGTGTTACACTCTGTGTAGCAGCGCTCTTCAGCATGCCACCAACCGAGGCTGCAACAGGACAGCGGGGAGGAAGAGGAGGACGAGGAGGCGGAGGTGGTGAAACGAAACATGCGGGGAGCGAGTGGAGATGGAGACGGATAAAGAGGGAGGGAGACAGCTGGAGAGGGAGAGGAATGGGAGATGGTGAGGCAGAGAGGAAGAGACGACATCCGAGGGAGGAAGGTGCAAAAAGATAATGATGGAGACACAAAATGACAGACGGAGAGAGAAAAAGGAAAAATGTGGAGTGTGTCGGAAGAGAGGAAAACAGCGCCTGGGACAGATGTGAGAAAACGAGAGGAAAAGAGCAAGTGAGACAGATAAAGAAAGGTAGAAACAAGTGGAAATGAACAGGTGAATAAAGAATGAGAGAGAAAATGAGAACCGAGCCCCCAGATGTCTGTGCAGCAAGTTGGCAGATTTGATGAGGCTTGACCGGGTGTGGAGGAGAGGAGGAAGGAAGCGGCCGGGCTGGATGGGGTTGAATTTACTCACGACAAGCATTGATTATAGGAGCCAACGCTGTGAAAACCTCCAGTCCTAGAGATAAGAGAAGGCGGGCCAGATCTCAGATCTGTGAGATCAGCAAGATAATGTGTGGGAGATTGTTTGAAGCAAAAAGCCACAAAAAAAACAGAAACTAATAAACTGAACACCAGACTGATGCATATTTATCCTGTAACTGCTGTCAGACTGTCCAACAAACAAGGAAGTTTCACTCTATAATAATAGTATATCCTCTCTTCATCTTCTCTAATATTATGGAGCATTAAAACGAATTATAGCACTTCATACGACATCAGTATATTAATAAAACCCTTCGTTAACATCAAAACACATACTGTACAGCGGCACTGAGACACACGCAAATAGACAAAACACACCTTATTCGACGCAGCACGTCCACAGCATTTAGAAAAACAAACGCTGCAAATAGAGAAAAAACTAATTAAACTCCATGGCTTAATTTTCTTCTCCAAGCAAATCCTCTCTGATAAACATGCTTACACAAACAAACAGCTGTTACAAGATTGACATTTTTATCCACAACATGTCGCTGCACCATGAGTACCACAGGGAGCTCCAGTGGGAAATGGATGCCGTTCGCCTCCCCATTGAACTGGGACCGTACCTAAGTGGGGGTCAGGTAAGATCCAGGTCTTTGAAACCAGCAGTAGACAGGCGGCACATGTCTTCTTCTCATTGTCGGAGACCCCAGGAAGAGGAGGCAGCGAGGCTTTAGACGGGCCTAATTAAAACTTCCAATGCTATGAATTCTCTTTGATCTCTCTATACAGTCCCAGTGGACGGGCCTCCGTGTCCCATTTCCCTTCTGTACTTCTATCCTATAACCCACTACTTCCTCTTGTTTTAGTCTTTTTGTTCCTTTATTGTCATTTTTCGTCTGAACAATATTCATTTTAGTGCATTTCATGGGTGTGCGTCTACGGGAGTCTACTTTCTGGGGAAGAGTTTTTATTGGAATCAGTTTTACATGTGCTAAAACTATTTCTATTAAGCTTTTTACAGAGAACTGTATCACTTTTTTTTACCAGTTTGAGGAAGACCCTCGGGATACTTGCAACATCAAAGGGCCATTCACACTGTATCTGTTAACATTAGCTCATAATTTTCTTTTTCTAAAAAACTTCATAAGATTGAGAGCCTGTGACTTAAGGCATTAGTTCGGCATTTTTTTTAAATTGCTGATTCGCTTTCTGGCAGTCGGTTGGATGAGAAGATCGGTACCATTCTCGTATATGTCTGTTAAATATGAAGCTATAGAGTCAGCAGACGTTAGTTTAGATTAGTTTAGCACAAAGACTGGAAACAGGGAAAGGTGACATAATCCGCAGGCACATGGTTTATTGTATGGATTAAACAAACAAGATGTAACATGTTCATGACTGGGATTTTGGTGCTGGTATGTAGATTTTCTTACCTTTGGACAGAGCCAGGCTAGCTGCTTCCCCCTGTTACCAGTCTTTATGCTAAGCTATGCTAACCAGCTGCTGGTTGTAGCCTCATTTGTAATAGACAGCTGTGTAAGTGTAAAGTGAGAATTTATTTTGAAGGTATCAATGCCTTCATTCTCAATAATGTCTTTATAGATTAATTATAATAATTACAATTAAGGACTTGATAAGTCGATGATCATTTACTTCCTACACAGCAAAGTGAACTGACTTAAATCCTGCTAATTTTCTTCTGTGCAAAATGGAAATTTTAAAGTCAATATGTAATTAGACTTCAAACTCTATATGCTCTATAAGTCTGAATACAAAATATTTGTTGAAATATATCTGTGAGATATTTTGATGGCTATTATTCAGGAATCCATTTGCGGCATTTCTGCTTTATTTGAGAAAGACGGACTCAAACCTGTGCCGCATGTTGAGGACTCGCCTTATTGATACGAGTTTGAGTGAGCTACGAGGGCGCCCTGTGAGGGATCATATTTGAGAAAAACTAATTGTTTTTTCACTTCTCGATAAAAACTGTAATTTCTGTTCTGACTTATAGATGTTGAAGATCAAACGCAGGCATCTCTCGCTTCCAACATGGTAGGGTGGGGGGTACGTTCTCCCGCCCCGCCTTCGTCCTTCATGTTCCCTCCCGCTCTGGTTTGCGAGTGTCAATCCTCTGAGATATTTAAAACAGCTCGTTTTGAAGCCTGCCTTGTTTTTCATCTATCCTCTTGTGAAAATCCGTCCTTTGATGTTTCCACATCCTCAAAATTGCTCTAATTCCCTTTGCCACTATTTATGAAACTGTTAATTTAGCAATTACTGCAGTGTCGATCTGTCGAAATTAGCAGTTGTAATGCTATACTGTTTTTTTCTTCTTCCTACCCTAAGTTTAAAGGGTTCTGGAACCTCATTTGAGTGAACAACCAAGCGGACTCTGACAAGGTAGTTTGGCGTCAAGATAAAGGCAGAAGACACTTTTAATCTTATGATGTTTGAAGTTTGGCCTGTTTCTCAGTCAACCCAGATTAAAGATGGAGTGCATGTGAGAGAGAGAGAGAGAGAGAGAGAGAGAGAGAGAGAGAGAGAGAGAGAGAGAGAGAGCGCTAAAGGTGGAAGTGCTCCACCATTGATGGGTCCTGTTTAAACATGGTATATCTTGTCTTCGGGAAGCAGCACACTGCATGGCAGCCCCGGCTAATGGGAATCTGCTGCCTGTCATCTATGGCCGGGACATTTCATCAGAATGTCAATAAAGGGGATGTGGGGGGGGGGGGGGGGGGGAAAAAAGTAGTATAGAATTTCTGTTGCCCACTGATGAATGCAGCGATGGAGGAAGCAAAAAGGAGAACAGAACAAATGTGGGGCCGAAGGGGAGGGAAGGCCAGCTCCGACTTGGGGGAGATATAGATTGATGAGGGATATGTTCGCCGGGAATGAGATTTCATAAGAAGCTGTAGATTTTCTCCCTCCAGCTGCAGATAGGAAACAGAGTTGTGTCACAAGAGCAGTAATACAACCCCCCACCCACCCCCATCCACACACACACACACACACCGTTTACCATTCAGCCTCACCGACAGAGCTCGGCCACGGAGGAGACTCGTTTACTGGTTGTGTGTGTGTGAGAGCTGATCGGGCTCTTTTGCCTATGACTAATAGATGAAAGTCTGAAAGAACTGCAGCTGAATAATTTAGGTCTTATGTAATGATAATTGCAGCCTATGAATAGGGATTCACCTTTGGCGGAGCACAGATTCCATTTCCACGCCGTGTCCTCCCGTTTTGAAGCTGCACAAACCGTTTCCGTCTGAGATCTTTTTGGCCAGACTCTGCGTCTCTCCTTCAACTCCTCTTCATGTCTCTCTCTGGCCATCTTCATGTCTTTCAGAGATTTTGTTCTTCTTCTTTTGGTCTGTCTCAGTTTTTGTCAGTTACAGACGTGCACGCACACACAGCACACACACACACACACACACACACACACACACACACACACACACATACACACACACACAAGTGACAGTTTCAAAGCAAAGTCTTGTGAGGAGCCGGTATTGAACAGGAGTCTCGGTGAGATTGGGTGCTTTAATTGCTGTCAGAGGAAAGATGGGAGTGGCAGTGAGCTGGAACAGCTGAAAGGTTTCCTTCCAAAACAGTTTTGTAAAAAAAAAAAAAAAACTCGCCAACCTGAAACTCACCTGCAACGTTTAAAGGCACAGGAGGAACGACTCAAAACGATATTTTCTTACCTTTTAGAGAAATCTAAAGGCCTTTACACACGCCTTTTTATTGCACGCAATGTATTTTTCCAAAAATGCAAAAATTACGCAGCAAATAAGTGCCATCATTCTTTATGTGGTCGATTTTTCCGAGCTTTCACACCACAAATTCAGCATAGAAAAGATCCGCTCCTTCAGTTCTTTCCTTTCATAATAAAAGTTATTGACATGTAACATGTAATGTCCTTGTGCTTGTCAAATTTTCGTATCCAGTTTCCAGAAGTGATTGTGGCATATATATCACTCAACATTATCCTTAATTTTCTAATGGGTCCTTGATTTCATACAGATATGGACTAAAGCTGGCGTCCCATTTCTAGCCAGTGACAACTGATTTTGTTGGCCATTAGCAGATTTTAGCAGCAGTGTTAATTAAGCCACACTCGCCAACCCTCCTGATGTTACCGGGAAGTTCGGGTTTTTCATTGCCCTCTCGGTTTTCCCACAATTCTCCCGTATTTCTACCGATTTATGACAAGGTTCCACACCTTTTCCCCCTTTTTAGTTATTGCAAACCGTTTCTGGCACTGTACAGCATGTTTAAGCCAAATAGTTCTATGCTGCCAATTCATTCAAACGTAGCACAGTTTCACTGCTTTGCTCATGTATACCCTGAACAAGCGAGAAAGAGGTTAGACTTATGTTTCATTGTTCGTTTTTGTCAACCCTGTGTTCCTCTTTTATCCTTACAAAAGAAAAGGATCTTTGAGGACTAACCATTGTGTTTTCAGGGCCCTTCACATATAATTTGTTTTGTTAGATTTGCCAGAGTGTTAAAATCTCCAAATCCAATAAAGAGCAGAGGAGAGCTGCTAATGGTAGCCATGAGCTAATGATGCACCTCTTAGAAGTAACGCTGGGTTTCTAATGTAGGCCGGAAGCCGGTTAGTCGTACATGCTAATGCTTGCAGTTTGCATGAGAGCAGATAAACACATTGTTTATTCCATTTCTTACTGTTGGGTTTGAAAAATAATCCCTCAAACTCTCTAAATGTGCAATAATGGTGACGGTGTTTTTATTCTTTTATATGTTTAACAGGACACTTTGTCCCGTTCCTGTGGTGTGTGAATGGGTATGAATGGCTATGGGCAGGTGGCACCTTGCATGGTAGCTCCTCCCATCAGTGTATGAACAGGTGAATGATGACAAGTCATGTTAAAGCGCTCTGAGGGGTCGGAAGACAAGAGAAGTGCGATACAAGTACAGTCCATTTACCATTTCTGTCATCGTTTTGTAGCAGGAGATTTCCTTTTTTTTCACGTCTTGTTTGTTGGCCTCTCTTCGGCCACAGCAGGGCCGTCGTGTGTGACCGGACGCCTGACGGGTCACTGGGTCTTTACCCATCATGCCCCACTTTCTAGAGCTGCTTTGGCTGTGTGGCAGCGATGCTCCTCTCCGTCCTCAGTGTCCCAGCACTCACTTTCTCGCCAAAAAAAAGAAGAGACGGGCCCTTGATGAATGTCTGGTTCATAACATTGATGTGACTGAGAGATGGGGGGTAATGATTTAATCATCGTATAATGGATGGAGGACATCATTCAGGCCTGGATTAGTGCAGGTGTTTGCCACCCCAAGAATACTCAGGCTGATGAATCTCATTGTCAGAGCGGAAAGTGATGGTGTGGTTTAATCCTCCCTCTGAACTGCAAACACAAGCTATTTTTGAAGTGTCAATGATTCATTTCCAGCAGCAGATGCATGAGAATTATTAGCTTGAGTATTAATTTGTGGAAGCATTTTGCTTTTAATTTTTGCTCGTACACTTGACTCTGGATTTATCTTTTCTATGGCTGATGAAAGTAGTGATCATTTTCATTATTGATTCATCTGCCCGGTATTTTCTCATTTAATTGATTAATTGTTTCGGAAATGTCAAGCAATACTGGAAAAATGCCCATCACAGACTCAGAGGGTAGAAGGTGATGTTTCTAAAGGTCTTGTTTTGTCTGATCAACGGTCTAAAACCCAAATATATTCAATGATGTACAACAGAGAACATTTCTCTTTTGAGCTGCGGAAACCTAAAAATACTTGACATTTGCTTGAAAAATTATGAACAAACATATTTTTACATGCTGGTTAATTTGCTGTTGGTTGACTTATCCAGTTAATGGACTATTGTTTTTTTTTTTACGAAAGGTCTTTTTAATGTCACAGTTTAAAAAGAAAGCAGAGAAAGCTGCCACATTCAAACTAAGTTCATGGGGAATTTCAATACATTTATTAAAGAATAATATTAAAGATTGTAATTTTTGAGTGCATCTGACACCAATACACATTAAACATATTTGAAGGCCACATACGTATGGCTCTTGGTGGGGGTTTTACTGAGGACGTGGCCTCACTGTCTTCAAAACAAACAACAAATAATAGATCTTTATTAATAATCTTTAGTTGCAGCCATATTAAACAAACTAATTCAAGTGCCAGTATTGTCAAATTAATGAATGCAGTCTGCATGTCTTTATTTGCGAGCAGGAATAATATAAACAACATAAACTCATCATTATTTTTGACATTCACACTTTTCAAAGATATTATACCAGCCACAAATTGGGATGGTTTTCCTTCTCATTTGTGGCATCTGTTATAAACACTCCCCAAAACAGTACAGTATAACATGCACTCTTTTTTTCTCTGAACACCCACTCACTCTCCATCTCACACAAAAAAAAGAGAAAAAAAAGAATTAAACAAACATATGAGACTCCCAGTCAATTCTCACGGGCCTCAAAGTCGTTTGGAATAAAAATGAAGGGAAAATGAAAGTGTATAAAGTGCTCTTTGTCTGAGAGTCCGGTCTTTGAACGAGGCTATAATTGGAGAGCTCGACAAAAGGGAAGGAACGATGGGGAAGAGCTCGTGGGACTCTCGAGCCTCTTGATTTGGTTTAGAGACAGGCTTGTGTGACAGAGTGGGAAACATGGGGGGAGGGAGATGCAAATACGTGATGTGAGAGATGCAAACGGGGAGAAAAAACCTGCTGGTTTGGTACGAGCTTCCTCATAAGCTCCAGGTTTCTATGCCCAAATCAGGTATTTTTAGACCGTCTGCGCATTAAATCTGAGCATCTATTTTCTTTCTTTTTGTCAGTCTGTCATGATGTCGGCCAAGCCATGTCAACTTATTCATAAATGTCTGTCTGCGCTATTCGGAGGCTGGAAAACGGTCTGAATGAACAGCTTTATTCTTCAGGAGGAGACGAGCCTCGTCCTTCAAGTACCTAGATAGCCTTTGAGTATACATGTCTGTGCCTACTGCCGTGGCAGCGTTTTACAGGAGGGAGAAGTCACTTTGGGACGAGTAGTAAAATGTGTAGACGGGTGGCCATGTGAGAAGGCCTTTGGGAAGCCATCCAAGCCTTTGCTGGCCACGAGAGAGGAAGGGGATTTTTGCAAGGGGAGCCACACGGTTACAGTTACATGGTGTGTTCCTGTAAGAAGAAGATACGTGTGTGAACATTTGTACAATGTGTTTGTCTGCGTACTGTATCTTCATGCTTGCATGTGCTTAAGTGAGGCCGCGGGCTGAAGGAGTAAACTCAGCGCATTCCACAAATGAGGCGGGGGCGATACGGTTACAAGCCGTCCAAAGCCGCCCTTCAGACCAAATGTGGAAGAGTTCTATGTGCGGTTTCTTGCCGAAGCTTAATCATGTCACCCGAGGATACATTATACACTACGAACATCATCAGCGCTATGCAACGAGGAGCTGAGCAGCGAGTGAGCAGCGGTGGTTTAAAAAAAGCCCTCATATACTGCAGGCAGGGCTATATCACAGTACACAGTGTTTTTCTTTATACAGTCGCGGGGTAATGTCCACTTTGGGGGCCACGATGGAGGTCCTAAGGCAGGGGTGCCCAATACGTCGATGGTAGCCATTTTTTTTTTAACTGAAGATGTGAACAGAAAATTGTGTTTGACGTGGTTCATTTCTATGCTAATTTAATCGGCGACTGACACAACTGATCAGTGTCGATTTGATCGTCTCACCCCGTTAGCCTTGTTAGATCGACATTAATATTTTCTCCTTATCACCTGATTCGCTACTATATCTAAATATTCTATCATTGCAGTACCAAATACTCAACGATAGTATGGAAAGGTGGCTTCTAAAAATGTGTATTTGGCCTTTTAACAGATAACAACGGTTAGAACGGTTCCTAAAGGTGAACTAAAGTTACTGCACAACAAAAGGTATCCAAGCAAATATAGAAACCAATGCAGCACTAATCCTCTTCTTTGCCATTGATCTGCACATTCAGTATATTCTGTAAACACATGACTTCCTTGTCGCCTCCTCAAGGCTCCGGAGCTCCGCCAGGAAAAGCTTATTAGGAAAGTCTGGATTGTTTTCAGCACACAGATCAACAGCAGGGAAGTGGATTATGCTGCAGTGGTTTCTATGGACGTGTTGATACTTCATTTCAGTCGTATCTGCTGTGAACCTATAAGACTACAGTTGCCAAACTCTCATAAAGATCAAGCTACAAACCAGCAATGTGTTAGTTCCCCTCTAATACTTTAAGGCAGTGTTTTTCAACCTTTTTTGAGCCGCGGCACATTTTCTACAATAAAAAATTCCCAATGACCCAAAAAGTTCCCAAATGTCACATTGTAACATAATGCAGCATATATGGTAGGTCATTATTGCGCTACCTACTGGCATGGAGTATTCAGTGTTTCAAGTGAACCAGATTGCTCCATCAGACAAAACAGAAGAAGTGTTTTCACTTTGTTAGGAACATGAAAATAAAGTTATGCAAAAAAAAAAAAATGTAGTTACTACTAAATAGCTCATTGTGGAAAACAATAAGCTATTTTTTGCAAAACAGAATGAGTACAGATGTATCAGTATTCGTGGCTGCAGTGAGCTGCTTTCCTCTACAACTCTTTTTAAAACGGGGTTGTAGATTTGATACGGACGTTCTCAATTCATGCTCAATGATGAGAGACACAACAGCAGAAAGACGACCTTGCCGAGATCTCATAAAGATCGGCTTTTGGCGAAATGACAAGAATCGACGAGTCGCGCATGCGCAAGCGTAACAGAGAAGAGTTGTAGACGCGATCTCTCACGGCACACTTGTGTGCCGCGGCACAGTGGTTGACAATCACTGATCTACTGTATATATCTTTTGGGTAATGCACATGCAGAACAGCACCTGCAGTGATGTGGATGTAAGCTTTTGTATGAAAGCACAGTATAGATATACAATATATCACCTGAGCCCCGGCTTGTGTTTTGGTGACTGCTCTTTCACCACCGCTCCAAATGTCAGCGGGATGGATCGCATGTTTTCAGTAACAGTACCCTCTCCGCGCAGCCTTCCCTCCACACACCCTCGTGGTCCCCAGGCGGCGTCCTGATGGAAGTCGATGTGACGTGGTCCTCGGCCGCGAGGAGTAGCGTTGCTAAAACAGATGAAACCGGCTCTAAGAGGCCCTTGTTTCCTGCCTGCCGGGCGCTTATGGAGATGGATGGAGGGGAGTGCATCACGAGACGCACATGAGGAGATTACTGATGAAGTTGTGGGGGGAATGAGCAGCAGCCTCAGCACCCTCATCCTCAGCAGAGCCAGCAAGGTCTCTTTGGAGGGCTGATGACGGGATTTATGAATAAGCATTGGAGGAAAATAAGATGAAGGAAACACTGGTGAGGGCAGAGAGGAGGGAATTAGACCAAAAAGAGAAGAGAGGAGCAGAAAGAGAGAGCATGAGGATGGTGTGATGCATGCTGGTTGTGTGGAGCTCCTCTGCTCCGCTCCGTCCCGACCCTCCAGGAAGTCGTAGCGCTTCTCCTCTCCATCTGAAGGAGGCTACGTCGCCATGGCAACCGCGTAGAAACCTGTGCCCGTCTCCTGGCTTGCTGGGCTAGGCTGTACGTGTGCGTGCATGAATGTGTTTTGGCTCATCGCCATTGCATGTGTGCGTCTCGGTCTAATGCGTCACTGTCATTCGGTCGGTGTGTGAGTAAATGTGTGTGTGTTTCTTTTTTATGACCATCAAGTGCAGGCATGCGTGTGCGAGAGAGATACACACACACACACACACACACACACACACACACACACACACACACACAGCCTCACATTCACAGTTTGTACTGCAGGCTTTATTTTTAGCACGTGGCACTTATATAATCAGGGTGACACTGGGGGGAAATAAAAGGAAGGGTAAAAAACATCTCCTGCATTTTCTTTAGTCTCTATCTGCTGCTTTCACGCTCTGGTTTTCCTCCGTTACATTTTTCTTCTCTTGCTTTCTATCTTTCCTTTATTACGTTTTCTTGTTTCCCCACCTGTCTTTTATCCTCCCCGGTCTCTGCCTCCTCTCCCCGTTGCTCCCTGCCTCATTATATATTTGACTCCACATCCTCTCTTCCCTTTCGCTGCTCCTCTCCCCGAGCATTTCTGTCCGTTCCCTCACCAGTCATCTGTCTTCCCCTTTTCTAGCCTCACCTCTATCTCCCTCTTCGCTGTGACGCTCTGCAGCGAAAGAAAGGGAAAGAAAGAGGGAGGGCAGAAATGCAGAGAAGGGAAATGTGGAAAGAATGGTGGGAGAAAGAATAAGATAGACAATTCGGAGCAGAGAAAAGATGGGTGACATCAGGGATAAAAGGTTCAGAGCATGGGAAGAGAAAGAGGGGATGTGAAGAGTGCACGACAAAACCCACAGCTCCTCTCCCCTGAAGAGGACACCAGGGATCCTCTCAGACAGGCTTCCTCTCTGCTTTTAAAGACCCATATCCCATAGGTGGGATGTGTTCCACACTCTTGCTTCGGCCCCTCGTTTTGTTCTTCTTCCTCCTCTTCCTCTGTCTTGGCCCATTCTTCAAGGCAATTTGAGAATAGATGACATGTCAAGTTTACTTAGTGGTATCAGAGCAGAGTGGAATCCCTGCCGCCGAGGCGGTGGGAATAGCCCACTCGGCCTTCCTCCCTTTACATTCAGCAAATCACAGCTTCACTTGTAAAATTCCTCCACGGATTAACTTGCTGTGCCGATGTGTGTTTGATGCGATCGAGTGCTGCACGAGCCAAACGCCACATCTGAGGAGTTATCAGAAAGGAAATGGTGTCCACTGTATGGACAGCATCCTTTGTACCTCTGTGGAAAACAGCTTACACTATCAGGTCTAATTACTTTAGCTTGACACTCAGTGGTGCCAGCATCTCGCATGAAGTAACTCAAACACTGTAGCTGGGGAAACGCTGTAAGCAGCTGCTGATGTGCAGCAATTTAAAACAGCTAAATTGAATGCCAGTTGCATTTGGTAATGAAAGATCTCTCCATAAGTTATATGGAGAGAGGTCTTCGATGGAGTGGCTGTGGGTCTAATCTATCTGTGATCTCAAGTGTCTGCGTTTTGATCTTTCGTTGAAGAATCGAGCCGACAATATGCTATATAGTCGTTACAGTCAGCAGATCCCATAAAAAAGACCTCAACCAGCCATGCGGAAATCCATCACTCCCTTCTTTCTGACTTCCCCACCGTCTGTGCACAATGTTTCCAACTGAAGATGTAATGAGTCACAAATATATAATGTTATCTTTTAAAAAGACCTAGTAAGTTTTTTAAACAGCTGGGCACTGTAGTTTTCAGTAAACATTATTCAAATAGGTGTAAATGCTGAATTTGTTGGGGGCTATTTCCATCTGCGGATGTGGTTGTCCTAAATTATTTATTAGCAGCAGGACGGTGAACTGTATGTGGGATTGTTTCAACATAAACAGCAGTGTACGAGATCTTTTTTGCTTAATAGCTTCCAACTTCTTAAATGTTCATACTAAACTTCCCACCAGAACTCCTTCACAAGTAATGTGACTACATTGAATTAATTTTATTCTGTAATTTGTAAAAAATCTTGAAAAATGTTGGGCTGTATTTGCAGTTTACCACTACAACTTATGACCCGCTTACCTGCTGAAAATACCTGGGAAAACCCAAAACATCCCCCAGTGTGCGGTTGCAGTTGTGTATGATCCGCCTGTGTGTCGACATCTGTGCACATTCATGTTTGTGCTTACGAGCGCGTTTGCGTGCGCTTTGTCCAGCACCTCACAGCTCTGAGACAGAAGTGTGTCGGTACCTCAGGGAGCGCTTTTCACTTCACTTCTTCAACGGCTGTCAGGCCCGGCCAACCGCTGCCAGGCGCAGAGGGAATCCTCCGCTACCTGCCGACCCCCACACAGCACAGTGCATGCAAGGTGAGCAGTGTGAGGGACGCGGGGAAATGTGTTCCAACGGAAAACAACCGTTACCCAATTCACAAATACGGTTCTAAACACAATAACCTCTGCTTTTAGAGGTCGTGCATTAAAGGTCATCAGCAATGCAAACAAGGGTTGACACAGAACCCAGCTGGAGATGATGCAGTAAAAAGCCATGTGACCTGCCTACATCATGAACTTTCATAACATTTGAACATATTATTTGCATGTCTGTTTGTATCCATATCAAATGCACAAGACACAATGTGTTGATTACTAGACGTTATGCTACAAGCTAAGCCAACCGCCTCCTGCCTTCAGCTCCATGAAGCACTTAACTCGCAGACGTGAGAGAGGTATCGATCTGCTCATGGTACTCCGGGTAAGAAAGCAAATATTTCTATCATAAACCAAAATGTACTACTTGGAACAACACATTTCTACAGAAGTCGTACGTATAGTCGGAATTAGTTTTAAAAGTGAGATTATAAAAAGAACATATAGCAGTTGCATATAAATTACTCTATTTAAGTTTGAAGCAAGTTTAGATAATCGGAGCGATGCTGTTGGAATACAAATATAGATGTTTCAATCATAGAAACACAGCCTTTCAATGCAAATCCTGTAAATAGCCCAGCAGTGCATTGGGCCTTTAGAGAGGTAAATAACACGTGTTCTGCTCCTTTAAACATGAATTCATATTTTTCCTTTATTTTTCTGTTTTGGGTCAGTTCAGTTAAGCTGGTTTAAAAGCCCAGCCGGTGTAGTGATTGCCAAACTTCTGCATTGCTGTCCCGGCAACCTGTCTCTTTCATCATTGCTATCTTGACCTTATCCAATATACAAACCGTGTCCCAAGCTCTCACATCTGATAATATGGAAAACTATCTCAGGTCAATCAGGAAATTACATCTGGCACCCGTCCAGGGATTACCATGGCAGGCGTGGACAAAGCAGTGTGATGTTATTGTTGATCTTGGATTACAGCGCGAGGCAGCAGAGCGACGACCTATCGTGTTGTTGTTGATACAGCTTTTTGGGAACGCCGGTCCTGCTTGGGCCTCTGTTAGCACACACAAGTTATTTCATCCGGCTCAGTCATTGTGTGAAGCTGGGTTTGCTGTTCACTGTTGCAGCGGAGTCGAGGGAAACCGCCAGTTAGCGAGCGTCATAGTGGGACTGCTCTGTTGCTCCACAGTGATGTTTGGTCACAGGCGGCTGCAGATGGGGTTGTGTTTGTTTATCTGCACAGGAGATTGAAACATTAGTCATATGTGAGTTGAGTTTGCATTGTAGAAAGCCGGGTGAAATACATGAATGTGTACGTGTGTGTGTGTGTGTGTGTGTGTGTGTGTGTGCAGGTGTTGTGCTGCTCAGCCGTGGCTTTTTTGGGGGGTGGCAACTGACAGCCACATCGAGGATTTCCAGTGGTTGTAGTTTGGAGCCTGACAGCTCAGTGACACATCATTACATATTGCTCAAGGCAATGCAAGCAGCAGTGACCTTTTATGCTGCTGCCGAGTTCCCCTCACATGTGTTCTTGTGAATGTGTGTGTGGGAACACTGCTGTATGCATGTGCATCATGTGTTTGTACTATCTCTTTTACTTTCTCAGTTCATACCTCCTCTGACATGAACCACTATTTTGGTGTTGTGTATTATGAATGGTTTGTACATACACACACACACACACACACACACACACACACACACACACACACACACACACACACACACACACACACACACACACACTGCCCTTTACTTCCCTTTCTCTTCGTACTGCAATTCAAAGCGTAAAATACATTATCACGAGAGAACTCTTTTAATAACTGACATATTCTTTCGACAATAGGTTGTCCGTCTTCTCTTTACACAAAAATACACGACTAGCTCAACTAAAGACGGGGGACAAATTAAAATGTCTTGAGCAACCACAAGAACAGCTTTTGTGCTCTTTATCAAAGATTCGACAGTCTCTTGATCTCAAGCAGAGCGATGAACACTGATCTTTCAAAAGATATTCTCTCATTTGGTGTTTTAATGATGGTGGTGGAGAGCGGTGTCTAACATATTAGTACAAAACTCTTCAAGGTATCCCACTAATAAATGATTTTCAAAGTAATTTCCTCCAAAATCGAGGTCAGTTTATCCTGCTCAGCTTTTTTTCACATGTTACAGAGCACAACAGGATGTTAATTGCTTAATTGTATTATGTGCTACATCTGTATGGAGGCCTCTGTGTTTGTTTTGTTTCAGGTCTTATTAACTGGCTGCGGAGCTCGCAGGTCAAAAGAGGTTAATGAGCATCTGACTAACGTCTCTGATGCTATAGTTAATCAGAATCAGAATCAGCCTTAATGGCCATGTAAATTTGCACATAAATGGAATTTGACTCCGGTTTCATTTTGCTCTTCGTACTTACACACACATACAGTAAACAAGATAAATATGAAAAAGATTTTTTTTTAAAAAGTAGTCAAAAAAAGTGCAGATAGAGCAGATGGAATAGTCTGATTAACTGTTCATCAGAGTGACGGCCAGTGGAAAGAAGCTGCTCCTCCTGAAGTCCACTGTCATCTCTACAGTTTTGAGCTTGTTCAGCTCCAGGTTGTTCTCACCACACCAGAGAACCAGCCGTTCGACCTCCCGTCTGTACGCAGACCCCTCACCGTTCCTGATGAGGCCGATGACCGTTGTGTCGTCTGCGAATTTCAGGAGTTTAACCGACGGGTCCCCCGAGGTGCAGCCGTTGGTGTAGAGGAGAAGAGCAGAGGGGAGAGCTTTTTTTGATTTTTCCTAGCCTCACCTGCTGCGTCCTCTCTGTCAGGACGTTTGTGATCCACCGACGGGTGTGGGCTGGCATGGTGCGCTGGGAGCTGTATTTAGCATTTTGAATTTTAATACAGCAGCAAACAACTATTGTCTGTGTAAAGATATAGTGGATTATTGTCTACCTGACCAGACCTCTCCCTCTGTGTGTTGTTATCAAAGCTTCTCCTTGCTTTGTTGACGTAGCTGTGCCGGCCACATGTTTTTTGTGCATGTGAGCGAGCGCCACTGGTTAGCTCACAGCCGCCACACTGCGCTGCTCTCACACAGCGGTTACAGCTGATAACGCCGTCCCGACCAACACCGTCTTCGTGGTAGTGCAGCACCCTCCCTCCGGTTCCCCCTTTAGGTTAACACGGTTTGCTCTGTCAGCACTTTTGCCATTGTTTGCACTATTAGCGCTATTAGTGCTGTTAGCACCGTTAGCTGTGAGCTGTTGAGAGCCGTTGAGAGGCAATCGAAATACACTCATTAGCTGTCCTCAGAGAGCTACATGAAAAACATTATACCACTCTCATATCTGCAAGGTTAATATCAGGTGGCAACTCCTGAGGAATGAAGCCAAGTTGTTTGGTTTTCGTCTTACAACTTTTACCCTTTTACAGTGTTTCTCAGTTCATGAAAGTTAATTGTGATATTTTGGGTGGACCCTCTTGTGTCACTTTTGTTTGCAAAAAAATGCCGATGGCCAAAAACCAAGATGGCGACTTCTAAAATTCCAAACTCAAGTCTTTAAAACCGTAGTCGACAATGATGACGTTCACTCCTTATACTGTCTATGGACAATAAGACAGCAAAAGCTCATCTCATTATCTCAGCGTGGCGAAAATAATGAAAAAAGGGGTACATAAATCACACACACACACGCACACACACACACGTGTTGTTTTCACATTCAGGTTTTTGTACATATTAAACAGACAAAATATAACGTGTTAATTGGTTAGCTTTAGCGGTGCCTTAGAGGTTCATCTTGTTACTTTCAGAAAGAGCCAGTGCCAGATGTTTCCCAATTTTTCTAGTTTTTAATCTAACCCTAAGCTAACCGGCTGTTTACTGTCGCTTCATATTTACCGCATATACATAAAATGACAGACTACACCTTTAAAATACCACACATTGATGTTTATGGCGGCCATGGGAAACCTAGCAGCACTTTCATACAGGTCTAATATTTTGGATGCGTCCTTTGTCAAAATTCAAAGCGCATATGTGTGTTTTCCCCCCTTGTCATCTGACTGCTAGGCAATATTGAGCGAAGAAAGTGTTGACTCATGGGAAAGGGAAAGTGTCAGATTAATTACGAAGACAGGCCGTGAGAAATTAAACAGAGTTTCCTCCTAGTTCAGTCGTCTGAGGCGCATGCCGTGTATTTACAGTGTTGCAGGTTTAACTCAGGCTCATAGCTGTATGTCCCGTGTCGCTCTTGCTGCGTACTGTCTAATGAGAGCAAAAAGGCAGATAACATTTACATTTTTACTACAACGATGGGTCATGACAGGCAGTGGAGGAAGAGGGGGAATGAGGAGGGAGGGAGGGAAAGGAGAGTGGCAGGGAAGAATTAAGGGAGAGAGGCATGTGTGTTAGAGCTGCAACCAGTGATCATTTCCATTATTGATTAATCTGTCACCATGGTAGAAAGTATCAAAGTGCATTCGCTACAGTACCACAGTTCTCAAGTACAAATTATAGGGACTCATACTTTATTTGAGTCCTTCCATTTTCAGCCAAGTCGACAGGAAAGAAACACTTTGCATCGCACATTTCTGCAAACCCCGGATTCGTTAAATCGTGGCGTATCTGCATTCGGTCAGAGCAAGTGACATAGTATCTCGAGTAAAGGGGACATCTCTGAATTGCATGTTTTGTCCAACCAAATGAAAATCCAAACATTAAATAAACTGTAACAGGGGAATATTTGGCTTGATAAATTACTTAGTTAATCAAAATGATTATTGCTATTATTATTAATTACTATTCATTAATTGTTAAATAATGTTCTGTCCTTCAATCAATCAGTCATTCAACTAATGGATTCAGCAAGATAGGTAGGAAGAAAGTAAAGATTAGAGGGAATGGAAGACATGAAGAAGATGGAGCAAGACGAAATAAAACAGCAAAGATGGGCGGGGGATTGCGTGTGTGTGTGTGTGTGGGCTTTGAGGAGGGACTATGTGACGCATTCCATCAGACAGGATCCAGCAAAAGCAAATTAAGTACATGTCATCCCTCCTGCTTCCTGCGTTATGCTAATGAGCCTTCTAATGCTGCTGCTGCTCCTCTCTGACTTTATGTAGTGAATGTAGCATGAGAGTACACACACACACACACACACACACACACACTCACACAGACAAGAGTAAAAAGGTGCGTGAGTAAATGCATGTGTATACTGGCAAAGATATGTGCACACACACACACATGTTGGCCTAAACAGACAGTCTTATATAATCCTGCATGCACACGTTTCGCATGGTTGCACAGAGTTTGGTCAAAAGGAACAACAGCTCACCTCCCCTCCTCCACCCCCAGCACTTCAGTCAGTTGTTATTTGGAAATGTCTCCACGTCCGATGAGCAGCTACGCAGTCCATTACTCATGTTTGTTAATAGAAAAGTCACTGGCGGTGACATTATCCACCTCCTCTTCCTTCTCCTCCTCTTTACCATTTTGCTGTCGGTCACATGACATTGTGTCGCTCTCTGAGTCAGGATGTGCAGTCCAAAACCAGATTTGTTGCTGGTCAGAGGCACAAAAACAAAAAGAAGAAGAAAAAAAGATGCTGTTAGTTTATAAGGTTTGTTTCTGTGTGTGTGGCCCCACATACTGTGATGCGCAACTTTAGCAGCAGAGAAAATGCAGCTTTAAAATAAGAAAACGCAATATATTTACACTGTACACAATCTGATTAATCTATGATTTGTACATGCTTTCTCTTAATTCACCTTGTGTTTATCTGGCGTTAGTTAAGTATGTAAGTTTTCTAACAAAACTACGGAAAAATAAGTCAATGTTGACTTTTGGTTTCACATTAGACACAAAACCTTTGCTCCCGTCATAATTACTACAGCCACTAGAGGTTGGCAACGTCTTCTTGTATTCGTATCAGTGATAAACAATGTAGATAACGGACCTCTAAACTTGTAGTCCGTGCAGCAGACCCTTCTGACCCGTATCTACGAGGCTGTTCATTGCAGTTAATTTTTCGTGGGCAAAAAAAATAGGTTTAAAGTTGTGAAGTGCGTGGGCCATTTTTGGTGACTCTTAGGTGGGTGGGTGGGAGGCCAGTGAGGGATTGCATCCTTGCTTGTACTACAACTCTTCCTAGTTGGTCGCCTCCACAGAAGGTGGTTGGGGAGCATGAGCCTCTGCAGCCTGTTACATCCTCCTGGTGAAAGCTCCCCACTGTTGCGTGAAAAGAAGCAGCTGGTGCGGCTGATACACACGACTCTCCCTAACCTCCTCAGGACAAAGTGGAGAGTTAGTAGGGACAAGGATTGAGGCAAATTGGCTGATCCAGATTGGGAGAAAAGAAGAATGTTTTAAGGTTGATTTTCCTTTTGAAAGTAGAGTAATTACTCCTTTACAAAGTGCACGGATAGACTTGAGGAGTCATAAAGTGGGTGAGCCAGATAGCAATAAAAGATGAAATGTTGGACAATTTGCATCATAAACTGTGGCATTTAGAAAGTTAAGACAGTCTCAAGGAAGTTACTTTACTATGACTGACGATGTGTCCTGTGTGCACACCCAGAATGACTTGTAAAGCGCTTTTACATACATTTACACCCTACATTTTATCCAGACTTTATGAAGGTGCTACTGTGTGTGAGGCGCCGTTCTGTTGGTGGTTTCATGGAGACCGGCGATAACAGGGCTGGTGTGGTCATGGTGGTTTGCTCAGATCTTGGTCGTGTGGGCAGTAGCGTTTGTTCAGCTGTCAAAAGGGAAGCTCCCAGTGAATGTTCATACATATCTCGTCGGTCATATTAAAAATGTATGCCAGGGCTTTTTTTTTTGCTTTTGCTTTCTCAGGCAGAAAAAGGTTGACATGAATATTGACGATAGGAAATGTGCTGTGTGTCTGTGTGCACTAGAGAGAGACAGAATTACCAGGCTTGTTTGAATGAATGAGTGGACTCGTCCTACTGAAACATGTGTGGATGTGCAGCGTTGTGTGAATGGAGCCGGTTGAACCTGCATCACAGCGGGAATGAGAGAGAGTGTCGACCAGGCCGGGGCAATCACTGTATCCTACAGCCAAAATATGGACGCTCTGGTCAGCTCATCAAACACGACCAGGGATGCACTTTACCTCAAAATCTAAAATACCTAGAATGTTAACAATTAACAATTCAAAAATGATGTCACTGTTCCTCTATTTTGAATTGAAAATGTGGCTTGTACGTCAGCAAGATTTCACAATAAAACTAACATCTCTGGGTGTAAAGAAAAAAAGAAAAATTCAGAGTGGGTGCATTGGGAAAAGAATACATTTCCAGTCACATATGTAATGTAATGAAGCAATGAAACTTCTCTCCATCTGATACTGTTTGTTTGACCAATGTGATATGTGTTTACCACACACTACAATACAATGCTGCCCAGCAGAGCACAGTCATCAGCATCTGCCCACTTGTTAAGTACTTTCTTTTTGGGGACCTGTTCACTGCATACACTCAACAACATGCTTGTTCAGAATCCATAGGGCTGTGGTGTCCGAGAGGGAAATGGTATTGAAGGACAAATTCTCTGCCCCGATCGGATGACACTCATTTAAAACATCACAGCCAACTCTTCCCTGCGGGCCACGTTTCTTATTTATTCCCATGCCGTTTCTTTCCTTCGACACACGTCATCCCTGTTTGTGTTGATTTACATCAATCTGTGTCTCGCGGCTTTCCTGCGTGGAGACAGACAGATAACTCTAATGGTAAACTAACTAATGACGTCTGGCTCTGGATTTAGCTCAAATTGAAAGAACGAGGGTGACTGTGTGCGACGAGTAGAAAATCCAAGCGGCCGTTGCGTGCCAGACTGATATAACAGGCAGGCAGTTTGTGTACCTCCCCAGCAGATTGGAAGAGGAGGAGGAGGAGGTTTGGATGTGTGAACAGCTGGTGACTGAATACAGAGAGGCTTGGGATGATAGGAAAGAAACAGTGCAGAGAAAAAGAGATGAGAGGTCGGGAGAACTACGCAGTCACCTCAAGACCACATTATACTGGCCTGCTCTGTCTTGGACACAAGTCTAACATTCTTATGTTATCCCATTATGTAAGTTTGATTTCCATTGAAGTCGTGATTAGAAGTGTTACCTCACCGCAAAAAGCACCGTTTGTACTGAAGAAAATACCTTGTTGATCAGGTTTCTAGTGGAGATAATAAACCTTGAAGTACCTGAGGCGTAGTCACGAGGACCGCTGGTCGGATTCAGAGCATTCTTTCCCACAATCTTTCTCTCTTGCATATTTCATGGCAATATTTTTGTTGAGTTGATACTAGTTACTTGTGAAGTCCGAAGCCCGACTTCTTTCTCTGAAGTTTGGGCGTCTCCAAGGCAAACAGATGTCGTCACAGATTCTGGAGACAGACATGCAGGTCAGGAGGGGTTGGGACTCTAAATTGCAAATGCCTGCCTGTGTTAGGCCTGTGCTGCACAATCTGTCTGAGATTCCCACCTGCTTCCTCATCTATGAAAATGATCAAGAATGCAAAGAATTGCATTTGTCACTTCTAACAATGTCGTTGGCTTTTTTCATATCTAATATGACCAAATAGTTTGTGTTGCCTTAAGCATATACTTTAACCATGATGTGAGTATTGTAAAGCTGTAGCTTTGTGATTTTGTACTTAGGCACATAGGTGCTTTGATGGAAAATATGGATTGCAGATAAGAGGTAATTGCAGGTGTGTTTTTGGATCTCTAATTACCTTTAATCTAATCCATGTTTTTTTTCATATTCCGAATAGAAAATGTAATGTGTGTGAAGGGTTTCATTTAAATTGTATGTTCAAGAATTCTAGTCAAGTCTAGTTTTGTCTTACGATGTCAGTGATCAACCCAGATCCACACCTTTGTTTCTGACTCTTGTCCTTGCTCCAGTGGCTCCGGCATTGACGCCTTTTTGATAGAAGTTAATCCCTGAAGCGTGCACATTGAATCAACCGTCTCCAGCTGAGTGGCAGGTCTCACTGTTCGGGGGGTGGGGGCATCTGGAGAATGCCAACGTGTTCTCCTCCACTCCTCCCAAGTACTTCCTTGCATCCTCGCTATTCTTCTCCCCCCTCCCTGCTCCGCCTCTGTGTTTCGGCACACCTAGGGGGGCCGTGAACAGGTGTTATTTCCCCTGTCAGGGCCGCACTTGTAGGAGATGACGGGAATAAGGTTGGCATGGAAATGACTGGGAAATCAGGTCAGCATCCTCAACTCACACACACAAGCATAGCTACACACCTCCAACAGTGTCTAAATATAGCGATGTCAGCGACGGGGGGTGGACAGGAAAATAAAGTAAATGAAAGCAGAAGCATTTGCTGAAGTAGAGGATGTGATGAGCGCAAGGGTGGCCTGGAGAGAAACAGATATGGAAGTAGAAGATATATATGAAATGAAAGAGTGGAGGAGGAGGTGATGTGGAAAATGAGGCAGGGGATGAGGATGGAAAAGGAGAAGCGAGCTGGACGAGGCAAACCATATCCCCCATGATTGTTCCTGCCACACCTTGTTAAGGCTTCCTGTTGCGATCTTTCCACTCCTCCTCTTTTCCTCGGGTGCTGACACACTGTGTTCCTGACAACCACAGTAGGGGAGACATGAGGGAAAAGCAGAGGAACAACGGCTGCAGGAGGCTGCGCCACATTGTTCTGGCTGAATTACACGGTCACGCAGGGTGGGCAAAGAAGGAACTCGGTGAACGAGAGAGGAAGGAAGATGACACATACTGTAAAGACGGATTAGCTCAAGCAGTAGGGGAGGGGGATGAATATGAATCGGAGTCAGACCCAGGTCAGATGGTATTTGCTAAAACTTCTTAGAGTTTGCTTCAACTTGCCCAATATGTGTAGGAGGTCGAGTACTATGATAATGTATTTATGCAGAAAAGAGAAACATAAAGCTGTAATTGAAATAAAATGGAGCTGTAAATGCAATTACAATTAGGTTTCGAAGGAATCTCTCTCCCAGATCACGGTTGGGATTTTAAACAAAGGAATAATGTTACGAATTGAATCAAAACTACCAAAATTACAAACCAAATTGGTTAGGTTTAATATAGCATCATGGTTTGGCTTTAAATAATATGTTTAGTATGTCATTTAAGTTATGGACATAAATTGAAAAGTCAAAGTGGACTTTTGGTTTCACACGGACACTAACAGTGGTATCCTCGGTGAAAGTCATGTGTTTTGTTGACCCACCAATCCAACTGGATCTTTCCCCGAAGCAAACTGTAAATATAATTGAACATGTAGTTTCATGCATTTTCAGGGCAAGACATTTTTAGGAGACTACCATAGACTATATATAAGAAGTGGACCCATTGGCTTCTGGACTACGATTTTGAAGCCTCAAATGTTGTCCGTTGCCATTTTGTATTGTTGCCATCGCCATTCTTTTTGCAACTGCGGAGGACTGACGTAGAAACGCGTGTATGGCTCTGGTCGAGGTAGTGACATGTCAATCACAAGGTAGCTTGCGCTGAAACATATACTGCCGTATGATCTATTTACACTGAATGGGTTCATCTTTTACTAAATATACATCATGCTGTATTTCAGAAGACTTGAAACTAGCTATTGAAACCATAAACTCGCGTTTACATGTTTAGTGAGGGAATAAATCAAGTGAGAAGTAGATCAGACCTTTTGCTTCCAGAGGAGTCGCTCCATGATGGCCCTTAGAATGACTGCAAATATAAGGCACTTCCACATTGGCTTTACCTTTCAGAACACGAGGATGATGCCTGGTTCTTATGCACAACCATAACTAAAGCAATACAATGATTCTTTTTTTTTCTCTTCTTTATCTGGTGAATTTGTATCTCACCTGATCCTCACAGTTCTTTCAGATGTAGATTTGTAGAAACGTAAATAGCTATGTACAATGTGACTATTTGATTGAAATGGGCCAAGGAAAAGATGCGGGGTGATACAGAGATGGGGAAACAGAGCTGAATGAAAGCAAAAGATCAGCCATGCATCTTAATTGAATAGGCATGTACGGCTATAGAGCCCGTCCTCGAGAGGTTTTCAACAAATGTCACAGTGAATGAGGAGAGTGATAGAGGACGGGATCGATCGTTTTAGCTCCCACTGAGTCTTCCACCTCTCCTGCCATCCGTGCATTCCCTCTCTGTACCAGAGGACTTAAAAGCTTCTCGACTGTGAAGCCAAGACGCCATCTGACTGACGGACGGACGGACGCACTGCCGGATGATCTCGGCCTCCCCTCTTTCCCTCAGACGGGGGAGAGCAGCATTAGACCACTTCACCACCCCTCAAATGTTTTTTATTAAATAAACCACTTTAGAATGAAAGAAAATACTAAATATACCTATTTGAGTGTATCAGACACGCGTTTTCTTATTTAAAGATTATATTGCAACCTTTGCTCAGATGAGACGATGCTCATGTGATCTATTTTGTCCAGAGGCTGATGCATCTCAATGGTGAAGTAAATTGTTACTAATTTGACATGGCGTCATGATAAACTGTGATGAAGTTTCAGGATATCAGTAGCTTTAAAAGCCCACGCAGCTCCTTTTATTTATTTTTTAATCAGCCACAGTTCCCGGTGACACTGATGTCTGTCAACTGCTCACACCTGCTGATAATGTTAAGCTACGAGGCCCCAGCTTTCCCTAAAGAGGTAGAATACCACAAAATCTTCTCCTCTCGGTCTGTGTTTAGTGGAGAGATTGTATGGCACCAGCGTCCAATCCGCTATCTTGTGCCGTTAGCTAATGCTAATGAGGATTCAGGAGGACGGATGATGGCAACACGCTCCATGGGATGGAATTAGCGCTGAGCATTTCAACTTTCCCTGTGAGGCAGTGGCCCTTTTATCCCATCATTATTGGCAGAGACAATGATGTGGTTAATCTTTTTAAGACAACACAGCGGCGGGCCAGGAGGGAGGGAGGAGCCGTCCAATAATCTCATCAGAGACCAGAGGACATACACTGTGATGGAGGAGAGTTCCTCCCTTACATGTCGAATCATCTTCAACCTGTGTGTGTGAGGATGTGCGAGCGAGCTGGGAATACACCACGCAGCCATGTTCCCTCTGCCTGTGTGTGTGTGTCTGATAGAATCCTGTTTAATGTGTCGGGGGAGCTGTCAGATGTGCAGAGTACATGTAAGGTGAAAGTGTGAAGGGAATTGAAGATGTGTTGGTGCACAAACTGGAGGCCGTGATGCCCCGAAGGGAAGCCGGAGATCAGGATTGGGGCACAATTACAGACGATACAACCAGGAAACATAACCTTGATTCCAGAATAGCGTTCATGTGTGTACAGATACAGTCACGTCTTTATCTTTATTTTGTGAGTGTACACTATGAATAGTTGAGTGTTTTTTGTATGCCTCCGAGCTGGCAGCAGTTGTGGCCAGAGGCATATTTTTTTCGGGTTGTCTGCGCGTCCGTCCCATTCTTGTGAACGCGATATCTCAGGAACGCCTTGTGGGAAATTTCAACAAATTTGGCAGAAACATTCACTTATACTCAAGGATGCACTTAGTAGATTGTGATGGTCATTAGTCACTGTGACCTCACAAAACACAGTTTGAGTCATAAATCAATATTTAATTTGCTAATCATGACAATTTCACACTAATGTCTAATAGGATACAATTATAAATGAAGTGATGACATTTTGGACAGACGTGGATGGAAACAGAAACTTGACTGGTTGTCAGAGGCATACCATTGCAAGGTCATACTTATTGTTTGCTAATGTACCTTCAACAGTGTTTTCTGACTGCAGACACCTGTTCTATAAAAATCTATAAAGATGTTCTGCTTCTTTATAAAAATGTGGTAAAAAATGTGAACCAGCTTTTTTTTGACTCACAAGTCAAAAGTCACAAACTTTAAGAATAATGTTCAGAGTTGGAACAAACTTATACAATATATATTATTATGTGACACTAGCACATTGTGGATATTGTAAGATAATTAGTAAATGTATGGGGAAAGTTAAAGAGGTTAAACTGCACAACCTTTCGTGCTCCCTCCCTCTTAAAAAATAGTCTTTGCTGCCTTTTTCGCTTAGCTTCCAACATGAGTTCTTTTCTTCCTGCGGGTTCATGTCTCGACACCTACTGGGACAAGAATATATATAATGTAGAGGAAGATTGATTCAGAGAAGGTTAACCTTGGTTTTAACACCCCATTCCTCCACCCAACCCTCTTCCCTGCTGACCCAACAGTCAATCTTGCACCTGCTCGCCACACTGGGCTACAGTTTACGGAATGGAAAGCAGGGGCGTAAATTAATGTAAAGCTGGAGTTCACAACCTTTGTTTTTGGCAAGCAGCCTTGCTTGGAGGCCAGAACGTCCCTCCGACCCCAATAACTAGAGGAGATGTTTAGGTTGAGCCTTTACTCTACATGCATCGTTTTAATCCACCACAGGGCAGAAATGAAACCGCTCTCATAAGCCAATCAGTGGGAATTCATTGGCAAGCCGTGTGACGTTTATAGCGCTTGTATGCAGCCCAAAGGCCGTTGGAAGGCGGTCCACAGTCATTTCTGTATAATTAGGAATTTATCAAGGTACCCATTTTAACATCAGAAGACACTACATCGGTTGCCAGCCCGAAGGTTGGGACACTGTGATGTACTGTAAAGAAGTACAGCGTAAAACCCAGCCATGTTTGTGTGTCGTGGAGCATTGTGCGTACTGGACCCGGGGCTAGTGATGGTAATTTCATGGTGTGTTTTCAAGTGTCTGTGTCAGTGTGTGCTAATGTGTGTGGCTGTATTATGTGTGTATATGGATAGCCATTAAATGTCAGAGAAGTTGAGGTCTCTAGCTGGCACACACACACACACACACACACACACACACACACACACACACACACACACACACACACACACACACACACAAACACACACTCACAGCCCCCCTCCATGTCCTTGGCTATTTTTAGAGTTGTGTGCCTCTTCCTTATGCGATCCACTTCTCTCTAACAGTGATGTCTTTCTGTCTCTGCAGCAAATCAAATGCACCCCCCCGTCCCCAACCAATCACGTACACAAATACACACACATGGATTCACACTTGTAAGCCTATACAGTTATTGTGAGGACCCTGATGACCCTGATTTCCCAAATGTGGTTCCCAACCGTTTTGCCTGTGACCATTTGATACAAAGCAATGTTCTGTTTTATTTATGGGGTTATTTTCTCGTGCCATTATTGTATCGTTATTTGAGGCCTGCAGAGGTAAAAGTATACAATATTTTACAAGATTAGAAAAATATCTATTCAATAAGCACAAGCGTATCATAATTTCCGACCAATGTAATTATATTGAGATGCATTCACAATCATAGTCATCTCGCAACACTTGTGATGGTCCTAAACCCGAAGAGGGAAACCACTGACCTATAACCATAATTATCTGTGGACTTAACGTCTGTTATAATCCTACATTGAATCGTAAAATTGGGCGACCAATCGAATGGTGCACATATTGGATTTTGGGCCAACACATTGCATTGCCAGATGACGTTGCAAAAGTGGAGCTAGCTTAAACTTTCTTGTTGCACGAGATTCTGCAGCCAGACCGTGGCATCAATGAAACAAATGAGGAGGCTGCGGTGGAGGAGCAGTGCTAATGTGCGTCTAAAGATGGCCTGCCGCCATAACCTGAACCCTAAAGCTAAGTGATGGGTTGGGATGGATGGTAGAGATAGGAAAGATTCCAGTGACCACAGTGTCAAACAACTGGACTATGTGCTGACTATATACCGGAGTGCTATATTGATTACATTTAGGTTTAGTTACCTTATACAATGGACTTTGGCACAAGCGAGGCATCCATGTTTGTTTGGTTTTCAGGGATTGGGTTCAATTAATTATTAAGAGTCAGATATTTCAGAACTTAAATAAAAATCAGTCAGAAATAGGATTTGACTGTTGACATTAACCTTTTGGACCTGTCTTCCTTGGGCAAAATGGACCTGGCGCAGTAGAGACGTGCACAGTGTCAGCTGAGAGATGGGCGGGCAGGACAAGCAGGAAAAGCATCAATTTTGCGCAGATATCCTAATTTACAAATATTACTGGGTATATTCCATAGCTCAAAAACACAAATATTGACAATTTGGATAATTTATTCATATTATAATATTTTTATAATTAATAATCTTATTATTATTATCTTAATCTAATAGTATTTTTTTTATTTTGGTGGCTCAAGGGGGGTGGGGCCAGACCCCTTGGCCGTCTATTGGCCGGCCGCCACTGACAGGAACACTTGCACCAACTCACACATACTCACACTCATGAATGTGCTCTCTGTTGCTTGATTAGAGGCTCACTGAGGAGCGACACAGGGTTGTTGTTTTTTTCCATATTTGTTTCCCATCCTCCGTTCCTGTCCGCAAATGCAGAAATAATCGAAACATGTGTAGTAACGCTAATGTGCAGAGCAGAAGAAGGGCAGCCTAATGCGTAAAACATGGTCTGTGGGTGGGTCAGCTGCCCACATCCACTGGAGGAAGAAAAAAAAACTGTTCCAGGCAGATGCAGAGATACAGTGACAGTAGTAAGCTCTCATTTAGACGGAATAAGTATGAAATATACATTTTATTATCATGATAGGAAGGCCAAGTGATTACAGAAAAGCGTTTAATTGGATTTTTCAGGTTTTGGGCTCATTGTTTATATATGTTTATAGTCAGAGTCCTGACGAAATAAGTAGTGCCAGCAGCTTTGTGACATGTGGACTACTTTCATGGCGAGTTGGTGACTTACTGTCACAGGCGAGCTACGAGCTAACATGCTAGCAAGCCATCTGGTCAATCACAACAGCTTGCTGTTTACTCCCCTCCGGCCATTTCATTCAATTTAATTCAACCCAGTCACCAGAAGAAAATGTTGGCTTTGTACATTTCTGCAAACCACGGGACACGTTGAATGTTGACCAAACACACATTTCACAAACACGTTTCATATCAGCAAAAATGTGGTTTACGTGAAATGATTGATTAGGTTTAGATGAGAAAAAAATTATGAAATGATTTGTGTTGAAACAATAAGATAACAACTATACGTAACCAGCACAACTAGCATGAATAGATAACAACTGCTCTAAGCAGCATGTCATACATAAGCGTAACAACGTTACGTAATAAGAGTTAAGTCAGCAATTTATTTTGGTTTTACACGGTACATGAACAGCGGACTCCTTGGTAAAAGTCCTGTCTTTGTTTGACCGATCCATCCAACCTGATGCTACGTCACTCGTTGTATTACATAATTTTTTCCTGGTGACTTTGCTGTTTCATTCATACTGTGAGTTGTCATCAGTGTCTTCTTACAGCATGAGGCATAACCTTGTGTGGACACACAATTTAGGGGAAAATGTAAACCACTTTGACAAAATCTGCCTGTTTTGTAATAAAGTCGCAGAGCAGGTGAAAAGACTATTTCTGCACCTGCATCAATAATGTCTCACATATGGCCCCTCTGGACTGTAACATGACCTTTTATGTTTGCTTTGTAAATTATGGTTTGTGCAATGGAGGTCTTGGTCCAGTGTTATTTTATCGGCATTTATGGTCCATTTCAGTGAAGAATTGTGGTCCAGAAAGAAGAATGAGACAATATTTTACCTTTTATCTGGTCCGACAACTTTGATCCTAAGCGCAACAGTGTGGTGACGTGATTCTCGATCAAGTGGAATTGAGACTCAATGGCCTGCAAATCTGTATTCCAACCAAACAGTGTGCAACTTATTTAAATGATTGCGACACCTTCCACCAGAATAAAAGTTATTAATTGTGGAAATCAGCCACAGTTCGATTTTGGTGGAGTGAACCTCTTCAGCCATGGTGGAACATGGTGTTTGAGCATTTCTGTATCTTAATCCATCAAAAATCACGCCTATACGTTTTTAAAAAGTAAATTCCCACCCAAAAAGAAATTTTAAAGGTTGTATGCCTGTTTCTATACATGACAAGAAAGGTTATGCTTTATTATTTTAGAGCACATACTTTTCACAGATTTACTGTTCCCTGATGCAAATGGATCGTTCTCCCCAGCCATTCATATATGATGGTGTTTGTCATTTGGCTGCAGGCAGTTTGACTTGGCCGGCTCCGGCTCTCTCAGCTGTCACAGACCCACGTCCAACACCCAGAATAGCCCTCGTGCATTTCTTGCATTTCCCCCCCCCCCCGCCACCACCACCGCCAGCAGAGTGCTGCTCCAGCTTTCGTTTCCGAGGCCCGACTGCATCCTCTATCCTCCATTACTTCCCTTCTCTTCCTCCTCACCCTCTCTTGTCGCCCACTATCAGACACTTTCATCTCTGAGTATTTTATTGCATTGTGTCCTTGTAGAGGAGGACCTTTGGGCCTGCTCCAGACATCCCAAAAAATATAGCTCACTTCCCTCCCCTCTCTTCCTGCTCGCCTTGCTCTTGGCTCAGAAAATATGGAGCGTGGCTGTCTCTCTCTTACCTTTGACTGTCCTCTCCATTTTTTCCTCTTCCTCTTCTGCTTTTGTCTCTTTCTCCTTCAGCTCTGGCATTCAATATGTTTTTATGGAGACAGCGTTGCAAGGATGCATAACAAGTGAAACCGACTCCACTGCTACTCCCCCCAAAGCCAGGCCTCTCTGTTTCCATCAGTGACAGTCTCCTGTCTCTCCAGAAAGTACATTTTATTCTTGGCCGTGTCCCCCATATCCTCATGGGGGACAGGGGTTTCTCTGGAAAGTGTCATGACTTAGACCTGGAATCACGTACAAATAAGATATAGCTGCAACTAAGAATTATTTTCATTAATATACAGGTTATATAATAAATAATAGTTGCAGCTCTCAAGTCGGCATCCCTTTTCAATTTATTTACAAATAAAGCATCCAAGAAAACAAAAGGAAATTATATTTCTGAAGAATCTTCAGGACTGGCCGGAATGTGCGAATTCATACCTTCCTGCTCGGGCACAAGATTAACAAACAGGGGTTCCTCATGTAAATAATTCTATTAGTGGCCAAGAACTTCTCAATGTCATTTTTTCATTTACATCAATTATTAATCATTCAAGTTGGACTTTCTCAATTGCTTGATCCATAAAAGGATATATAATATTAATACAAATAAATAATACAAACAAAATGGTTGTTTTGTCCCGAAAAAAATCAATAATGCTTGAAAGAAGAGAAAAAAGCAAATCTTCATATTTGAGAAGCTCAAATGATTGAAATTGTGCTTGATAAATTACTTAAATGATGACTTTATAATTATAAAAAACATAGCATGCCAAATGGGGGGTTGTGGTCATCACTATATGGCTTTGCTGATCCAAATCAAACCATCAAGACATCCTCAGCCTCCGTTTGCGGTTCACTGTGTTCTCCACCTTTGGGGTGAGAAGGATGTCCTTGCAGCCAAAGGAGACAGTCACAGTTGCAGCACAAAGCCTTTCTTCCTGTTATTGGCGTGTTTGGACAATAAGTTGAAGGATGGAGTAACAGTGTGTTATCTGAAGGGAAACAGGAAGCGAGCTGCCGCCGTGTGATCTCCCTTCCCCCACCTGCATCAGCTGCCGAGGTCCATGCGTGCTTGCAGATGGAGTAATAGACTGTGTGTCAGCAGACACAGTTAAACCTGTTGGGACTCTTTATTCCCTCCAGGGACAGTTTCATTGCATTGTGCAGCCAAATAGAATAGAAATGAATGGAAATGGTTAAAGTGTTGTTTTTTTCGGAAAGTGGTCCTGTGTCATCATGTGTCGCATTTAGAGAGGGAGCCGGGCTGCTGAAAGGTTTTTTTGTATCCATGGCAACGAGAGAGGGAGAGCAGCATATGGTCCGGGCGCATTCGATATTCGAGTCTTGAGAATGTGAGCGATGCGCGGGATCAGGGAAGGTGTCTTGTCACTGAGGGCACATTCGATCGCGCTCCTCCTAAATCTAAGGCGCGCTGTAACCCGACCAGCTGCCCACTAGGTGAGCTCAACGGGAGATTTACTGTTCCCACGGAGACGCCGGGGCCCAGGTTGTGTATAGGACCGCGAGGCGACGTCGAAGAAGGTGAGAGGGCTGAGGAGGGACAGCTGCAGTGCTGCTTCGGAATTCTGATAATGTGCCTCCTTGCTCAGCTCCCCATGATTCCTCTGAGCAGCAGCAGTATTAATAGACCTGGCCGGGTCCTCGCTGTGAGCCCTCATCATGAGGACCTCACCTTTCCATCTGGGTTTGTGTATCTGTGTGTCTTGTTATAACCCTGATGAGACACAGAGTGCCTGTGTCCCCTAACAGATTTTGTAGAGTCATATAATATTGTATTGATCATTGTGCTGCTGTGACCCCTCACCCATCCTCCAGGGTCAAACACAGCTCTGTGTCCCCTGAGCTCCGAGTGATTTAGGGGTTGATTGCCCCGGCTGAAAGTTGAACCGAAGCCGCTGAGGGTAAATAATGGTGGACGACGAGGTGAATGTGGCATCAACCGCTGGGTTGTTTTGGAGACAGCAGACTGTAATTATGGGAGCCAAAACAGGCAGAAAGAAGCCGAGATCAGAGGCACAATAGATGGAGTAAATCCAGAGTGGAGCTCAATGAAGGGCTAATGATTATTTTCATTATCAGTCAGAAAATAGTCAGAAATGAATGTCACATTTTCACAAAGTGATATCTGTAAACGACTTGTTTGGACCAACCAGCCCAGAAAGACTTTTATGTCTTATGTAAAGCTCTTTTGAGTTGTTTGAAGTCACTATAAAAATAAATTGAGGCATTAGATCTATATTGGATTGTTCTGCTCCTCATGAGTTCAGTGTTCAAATTCAGTGCCGATGCAGGAAGTAGTGTGCCTTTATATGTGTAGCACATGCAGAGTTCCTCTCCTCTCAAAGACCTGCCGTCAACATTTGTGTTTTTAGTAGCCGGGCCTTGACACTCGTGTTTTGGTTGCATTGTGTCTATTCAAAAATAAACTTCTGCGTTCACATAAAACTTACAGTGTCTGCTCGTTACATGCATACAGTCTCTTTTTCAAAAGAGTAGGTTTACTTACACAACATTAATGCATTTTTAGGTTTAGGCAATAATAGCACTTAGTTCGGGTAAGAAAAAGATTTTGGTTTGGGTTAAAATAAGTAATTTGTTCTGTAAAATAAGTTAACGTTACTTGGTTTCAAGTTTGTTTGTTTGACCCATCCTGTTACGGATCCAGGGAGGTAAGGCAAAGAAGGTGCAGAGGAATGGACAGGAGTCGAGGTGGGGAAAAAGGAAGATCATTTACTAAGCAAAGCAACAAAACAAGGAGTTGACACAGACTCTATACACAGGGGGAGGCAGGCAACGAGGCACAGGTGAAACTCCAGCGATCAGTCCGCTCAGCTGCAGCGTCCAATCAAATAACAGATGAACGTGAGGGGGCGTGTCCAGCGTTAAAAGACTTCCTGTAAGCCTGCGCTTGTGGCTCCTCGCTCCTCGGAGCAGAATAAAAGCTTTGGGACGGCCGTCAAGATGGCGACGCAGAACCACTTCCGGTTCAATCGAGGAGCGAGGAAACGACAATTTAGAGACTTGGGATGCACTCATAGAATACACAAGGTGTTACACATCCATCCAACGTGGACTTTCTTACTCCTAATATCAGCTGCTCTGACCGTCTATTAATGGCGCGGATGGGTTGACATTGGAGTCAGCTGAAAGCCCCGAGCGGTGTGATCAAGTGTCTTGTTTGATGAATTTGGAATGAGAACGGGTGACTTTTCTGGTGATGGCGTTGGACAAAAAATCCAAAGATTAAAGATTTACAACAGAAAGTCTTCATGTTTGAGAAGCTTGAGGCAGCAAATGTGTTGCGCTTTTTTTCATTCATGATTGATATATTTCAAAATGATAGGTAATTCATTTTCAACTAAGTGAGTGTTTCAGCATTAGATCAATGGACAGGCAGTCAGAAAATGAAAGTATATTTCTAAAAGTGTCAACAAAGGGAGGCAATATGATGGCCAGCAGAAAATCACGTTTTGGCTGCATTTTTTTGTTTGGATGGTTTGTTTTGGGTAACTCGCAATACACAGATTTACAGAGAGTGAGATAATCCTAAAATATTAACTCTGAAACATGAGATAATAGTTATCGTTAAAATTTTACAAATTTTCAAAGCACTCACGGAATCAACTCCACGCCTGCTGTTTTATTAATTTCAACTTCACTTTTTGCCACCATCAAGTGAATGTTTTCTATTTAGTTAAATTAATGTTAATGTCACTAATGAATCATCATTAACAGCAACTCAAAGTCTGTCTTCCATTTATATTATTCCTAAATCACCATGACTCCCATCTGCCGCCTGCTCCGATTGGACAGCAGATATAAAACATGAGTGATTATGAATTTATTCATTTCTTCAAAGTCTAGGGCACATAAACGGCACACAATTCAATCGATCTTTGTCTCTTTCTCTCTAAAAAAATAAAGAAGTTGCTTCTAAAATTGCTTCCAATGCGATCGCACCCTTCATGAGCTGCTCAAGGACACTTCAGCAGGGAGGATACTCGCCAAAACGAGGACTTGAATTTGGGTCCTCTGGCTGAAGGACGGTCTCTATCGGCACAAGGCCACCCGCCTCCGCAGCGTGATTGAACAGAACAAGGGGTTCTTCCATCGGGCTTGTATAGTGGTACATTTGTGAATGTAGTGGATGCATCTCATATTTGATCTTTCTGGGTTGAGTGTCCAAACTGGGACTCACTTTGGCAGACATGTATTATTCAAACTAAATCTGGCACTGCTGCACTTGCTCTCGTGCTTTTGCCTTAAACAACTTGCAATCGCAGCCATTGCATCTTGGCTCAAGTTCAGCCAACAAATGTGCAAGTGGCCAAGTGGAGAGTTTTTGTGTGATTGCATGACTCATTTTTGTTTGGTTTATGTAATATTGATGCCTGACTTCACCGCGCCGGTCGCCATTTGGAAGGGGATTTTTACTTCCTTGTTTAAAAATAGTTTTAGCTCTTTGTCAGCTGGTCAAGTATGCTTTGATTTGTTTGCCTCGCTGGGTGAAAAGAAATAAAGCAGACGTGGAGAGAAAGGAGATGAGGATGAGCGGAGGACGAGACGTATATGGGGCCTTGTGGGTGTGGAATATTAAATCTGATGTGAGTTTGTCTTTAGATTGGCAAGAAATCATTGACAAATGTGTTTACTGGCTTTTTTCTGTGATTGCTGGGGAAAAGCAATAATCAGGACGATAATGAGCGAGGCCCATAATCCCTGCGCTTGGTGACAGAAACCAGGCCTGCTTAATCAAGGCACTGATTTCCCACGAGGCACTAGGGCCTTTTCCCCTTGTCCTCTTCGCGTCTTTATTGGCTTGACTTTTTTTGGGATTTTAAGTGGAGGCGTTGCCATGATCTGACTAGGCTGAAATGGTGGTTTTAAAAAACGTGTTTTTTGTTTCACTCATGTTTCATGTCACGTTTTCTTGTCTATAATTAATTTCCCGGCCTCTGTACAGGTCGTTTTACTTCTTCGTAGATGCACATGAGGTTTTCTACGAAAACTTTTAAAGAAAACTCCTCGTAATCCTGCCAACATCGAGGCCTACATGCTGCAGTGAAGGGAAAATAATGTGTGCTGTTTAAAAAACATGCTCCAGTCCCTCCACGCCTGCTCCAGCAGTGGTTAAATTCAGTCTTGCGTAAGGGTGCAATGCAACTGGAAAGCACTCAGTAGATTAAGAAGAGAGGTGGAGGCAGGAGGAAACTTTCAAGAGAATTTGGAAAGGTTGTGTTTAGTTCAAACCAGAAAGCTCTGTGCCGGGGTCGAAGGCAGCAGGTGTTTTATACCAGGCTCAGAGAAAAAGGTCATATTTAATTGCAGCACTTTTAGCTGCTTCTCCTTCTCTAGCCTGGAGTGCATAAGTCTCCCTACATTTTCTTGAGACTCTTCTCCAAAAAAGAAAGACTTTGCAGAGTGAACTCTGAGCGGTTTGAGGGTCAGTCTGCACCCACAGAGAAGGGGCGATTGGATATCGCATATCACTTGTGGTTTTCCACTTCTCGCGGTTACACAGTATTATTTAGTGTTTGTGGAATGAGAGCCAGAGCGGAGACCAAAAACGGTAAATCTGCTGTCGAAGAAGAGGCATTGGAGAGTGGAGAGGAGGCGGGCAGCTCGAGCAAATTTCAGCCGCAGTGTGGTTTTTGGCCGTAGAACTGAGGGAGAAAGAAACACTCTGCATCTGCCTCTCCATCTCTCTCTCTCCGTCTCTCTCTCTCTCTCTCTCTCTCTGGCTCCCTGCACCGCCTCCACTTTCATGTCTCACTCCCTTCACAGTTTTCACCTCTTCTTTCCCCTCCTCCATCTGCTCTGGACCCGAGGAAGGCAGAGGCCGCTGCCTGAAGGCGGCCCAGTACAGCGGAGGTGTGAACCCTCTAATCGCCTGTCATTACCCAGTGGCACTTCCCACACTAATACTCAACTTAAGGCTGCTATGTCTAGCATGTTAGTATCAATAAATCATTATCACATTAAGTTTGACACATTAGTGGAATTCAATTAAACAAACGAGAACACTGGAGAGAAGATTGATATCCTTTTTTGCTTCATTGTTTTTTGACTTTCGTGCATCTGGATTTCTGTGGGATTTTTCTAGTATTGGATTCTTTCATATCACAAAAGGGAGATTGCTTCATGCCCAAAAAATATTGTTGTTTCAACCATAAGTACGCTTATTGTGTTTTCAAATGAAATGTACCCTTCAGAAGAAGATACGAGAGGAGATGCAGTGAGAAGTAATAATTAAAGGTTCTCAAAAAATGCTCGAGAGTCGGAGAAGACGATGGATGCCACTCTCGTGTCTCAGCGTGAAATAGCTTAGGATAAAGACTGGAAGCAGGGGGAAAGAGTTAGCCGGACTCTGTCCATTTTCACCATGTACTGTAATGCCCGTGTCTATCATCTTGAGAAGAAATACCTTTCAGTGATACCGATGTATCTAAAACAACAGATGAGAAAACATGTTTCCATACAACACAACTGCATGGTCTATGGAAACTTATTTTCTCCTCGATTATGTTTGTTTAAGATATTTCATAAATACATTTCCAATCAATGTCAGTGCAGGGAGCAGGTCTGAGTGATTGGGTAACACAGCTAACACATAACTTTCACCCAGGAGACCGCTGTTCGTGTCAATGTTGACTATTTACATTTTGGTGCATAACTTAAACAACGTAACAAACATACTTATTTTGAGCCAAACCCCAATGTTTTTACTAAACATAAGCATGTCATGTTTGTGTGCGTGCGCGTGCGTGCACGTGCGTACACGAGCACACCTTCTGCAACGGACTGTCACACCCTCTGTGTCTTTTCTGTCAACACACCACAGTGAGACCATTCAAATGACGCCACTATCGACGGCAGCGGCAGCAGGACAGTCCCTGTAAACACGGCACTGTGATTTGTGTTTGTGTGCACAGCAGGTGTTTGATTGTATCACTATCACTCCACACACTCTCACCCACACACACTCACACACTCTGTTTCATTCAGAGTAGCTTTTTGCAGCTTCCACAGCGGCTGATGCCAGATGTTTGGGATAGATGGATGAATTATTGATGATTGCCATAAACAAATGTAAATGCTGCTTAACGGTCCCCTCACGTGTGTGGCAGTAATTGGTGAGTGCGTGTGTGTGTTTGTGAGCAGTTATGTTGTTGTGTGAAAGTGTTTCTATTTGTGTATGAACCGTGTGTGTGTGTGTGTGTGTGTGTGTGTGTGTGTGTGTGTGTGTATGTGTGTGTGTGTGTGTGTGTGTGTGTGTGTGTGTGTGTGTGTGTGTGTGTGTGCGTACGTGTGCGTGTGTTTGTGTGTGTGTTTTTGGGTTGTCATTTTTGTCCGCTGTGAATCTGGAAAAAGGGTAAACTTTGTAAGATATGGATGTTCTTAAGAAATACAGATCATGAGGATGTGGTGGCTTTTCTGTTGGTCACATTTTGACACAAAAAACATCATGATGAAGACTGCTCATCTCACAGAATGTCAGATGTGTCATTGGAAAACATTAAAAAAAGATATTACCCAGCAATCATCATCTCATCTCTGTATATGACAAGTAACGATTCAGCCCTTTAATTAAATCTTTATTTTTATTAATAGCTTTGATCATTTTTGTAGAATACGCATTTCATCTTGTTACAGATTGCTACTTACTAATTCTTTTTTTCTTTAAATGATAACCATGATGGAGATGGGTTTGCTTTTTTTTCAAGTCAATTTATAATAAATAGCATCACAGGAAGTTCAATGTGATGAGTTCTTTGATCTCATGCGTGTTGCTATGATCTCTTGAAACAGAGCTTTTTTTTAAGTGCGTTTGATCTGAAGTGTCACCTCAAACAAACAACCCAGGAGACGTCTACTCCAGCGTGTCTCGATCTTTATTCTTAACACACATACAATCAGATGTACTGCAAATCAAACTTTACGGTGTCAAATAGAAACATAGAAATCTACAATGCGATCTGTCACAACCTATTAAAATTACAGAAACACTATAATTTCCGCAGCAGCTCGGTTAGCTTGCTGTATATCACGATGACTGATAATTACAGGTGCTGTAGCTCAGCCTGGGTGAAGTTGAACAGTGCAGTGTAAAATGTAGGTGACAAGTTAATTCATGTAGTCAAGCTCCAGAGAAATATCCCACAAAGGTACGATATGTTGGTGAGCTGTGCAGCCGCTCCAATGTTTCCATGACGCAAACATGCCTGTTGATTAATTCAGGATTTCTTTTTTTTTATTATTAATTTCCATATAGTACCTTTTAATTAGGGTTATACATTCAAACTGTGTGACAAAATTATATCTAAATGAACTTTTATTGCTGTCAGATCTTTCAAAGGTGTTGATTATTCTCTAAGATATAGTTACTATATTAAGTTTGTAATTCAGCAGCTAAAGAGCCGGATGTTTACCTCAGGACTCAGTGGAGACCATAAACAATGCTGAAAGGAGACGGACTAAAGCACAAACGCTACTCCAAATGCTGGATGTGTAAATAGATTACTGCTTGCTAACTGTTAGCCATATTAAGTATACTATGTAGCATATGTAGCATAATGAGGCAGAAAGAGAGAGAGAGAGCGAGAGAGAAAGAGAGGGAGAGAGAGAGAGAGAGAGCAATGATTTTCAAGCGGCAAGATTGGGAATGAGAAGAGGGAGTGGCAGGAAACGTGGTAAATCAGATAATTAAAACGTAATTTTTCTAATGGTTTTACAGCTGTTACGTTCTAAAGCGCAATTAAAAACACGCCCACACCTCCGCACAACCCTGTGGGAAGGTGCCAAATCTTGAAGGAATGCAGCTGAAGCGATCATGGTGCCTCGGTATCAGATGCGAGACAGTTGCGACTTTGATTGAGAACGGGCTGCACACCCCGTGTTCCACCCTGTTTTAGGCTTGGGGTTACACACCCACGTGGGGCTTTTTTGCTTATGTCCAAAAACATCCCGACCACAGCAAAATAATAAGAAAAGAAAACATACAGACAGAGGGCACAGGGTCTCTGCAGATAGAGACACAACACGCACTTGTATCAGTTGAATATTTTTTCTGAAAAAAATGCTGCATACAATACCTTAAGTAGCACACAATAAGGTGATAATATGTCAATGTTGTTTGTATGGTTTGTTGTGCTGCCCTGTAGTGACCAAAGAAAAATCCATTATCCAGGTTTAAAGAGGGTGTGCAGCAGAATGGTCGACCTTCGTCAGTTTTAATCAAATTAGCACACAGGAAAAAATAGAATTGTGCACAGAAAGGCGAAGGGGCAGCTATCTTTCCCCCTTCGGGTTAATCGGCCGTGTTGGTGAGCACGTGGCTGCTTTTCGCATGTGTGCATGGCGGTGCAGTAATCGACAGGCTGGCGTGTGGTGTCTCCGTGCCTGCATGCTTGTCAGGCCTGAGAGCTGTACCCGACCACAGCCAGGCGGCGTGTGTGTTTGCCAGATCCCACTCGTCCATTAGACTCCAGCTCTTCCTCCTCTCTCATTTCTGGTGAAATAACAAGGCGCCTTTCCAGCACTGCAGACATCTCGCCCAGCAATCTGAGGAAAGCCCTGCCGGTGGGATATGAAGAGAGAGAAAGAGAGATTGATTGTTCTCTGCTGTCTGTAGTGTGCTAACAGGATATATACTAGACCCCCCCACCCCAAACCTCGGAGAGTATGATTCACTTCCACAACTACATGTACACCGGCCAGAGAATGGATTTAACTATGTATCACAGCAACAAAATACATTTGTTTGAATTCCTCTAGAGATGCTTGGATTAATGTTTTTATACACATGGTGTGTGCAGTGTGAGTGTGTTTTGAGTTTGTGTGTGTGTGTGTGTGTGTGTGTGGTGTGTGTGTGTGTGTGTGTGTGTGTGTGTGTGTGTGTGTGTGTGTGTGTGTGTGTGTTAGTGCTTTGACTGGCAGAAGCCACGCTATATGTCACGGTGCTGGAAGTACATCAGCGGAATGTCAGAGAACAAGCCGCTTTTTGACTTGATACGTGATACACGAGCAGCTATCCATTATGAATGCTGCAGTGCCACTTATTTTATTAGCTGAAACCCTCCTTTCCAAATACTCTCCCTAAATAACACGTGTAGAAATTGCATTTTTCGCTCGGATGAAGAGGAAAAGACACATAATAAAGTATGTCATCCCTATTTCAGGGCTAGCTGCGCCGCTGTTGCCCATTGTTGACTTGTCTGCTGCTTGTAGGGAACGCTTTCTGAGGCCTACAAGAGCGGAGGCAACGAGTGTCACGACTTTGTCTCGAGCATTGTCGCTTTGTTGTCGTTTGCACGAGTCCAATTGAATTCCACGTGGCTATTCCTCGAGGAGTTCCCGCTGGGATATGGCGAGGCACGGAGACATCTGGATACCTGACCACTTAACTGCCTGCACTCGTTCAATAACTCTTTAAAAAGATCAATTAGGGCGATCAGTGGCGAGAGTGCCGCCGGGGCTGAGGTGCCATATTGAGCTGTTTCTGTGAGATGATGTCACATGCAGCTCTTTCCCAGAGAAAGAGCCTCACCCCTCCAGACATTTGACTTCATTAAAGGGGTGTTCTCCTCAAACCGGAGCAATAAACTCAGCAATAAGCCGCTTCTCTCTTATCTGCCTCGTCTGGGCCTCGAGAGGCAGGGAGTCCTCGCAGTGTCCAGCCAGCCGTCTCATTGAAAGTGTTCTGACTGAAACATCGAGCCATAAAAATCGATTTAGATAGCGACAGTTTCTTTCATTTATCGTCTGCTCACCTTTTTGCCCTTGTGAAATGTCCGTTTACACATTTTACAACCTGATTGATTACATGCTGCTGTTTTCAGTTCACTGTGTTCTTTTATCCTCACCGCCGTCGAGTGCTTTTCGCCCTCCGTTCCACTCATGTCGGACGGGCGTGATAAATGCGGTTGTCATGACGCCCGGGGCAGCCAGTGAGCTCACTGGTCGCTGTGAGTGTGTCGAGTCCAAGCGGTGACGGACAGGCCCGGTCCACAGCAAGCCGACCTTTCACCTCCTAACCTTTCTTCCATGCTGATTATTAATCCTACTTACAGTGCACTTGTGTCCCTCCATCGCAAATTAACCTTTCTCTTCTTCTCTCTCCCTCTTCTCTGTCCCTCTCCTTTCACAACCCCTTCTTGTTTCCCCCTCTTCCCTCTTATTCCTCCTGCAGCAAACTCATTCACGTGAAAATTATTGACGATGAGGAGTATGAGAAAAACAAGAACTTCTTCCTGGAGCTGGCTGAGCCTCGCATGGTAGACATGAGTCTGCAGAAAGGTGCAGTACTGAGCCTGTTTCTTCCTCTCTCCCTCTCTTCCTCTGCCTCTCGCCCTCACACGTTGTCAGTGTTTTTTCTCGCGCTGTTAGGAGCCCTTGTCTCTCCCCAGGCCTCTTTGTCCACTTCTTTTACCTGAACTTTTACTCTGCTGTATCCAAACCCCCCTCCTCCTACTTCCACACACCACTGTGCACCCAAGGACTCTCTATCTCCCCGCCACGCTTTCACATTACAGCTAAAAAGCAAACCAAAAACACTCCATCACCATCATAACGACAGTCTCCCCAGACGACATCGCCATCTGCATAAAAAGAGAACAGGGAGTCTAGGAGCTGCGATCATTTACCATCTCCACGGAGCAAGTATAGCCATTATTATGTAAAGACACGTTTTACCTAAATGCAGAATCCAGTAGCTATTTTTAAGTTTGCGCCAGCTTGGGTGAAAAATACAAGCAAACTGCTGTTGGTGAAATGAGATTATTGATTTACTTTTCGCTATAAGACTGTGTAGCTCACAGGACTATTTGAATTTAATAGTTTGTTTGAAAATCTAACTTTCTAAACAAGCTCTTTTCCTGATGGTATCTAATGCAGCTCATATTGAGGTCATGTATTGTTAAGATTGTATTCCACTGCACACCGAGCTTGTCTTTAGGCGTCTTTTTTGCAGCAAGGTGAATACAGAAATAAAAGTAGGACGCGGAGGTATTCAAATCAGAGTAAGTTTTCATCATAAGTTTTGTTTGTTTTCTTGTTGTCGTTAATGTCTGCCGAAAGAAGCCAACAGGCTTTTTGCGCACCGTTATCTAATGCGGTGTTATCTAACCATGCTCAAGGCCAGGGGACAGGAGAGGCTCACGAGCTGGTGCGGAGGGTGCAGAATGTTATTGGGTCTGGCAACGCTGTCTGAGGCGCGCCGGCTCCCTGTGTTCTCAGAGCAAGAGTCATGATGAAGAGGAGTTACTATGCAGGTGTTTATGAGTGACAGCTGCATCACTCCAAAAGCCCCTTTGCTGCTCTATGATGCTTCTCGTTTTTTTTCTTTCTTCTTTCTGCTTCGGTGCAGGTTTTACCCACACACACAGACACACGCGCGCGGATAAACACACACACGAAAGCTCTTTTTGGCTGTTTGTAATATCAGTAAACTCGGATGTTAAACTTAGAACATTAGTTGCTCATTTCTCTGAAGTGGAGCCAAACTAAATGTTTATAATGTGAAATTGACTGTCAACAAATGCAAAAATATACTCACAGACAAAATGCACCAATACATCCACAATGTCTTATTATATTGGTTGGCATCTTCATTAACTATTAATTCCAAACAACAACATGTAACCTTAAAGCAAAGGCTCGCTGTTTGCCTGGTTTTCAGGGTTAGTGGTAAAATCAGACTATATTTAAGAAGTGGACGTACTCACCGTGACGTCAGCCGTTGGTTTATTTGCAACCAGAAGTGACACATAGGGTGAAGCTAAATACAACCGAACGCTAAATATGAATATTTTTAGGCGACCAAAAGGCGTTAATTCACAATCCCAAGATAACCACACCCTAAATCTTACCCTGCTTTATCTATTTTACTCTAAATGGGAAGATCATTTACTAATTGATCATCATACTGTGTTGAAGATTACTTCAAACTAGTGATTGAGATCATTAACTCAGGTTTACAAGGTAATAAATCAAGTGAGGATTAGGGCCATTTTCACATAAACTTCTATACAATCAGACTTCTTTTCGCAATCAGAGGAGGCACCCCTGCTGGCCATGGGAAATAATGCATTGGTTTCACTTTTCAGACCCGGTAGTTGCTGCCTTGACAAACTAAGCTACATAAGCTGTCTGCTAGCTGGAGTCTCATATTTAACATTCAGATATGAAAATGTAAGCGTGTTCTCAATTCCTCCAGGAGGAGATTTTCCTGCCCTTGTGAGAGCATACATCTGGTGGTTACTGGTTGATTAGGCCTGCAGTCTCTCCCAAATAACCCCCAAAATCCTCCTGAAATATTTTTCAGTCCACATTTAACAAGTGAAACAGTCACACACAACAACAACAAAAAAGAACCATACAATGCAAACACGCATGCCATTCTTCATTTCTCACAGCCGTCGCAAGTTTCTGCAGCGGGATTGTTGAGTTCAGTGCACCGAACGCGAGTCAGGATTGTTACAGACAGAATAGGTGTAGAGAGGAAGCGGAGGAAGAGAGAGGTCCTATCTGCTCCAGTGGAGGGAGAGATGAAGATAGGTAACGACGGCTGGAGCTAAGGATGACACATGCCATTGGCCAGGTTTAGTCTGAAGAGATCAAAAACAAAGCTTCTTTGTTGGGGTCATACTCTGATGGGGAAAAGAAAGTGAAACTGTGTGTGTGTGTGTGTGTGTGTGTGTGTGTGTGTGTGTGTGTGTGTGTGTGTGTGTGTGTGTGTGTGTGTGTGTGTGTGTATGTGTGTGTGTGTTTCGGGCTCCAGCAGCTCAGAGCATCCTGGGATTCCTGCATATGATGACAATGAGATAGTGTAACTCTAGATTTCAAACTGCATCCAGTTGAGTGCATATTTGTGCATATTTATTGCACGAGCCGAGCCAATTGTTTCTCGTTCTGAAGTATAGAAAGATGACAACAGAACTGTGCCGTTAATGAAAGTACAGATGGTGTAGACTCTTTTTTTCTTTCTTTCTTTATGCAGGCAGGTAATGAATGTTTGATCAAGGGTAATAAATGTTTGATCCACATATGATGAGGAGGTAATGAAAAAGCTTTTCTGCATTATTTCCCAAGCAGGATCATCTTTTATGAATGTGCTCGTGCTGATGAAATTGCTTTGATTCGAAATTAGAGAAAAGTTGAGCCGGTGTTTAGCAGAGGGGTTAAATATATTCTCCTGTTGCCACAGTAGGTGCTGCTGGGATCGCAGTGATGTGAACGATATGATAATTTCTCACTTTTCATATATAATGTGGCGATTATATTGTTGTTCATAACCGCTGATGTGGGGCTGATTGGGTTTGTTTATCTCCTTATTAAAGCTGGAGTGGAGGAACAGAATTGATGAATAATCTATGAGACTCTTTGTATTATTTGGCTTTTCTTTTCATATTCAACAGCCTTGCTCCATTTTTTTCCCAACGCAGTCTTTCCATCAACAGCACTATGCCACAAAAGAGTCTTGTTTTTTCACAGATTATTTCTCTATTATAGATGACCGAAATAGAAGCACAAAAATAATTCTCAGATCTCATTTTAACTCTCTGATGTCTTGTTATGTATTACGAGCAGTTGCATCACTTATTGCAACTTTTACACATGTGGTCATACAGTAGGATGCTGATCGCAGAAACTGAGGCCTAATGCCGGCAGGTCTGACTTTGGACAGTGTGAGTAATGAAAGCAATCAAGCCAACAGTCACCCTGACCTGTCATTCTGGATTTGTTTACTGCCGACTCCAGCTATGCCCTTCTCTAACATACTGAAGTGGTCAATACCATTAGCACCTCTGGTGAGGTGGCAACTCAACTACTGCTGCTGCTGCAACACAACGCTGCAGAGTGAGAATGCATATGGCATTATAGGACTTCATTTTGGAGACATGTTGATGTCCATGCCAGGTGTGTTTTGGAGAGTTTTATTCAAGCGGTGAGACATTTATTTTATTCTTTTGGTTCATTTAGGCGAGAGCCAACACTTCCACTCTCACTCGACATCAGTCGGCTAAACAAAGACAATTTTCCCACCAAAATTAACACATACACTTTTTTCTTTTTAAACACCGGGAATAGACTCCTTTCTCATTGGCAGTGGACAAGTATGCCTTTTTGTTTTCTTCTTTCTGGTGGGTCACGTTCATGACATGAACATGTGAATGTTTGGCATTCCTGCTCAATGCTGAATGACTCGTTACTTGTTTTTGTAGTTTGTTATGAGTAAGGGATATTAAGTAGAATAAGATGCAGTAAATAAATGATGAGTCTTCTTCCTTAGGCTGAATATTCTCATGGCAAGGTCTGAAGTACACACACTTGTGCTGAAAAAAAGTGTCTAGAAAGGACAGAATGAGAAAAAGAGGAGAGAGAGGACCGAGTGAGCCGCTGCAAAGTGTCTAAAGAAATCAGTAGATCAGCGGAAGTGTTGGTTAGGCTCTGAAGTGTAGGACCTTCAAATGACACTGCAAAAAGTGTGCTTCAAAGCCGCCGTCGGCAGCGTCATCGTTCTGGTCCGGTTGTGTGTTGTCCTCGTGCACCTCGGTGTGTTTCTTCCATGAAATGGAAGTAAGAGAATTCTGAAGGTGTTTTATTATCACGTGCATGTGCCCACATGTGGCGGTGTGTTAGTGTGTACGTGCAGGATTAATCACCCTCCCGCTCCCACCCCAGTAATCCATCCCCCACCCTGCCACTTTCCATTCCAAATCATGCCTAGCGTGGGGAAATGTGCCACCCGTCAGCCTCCTCGCTCAGAGTGAGCTCTCGTGGCATCTAAGGGCACTTCACATGCTGTTGTTTGAGCTTGGCTGGGTCCTTCTCGCAATCTCACACACACACACACACACAGACACATACACACACACACACACACACGCACGCACACACACACACACACACATCCATTACCTCCAAATGAGCTGTGAGTCATATTGTGGAGGAACGGTGAGCCAAAATAACTCTGAACTCGAGTACAGATGAAGTTTGCATTGCACTTGGACATGATTGAAAACACACTCTAAAGGTCTTTACACAGCTTTTTTTTTTTCTTTGTGTGATTCTATCGCACGGCAAAATATATTTTTTATTGTTATTTATGTTGTGTATACTTTCACACGAAACGCAAATAGATAAAAAAAAAAGTAGCACCAAGAGTAAATGCATCCACCAATCACATCGCGCAAATCGGCAGTAGTCGGGAGTAGCACCGAGAGCGCTGCAGGATTAAGCCCTAAAATCTGAAATGAGTCAGCATTTCTGCAGCTCTGGTTCCTTCATTGAAAAGAAAATGGGTTTTTATGAATGTTTTTTTTGTTAGAAGCCCGAAATAAGGTCTGTGCTTAACACAAGCTGAAAAGAGTAAATACCCCTGGTTAATGTTGAAGCTTTCACATGTCTTAAGAAAGGCGGTTGCTAACAACTGGCCAAATGAGACTTCTAAACTTGATCACATGACTAGTCCGCTTTTACAGACTCCCTGTGTCTCATGTGACCGTGGTGTAGTTTGTTTATAGCCTCATATTCCAGTGATTGCATTCACGCTTCAAAAAACAATAAAGTGTTTTTCATTTTTTAAGATTATCTCGCTGAAAACAAACCTTATTTTCTGCAATAATCCAAAACCTAGATCCACTCTTTCTGAATCTTACCTTTCACAATAAAAGCACATGATATTCACAAGCGAGTATTTCACAATTTCAATTTGTTTATTCGTCACGTTCCCAGTGTGTAAAGGCCTTTTACTCACATCCTCACATAGAAAGGGAATAGGTACTGGACCAGGTTTGGAGCATTGTAAATCGGTTTAGCCCAAAATGACAACAGTGGCGGGCCGTGCATTTTTGACCTGGGCCTTCAGTGCTGCTTGTTTTTAAGTGTGCCTCTAAGGCAGTGGTTCTCAAACTGTGGGGTATAAAAAAAAAAGGATTTTTATTTTTAAATAATCCTTTATTAATCCACAGTGGGGAAATTATTCTCTGCATTTTACCCATCCTTAGTAATAAAGAAGCAGTGTGCTGCTGTGAAGCACTGGGGCTTCAGTGTCTTGCTCAAGGACACACAACATGCAAACTATGCGGAGAACAGGGCCCTATTCTTTGTACGTCGTTTGCTGAGTTAGCCGGATCATTTTCAGGATAAGATGACGTAGGTCAGGCTTTTCGGTTCCTCGAAGCAAGTTTAGAAAAATCACCATAGTAACACTTCTAAATCCCTTAACCTGCTCCAGGGCATGCTTACTTCAATCCACTGGATAAATTGGCCAATCCCACCAGACTTTGTTGAACTACATATGAAGAATACCCCCCAGAGATCGAACTGGCTACCTTGTGGTTTCAGGACGACCATCCTCCCCATGAACATGATAACTTTACATAGTACAAAAGTACAAAGTACACGGACATTAATCGTCATTAATAAATACATGGTGAAATGCCTGTACTTTCTTGGAAATGTTTACATTATAACTTTAACAGGTTACGCTTACGCTTGCGCATGCGCTACTCGCCAATTCCTGCCGTTTTGCTAAAAGCCTACCTCCGTGAGATCTCTGTGAGGTATTTTCTGCTCTCAAAACAGAATACAGATCTAAGCTCAACATTGAGCATGAATTGAGAGTGGCCGTATCAAATCTACAACCCCGTTTTAAAAATATTTGGAGAGGAAAGTAGCTGACTGCAGCCGCTAATACTGATACAATGTGATGGCTCACGTATCTGCACTCATTTTGTTTTGCACAGGTTGAACATTATTGTTATTATCTTTAAAATATTTTCAGTGCAAAACAGGTTATTTGCAGCCACAATAGATAATTCTTTTGCCAAATGTTTATTTTTTTGCACAGATAGAACTTTAAATAGCGGTTGACTTCTTGTTGCTGCTGTTGAGATTAAATTACACTGAATGTCTGCACCGCATCTATATCTACATATTTATGTTGCATGAGTAAGTGTATCTTTGTGTAGAGCAGGAGAGCTTCACATGTAACGCCATTGTTAAATATTGATTGTATGTGAAGCGGCATCCCCTTGAGGTTTAGTTAACAATCCCAGCCACATGAAACCTAAAGTAACCACTTGAAGTTTCACGTGAGCCTCCACACGAACCTCTTTTACCTCTTTAGCTTGTGAATAAAATCGGCCTTTTCCATCGCGATGGAACCAGGAGAGCACAGTACCACGGGTGAACTTAGAGTTCATTACATTCGCTTTCACCGAGGTCACAGGCTGCATATATCTCTATGACTCAGTGAGTTTCTTGAACCTGCCTTTTGTGTTGCTTTAAAAGTCAAGCTTATCATCCTTTTGTTAGCAGTCAACCCGGATTTGACCTCAAATGAATCTCTTCCTTTCAGCGTTGTCTCCGGGTTTAAGGGAAAGTGTTATTTGCGTCCTCAGAACAGTGGAATGGAGAGCTAGAGGCGACGTAGGATTAGCACCAGGAGAAATGAAAGGCAGCATCCACCACTGTTAATAGTACGACTCCGTGGTTGAAAATAAAGCTTTAGTGCTTCATCTTAATACCTAAAATGTGCGATAAAGTGTTTGAAATGAATTAGTTGGTTTTATAGATACATTTGCTGTCTGAGAACTTTGTCTTTATTTTTAAATCACACTATCTCAAGCATTCAGATGGTGAGTTGTTGGAAAATTACAGAAAAAAAACTAAAATGGGTGTGTAGAGCGGGTCGTCCTTTAGTCACACGTTTGGCGGCTCCTCCTATCCGCATAACACGCTCAACTCAATATAAATATAAATATAACTCAATAATATGTCAAATTAGTGTGCTGTTCGTGATGATGCAGAGGTCAAATGTTATACACCTGTATGTATATGACGATAGTTTTTTTAAGTATAGAGTCAAACCATAAATCTCCTGGAAACTAGCTTGATGAGAATGTCTGTTTGAGCTAATCCTGCGATTTTAATATGAGAAACATTTAGGAACATCATCATATTGATACACACATCCTGTAAATCCATGATTCCATGAAATGCTGATTAGTTTGGCCACAATATGATGATTGGAGCTGCAACGAATAGTTAATAAATATATTACCTGATTAACAAAAAACTAATTAGAAACCATTTTGATAATTAATTATAGATTATTTTTCAGCAAAAACACATATTCTCAGGTTGTGGCTTCTCCAATGTGTCCAAGTTGTGATGGACATTTTTTTATTTATTGTTTTATTTTATAGAACAATTAATAGGTTGATTTGGAAAATAGCCACTGTAATCACTCTGAAATGATGCCTCAGGATACACATCTGTAGAGTATATATCATCATATTGTCCACACCAATAGGTTTGTCCAATAAATTAAATTTGTCATCCGGCAACAAAACTCTGTGACCGTCAGTGAATTTAAGATTTTTACTCAGATTTATCAATGGTGTAATCCAGTAGCGGGCCGTGGATTTTCTACCTGCGCCTTCAGTGCTGTCTGAGTCGTAGTCTTGATCAGCTGTTTAACACCACTGGTGTAATCTTTTACCTAATTAAGATTCTTTCTATCAGATTATAATCTACCTGGAGGAACTCTAAATGACTGCTATTGAATCAATTAGCTACCTAATTGGGCCGAGATAAAGACCCTTTTTTCTTATCGCCAGCCCACCAGTCATTACAGATGGCACTGGGAATCTTCCAGTGGATGTGACAGTAGGTCATCGTGAAGCCGCCAATGGTTTTGGCAATCTCACTGTAATCCAAGAAGGAGGTATAGTGTGTACTGTGTGTGACGTATACAGAAGGGAACACTGGGAAACATCATAGAGGGATTTAGTGGAATCAATCGTTTGTTACTAACTTAAATTTTAACTTATTTCAAGCAAATTCAATTAAACAATTCTAGTTATTATCAGATCACTTCAGAGTGTATTAATGTAAATTGACTAAAGTAATGAGTTGAATGAATGTACAGCTGAGAGTTCAATCAACTGATACAATTAAGTTTATAAAAGAACATGAGCAACCATTAGCAGACTTCCCAGCATGCATTGTTTGAATGTAAAAACTCTGAAGCCACAAGTCTTTGTTTTAGTTTAGGTTTTTTGTTAGATTTGTTGAAATTATCTTAACATTACGTCAGCATTTAATGTATCATTTGCTCCGATAAAAAGTTAATAAGAAGGAGGACTGTAATAAACACCAACTCATTTATGTTCTTTATGATTAAGATTTTCTCGCTTGACTTAGCCACTTTTGAATGCTGCTTTCATTATAAAAGATTTAGCAAAACTGGTCTTGGATCATTTAAAAAATAAAATAAGACTCTTGCTGGTTTCTCTAATGCATGAAGTCTGCAGCGCAAAAACGCTGCTTTCAGCTTCCAACAATCCCAGTGCAGAAATGTAGAGGCAGTAAAGGACATCACAACAGACAGGAATTAGTTTGTTCAGCATCATGTTGACCTCAGTCAGCTTGTCTGGAGGACAGAACAGACATCTGGAGGACAATGTCTACTTTAGCTTTTCCTAGAAACTCTATCCCTCCTTTGTTGTGTTTTTATGTTCTGACTGATTAAAAAGTGAGACCTCTACTGCAGTAGTACTGTATCTGGGTGGGTGGGGTGGATTACACTGCCGTTTGCATGGTTGTACAGTGGAACCTCCCACAAAAAAGGACACATCTGTTACCCTGAGTCCCCTGGGAAAGGTATGCAGAGAGAGTCTTTTTACCATTTGAACAGACATGCATAGAGGGAGCCACTGCAATCTTCTTAAAGACAGATAGGAAGTGATACTCTTAAATCTTTGGATTAAATGTCATTTGCAGATCGAATTACACATTTTACGTGGGTCTGAATATAATTTAATTCAGTATGGGTCTTGTTAAATGAGGGCTTATGCCTTCATATGCATCGTTATACAAAGGAACCTCCCACAAAGCAGTTTATTATTACCTAAACTAATGACACATAGGAGCCTACAGTAATCTGCTAATACCTGCCGTTTTAACTGTCTCCTGGTGCGTGTACCATCGGGTTCCCAGAGGCTCACCGAGCTTTGCACTCGTTTGGGCAACTGAAGCGGCAGGAGCGGTGAGAGCTTGTCGAGTGAGCGATGGGCAACAGCTGTCGCTCCCCGCAGGAACCGCAACCTCGCCACTTCCTGGCAGACGATTCAGGGACGTGACCCCGAAGACCTCGCTCTGTTTTGTAAACACAGCTCAGTTTAGAAAAAGCGGAAGAAGACAACGGCGGATGGACGGTAACAGTGGATTGACTTTGAAAACTTCAGAAGATATCTGGAAAGTTTAACAATATCTGAAACTGCAGCCTTAAAGTGTCCATATTCAATTTCACATCTCATGACACATATATAACTCTTTTCTACACTGAAAAATCTACACTGATGCCTTGATTTTTTCAGTTTGATATTGAAGAAATATTCAAAAATCCTGGGTGGTGTGGGAATAATGTCCGGTGTGGGAATAATGTCCGGAGTCCAAAAAGAGTTATACTAATAATTAGTTAATAAAAGAACGATGACAGAACAGCTTATGCAATCCCGATCGAGGCTCCTTCTTCCTCAGTGAACTCCAGACCCGCACGCAGTGTTGAGGTAGTTACTCAGAAAAAGTAACTAGTTACATGCTACTAGTTACTTCTGAAAATTTTAACTAGATTACTTTTCTAGTTACTGCATTTGAAAAGTAACTTCACTACTAGTTACTTTACTTTCCATTTTTTTAAGCAAATGTTCAAATTAACTGCAACGATACATGGACAAACATCATGGCCCTTTCATCACTTTATTTTCAATAAAGGGCATCTCTTAGCCTTTCCACATAGTGTATTGTAAACATGTAAAACAAAATGGCATATAAAACTCAGCCATTAACTTGAACGAACATTAACCCTGTTCACACTGTCTGACCAAAGAAATATGCCTCACTTTAAAATCCACAAACAACACTTTATTTTCAATTTTCAATAATAATTTATTATTATTAATTAATATAATTTCCAGTAATAATAATCGTGCGAGTCACACGACACTTCCTGCATGAACAATCCACCGTAAACGTCGGGTTACGAGCCGTTAGCTCCCCGCTGTAGCCGACTGGGGCTCCTGCTAGCGCTCCGTCACTTCCCCACTAACTTCCGCTAACTCTCCGTTAACTTCCGCTAGCTCACCGAAAACCACCGAAGATAGTGGGACCAGGCTCGACACCCGACTTGGGCAGAGGGGTCGCGGGCAGTAGCAGCAGCAGCGCTAGCTAGCAGCTTGTTGCTATTGTTCATGCAGCAAGTGTCGTGTGACTCGCGCGCCACTAAAAGAGAACTTTTCGGACTGGTAAAAATTACTTGGGTAACGCAGGAAAGCGCGTTCCCAAGGTCTAGTAAAGTAGTGTAGTTACAAATATTTTGAGTGTAATGCGTTACTTTACTTCGTTACCTATAATAGTAATATCGTTACTGTAATCCGTTACTTTGTAACTCGTTACCCCCAACACTGCCCGCACGTCTGTTCCGCTCGCGTCACCCGGAAAAAAGAGGCCGCTTGCGCGCATGCAAGTTAGTTTTCTACACAGTCGCGGAGCTTAGAGCCCTTCCTATTGGTTAAAGTCCTTTTTAACACCTGAACCACAGTTCTACTTGTTCATTGGCCCGCAGCCTCAGGGGTGGAGCTATTCTTCTTCTTCTCTAGAAAAGGGTAGATTCTATCATCTCAAAAGTCAATGTTCAGCTCCGCCACCTCAGGCGAACAAGAGAACTACAATTCCTTAAAGGGACAGCTCAATGTTCAAGCAAAATGCAATATTGTCTAACATTCATTCACACATAACTCATTTTACAGTGATAAAAACAGTGAACCTCGGATGCATACAGTTACAAATCCTTCATAATAATATCCCTTATTAATTATCATATTTCATGCATTGTAATGTACACATAAACAATTTCTTTTTACACTGTACAAGTCCAAATGTGACAAGTTATTAAAACCCTTCAATATGAACCAAGTAGATATGAAACCAATCAAGGTGAGCTAGGGCCAGCTTGTGTTTGTGTTGGTGGACATTTAAATTCAGTCAAAACAGAAGAACATACCATAAAATGAAGTTTCAACCAAGCTGCAGGCGGGGAAATTAATGTCTCTCATTGTTGTTGCTTTGTCTGTGCTTTCATCATTTGGTCGTTAACTTGCTTCATATTCGTGTCAGATTTGACAGAATTTAACATGAGCAGTGTTCAATTTACTGATTATGAACCACATGCTGTAGTTACAGTGAATGAAGCCTGGAGTTGGTTGCTTTTTTGAATGCGATATATTTGCACACACAGCATCAATACAAAACTCACTTGGGTGCAGCGTGTAAATAGTACTTCAAATTGAGTCAATTAGCATTGATGGAAATACAATTCAGTGCTTTGAGTATTGAGAATTTCTCAAAATGACTACCTTGACATTTGAGATCAAGCTGTGAATATTTCCGATTCTCTTGTCCTAATTGCCGGTTATCTGTGTTGCACACCTGCCTCATGAACTTGCATCAGTCCTGGTGGGGGGTTGGCAGTTTGCTCCCAGTCAAAAGTCTGTTAAATCCCTTCTCTGTTGTCAGCAAAGTGTCCAGGTTCCTTCTCGGCTTATTTTAAAAGTGCATAGGGCCCTCTTTGAATACTGTGACACAATTAATACTGAAATCTGAGAGGGATTACTCTCATGTCAAGAGACTTCCTAAATTAGAGTGGTGTGACACTGATACTATTCCCTATGCAAGAAGTGGATTTAAGTAAAGATTATTATGTAATCGTAACATACGCCCCGAGGACTGTGTGTCACAGGTGACCTGCAGGATTCATTCAGTGAGTCTGAGGTGCGGGTGCGGGTTTGTTTGTGCATGTGAGTCCGTGTTTGGGGAACATGTGTAAATGTCTGCAGACAAACACGTCTGACTTTCACTGTCTGCTTTTCTTTTACCTCTTATCTGTCTCATTCCAGTCAAAGCCTACACATTGCACTGGGTTTGGAATTGGTGGTAAGGGATATAGGCAGATGGGTGTTCACCTTCGCGCCTGCTCCGCCAGCCACGGCACAAATGTCACGACTCAGAGGGCCTTCGGTTGCCTCAGTACCACGGAGAAATCAAACTGGCACGGATGAATAGATTTAATTCAATTGGGAGCCCGGCGCTATTCATGCATTCGCAGACCCCGACTTCATTAAAGCTCCACTTCTTTCTGGGGTCACGGGAAGGAATGTCAGAGGCAGGGTGTGACATGATAATGAAGGTTATGAAGTGTTAATGCACTTTCTACATTACTGGACTTCTTTGATTGGGAAAAAAATAGTCATTTCAAAGTTTGGAAGTTGAGTTAAAGGTCAACTGGTTGATTTGGCTGTGGTGATCTGTGACACAGTCAAACAAACTCCATCCATTTGAATAAAGGTGTCAGTCAATTAGAGCTGCAACAAAGAATCGATAAAAAGCGATTATCAAAAGAGTTAGCAAAGAATTTCATTATCGATTTGTTGTGTCGCGCGATTATTACAGCATTTAATAAGTTGGGAAAGAAAAAAAGAAGAGTGGAGCAGAGCAACTGGCATGCCAGCATTTCTGAGATTGGAGTGAGACACGGAGAAAAGCTGAGGTTGTGATCTTCGTGGCTTCATTTCCTTCCAACTTGTTTTTGATGGAAGCTATTCAGCTTGCTATCACGTTAGCTAACGTGTTTGGGTTGTGTATTGTCGTTAAAGATACTCTATGCTCCGTTACAGTTCAGTCTTGCTTGGAAAAAAACGTAACGTGATGAAACATGCCGTAACCCCCCGGTCTGGTTTAGTTCACGCTGTCACTCGTTAACGTTTAACCGGCACACTGGCGGATCTGGCTGCAGGTTTTTGTTTTTTTACTCAAAGTAGAATGAATCAAATCACGTAGTTGGGCTTAGCCAACAATATGATTTCGTGGTCATAAGAGGCCCAGATATTGATCAGATGATGTGAATGAAAGAGTATAAGGAAGAGGACGCTCTATATGTAGCACAGCTTGATGCAGGACTGAGATGAAGTGGAGCTGGGCCTGAAGGTGGAGGTCAAAACAGACGTGAAAGGAGCAGTACAGCTTCCCACTGTCCCAGTGTTTCATACATAATGATAAAGCAGGGCATGCTGAAGCAGCCTCTGCTCCAAGGAGATCAATGACACTAAAAAGGGCTCACATTTGGCAGATGTAAAGAATACATGCGTATGTTTTTAGTGTTAGTCCATTTTTATTTTATTTTTTTAATTAACAGCTCAGGGATGTTCAAGGAGCAACCTGTTTGCACTTTCTGAAGATGTTTTGCACTGTGAATTTGCACTGTCATTTCTGTTTTTGAATAAAGGGTTGAAAATTAATTAATTTTTTTTATCTGATTCATCGATTAATCGAAAAAATAATCAACGGATTAATCGATTATTAAAATAATCGTTAGTTGCAGCCCTACAGTCAATTTTTGGCCCTCCTCCATCAACTGGCGTCCTGCTATCGAGTAGTTTTCCACATGATAGCAGGTGAGAGTTGGTTAGCTCGCTGAGGATTTGGAGGTTGTCTCATTACTCCTTCAAAACTGATTTGCTCACGAGAAATGCTGAAAATGTCCTTTTTTGTTCATGATGAACGATTGCAGTTAGTGCTAACGCGGTCACGAATACATTGCATCTTCTGTAGCTCCTTCACAATAAAGGTCACGTTGTGTTTGGCCACTTGAATGCAGCAGTAAGATGTTCCGTCGTTAGCATTAGCAAGAAATTAATACAGCTCTGTTGTGGTATAACGAAAAGTGCACTTTAAGATATATGTCTAACGTATAAAGTTTTCCTGCATTACATGCATGCTTACTTTCATGTGAAGGCCTTTTGAATCTAGCACAGGAATGGAAATGGCCATTGCAGAAAGAATAGCCATAAAAAATTAAAGAAATTCAGATAACTTATAACCTCTTCTTGGGCACCAATCGTTTTGAAAAGAATAGTTGTCACTTGTTCTGCAGTATCATTCCATACAGAGAAGATATACAGGATGTTTTTTCACCCTCTGCTAGCGCTGAGCTTCCTGTCAGGGCTGCATTGATTGTATCAACATGCAATTAAATGGTAATTCAGTGATGCAGCGTTATTGTGGGAAGCAGCGCATGAGCGGCCCCTTTAATTATCCCTGATTGTGATTATAACGTTGTCGTGCATCTTTATCTTTATTTGCATTGTTTGCCCAACTTTCCATGAATCAAGCCGGTGGTGGAACTGCAGTGTGTACTTACAGCCCGCCTCCTAAGTGTGGAGGTCAGCGCTGACTTCTTCTGCTGTGATTGCCGCGGCGTTGTACAGTAGTTGGTGTAGGATGTGAGACGACGTGTTGGTGATTTACTGTGTTTGTCTTCTTTTTTCAAGCACAGACCCTGAAGGCAGGGCTACTTCAGCCGACTCTGCTGGTGCATTCTTATCCACATCATGCTGGTGCTGTCAGCTGATAGGAGGGTTACGGGGGCAGCGGCAAACAGGGAATGGCATTAGAAGGTTGCCGTATTGTTATCAAATTAGCTTCAACCCTGTGCTCCACATCGTAGTGATGCTACTTTTAAACAAATGCATCTCAGTCCTTCCGCCTCTTTCTGTTCCAGATTGGGGTCACAGTTGAAGGACGGCACCCGTCACTTAGCAAATAACACACACTTTTACGCCTTCGGTGCACCTCCCCGCCACCGGTGGCATCGACGTGGCTGCGGAGTCACCGGTTGTTGTCTAGTAACGGTTACCATGGATGCCACGCTCTTGTCAGGGGCTTAAGTGTAATGGATTTAAATTGAACTGTTGAATTTGGAGCTGGGAGAGGCCGAGAGGGAAAGTGGGGGAGGCGGACGGCTGAGGGAGGAGGGAGCAACAGAAATAGAATAAAAATTAAAAAAAGACGGAGAGGTGGAGAGAGACAGACACAGTCAACCAAAGAGACAATGGGCCACAGATAGAGGAGAGGAGAGAGATGGGGGAGGACGGAGAGTCGCTCTGAAAGCCCTTACCATCTGTGACGAGGAGCTGGAAGAGCAGTAATTGTTCCTGAGAGGTGTGTGGGGGCTGTTCTCAGCACGGAGATATGGATGAGCCGCGTTGCTACCTGCCGTGCCGGTGGCACACTACAGTGTCGGGAATGTCTTCACGCACGGGTGAGGGCCAGCACGGGCGCTAACCTCCTATGTGGGCTCTCATTAATATCGATGTCGGTAATGACCTTCTCAAACCCCCCCCCCCCCCCGAGAATAACTTTGTTCCACGATGACACACCTCACGCAAGTCAGGTGCTTTCCATTTTTCTCACAGCGGTGAAAGTCCATCTCTTTTATGCCGGACAGCTCCCTATGATGATCTGATTCATTTGGACCAGAATAGATTGTTGCTGGGTGGCTCAGCAGTCGCCTCGGATGTGTGAATGGGAGTGTTTGTGGTTGTTCGTCTATGTTGCTGTGAACAGCCATGGATGGGAGATCAGAGCCTCGATCTTACGTGACTGGTAGCATTTCTTGTTGGAAGCTCAGTTATAATAAGTGATGTCCTGATCACATTTGTCAAACAAGTTACACTAGATTCCATGCAAGCCTCATTTCCCATACATCCTTTGTTCCTGAAAACAAGTTGGATCCAGGATCCAGTAATCGACTCTGCCACTAACAATGCAACTAATGTATAGAGAGGTTTATAAATACTGAATTTACATTCAACCTAAATGAAAACCTTGAAGGTTCTAGACAGCTGTGGAGCTGTTTTTCTATACGGGGGTGGCCATTTTCTTCATCCGCAAACCAAATACCCTAACAGGTAGAACTAACATTCCCATTAGCCTCAGCTGTACTTTGTGTTTAGTGCTAGTAGCGCAAAGCAAATATTAGCATGCTAACATGCTAATTTACAGCGGTAAACATGTTAAACATTAGACCTGCTTACATCAACATGTTAGCATTGTCAGTGGGACCATGTTAGTAGACTGCAGAGCTAAACGCTAACACCATGGTGTTAGCGTTTAGCTCTGTTTGGGTGTGTCGCTCCTTTGTAGGAGGGGCGAAGGGCTTTTGTCTGTGCCAGGCGCTTGTTGTCCCATAATCCGTCCATATGACAGCGCTAAGTGGGTAAAAGGAGGAATAAATGGGTTTATTGCCCTTCATATCCTTTTTTCTTTTTAGAGAACAGTCACATGAAGGTCACTGTTCAATATTTCCGGAATAAACCGCAGATGGTTAAGGCTTGAAAGTGGTTATGATTGTGTCAACAAAAGACTTACATTGCTAAATCATTTGCTTTAATTTTGTGTTAATTTCAGAGGATGTCCCATTTAGGAACAAGATTCTTTAAATACACATGATAAAATATTAATATGCAGGCTGTCTCATACCCAGAGGGCAAGAAATGAAAGTATTGATAAAAAAAAGTTACTTCTACTGCTTCTCTCTATGGAACATGGATAATATTGTTGAAGTTATTAATGTTGCGTATGATAAGTGGATATTGAGGGCTTCCGAAGGATCCTTGGGGCTTTGTCGCTGTGAGAAGCCAGTGAGACGGCTCGGAGCAGGGCTGTTAATCAGGTCTCAGGGTTACAGTGGTGTCAGCACGGTGGCCAACGACGAGAGACGCTTCCCTCCTCTGTGAACTCAGCACAACCTGTGTGTTTACTTGTGTGTCTGTGTGTGTCTGTATATACAAATATAAGAAGATATATGAGAAAAGAAAACTGTAAGACAAAGCTGCAACAATAAAGACATGTTTAATAGTAATGCTATGAAGAACTTTGTGGGCGACGGTGGGCAGTTCAAATTAAGTTCATTTATTTCTGTTAAACAGTTAGACATTGGACAAAAGTTAGTGGAAGTCCTCACAATTATAGTGATGTTAATGGTCAGTGGAGGATGTAGTATTCAGATCTTTCACTTCAAGGCAACACCTTTTATGTTGATGTCCAATCAGTGTTGATAGTAAATGTTGTTAATTGCAATATTTACAGTCCATAACACCCTCTGCTCTCATATGTTGGGATGCCATTTTCAATATTGTCATGTATGCAATACAAGCAAAGAAAACGAGGAAGTTCTGTTTTTTTAGCGGCATCAAGAGCATACTACTAGACATCCAAGCGGAAAGAGCACCTGTAGTTCTTACTTACAGAATGCAGGATGCAGGAAGAACTAAAGGTTTTAAAGCTGCAAGCTCAGCTTATTTTTTCATCAATTTAACACGTATTGCTTCAGTTGACTACATTTAACACTGATTGGACGTCCACATTAAAGGTGGCGTAAAAGAGCCAATGCAAAAAACACGCCGTTGCTGCATTTAAGTACAGATTTTAAATATGTTTTGATGCATTCATATTTCACTCAGTTTGAAACATTTACATGAGGAAGAGTTGGATGGGACACTGTCAAACAGTGGAAATTGTGTAATGAAAGTCAGTATTTCAATTTAAGGGGAAATCAAGAAATAATGCCTCATATTTTAGGTTTTGAATGAAAAATTTAAATCTGCAAACTAACTACAGCAGTCTTTAAGATCAGTTTTTGGTTTCTTTCCACCACTGCTAAGTGTTAGTGTGTGAAAACTCTCACCATGTTGGTGAGTAAGCAGGGGACTTGTGAACTGTATAAATACGTGTCTTTATTTTGTTTGTGTGTGTGTGTTCACCGAGTGTGTATTTGTGTGTACGGCCTGGTCTGATGGCATTATCAGGGTTGGTAATCTGCGATGTAATTGCCTGCTGCTGACACGGCAGTGAGGCTGATATGGCTGCAGAATAAACAGACTGTTAACAAGTAGAGGGAGCTCGTCTCCACTTGATCCGCACGGCACAGCGTGACATCTGGACTGGACGAATCAGATAGAGGAGGAGAGAGATGCATAAAAACAGCAGAGGAATATGGAGGCAGAGAGAAGAGGGGAGTGACGCTTGTGAAAAACAGAGAGATGTGGGAAAAGACGATGAGGGGACGGTGGAGAGGTCTAGAAATGTGTGCTATTATGAAGTTTCCCATAGTTGCTTTTTACTCCGAGTCAAAATATAATCATTTCACCAACTGCTGCTGAAAATGTATTGTTTAATTACTCTGCTTTCGACAAGCCTTGGTCAAATTGCACCCTGCTAAACCCAATCACAATGAAACAAGAGCAAATTTGCAATAACTGCAACCGCGCACGTGCACCCACACGTTCATGCATTCACACAGACACAGCTTCACAAACATTTGACCGCCATGCCACATTTCCGGCTCCTAGGGCGGAAACTGTGGCCGCCAAAGGGTGGGGACATTTTAGTGGACGGACCAACAGACAGAGAGAGGTCGAAGCTAAAACAACAAACTAGTTGAATTCCTTTCTATTAGTTAATTCATGTTGAGAGATGAGAGTTGCACATGCCCAGTACCTACCGGGCAGGATGTACGGATCAGGCAGCAAGTGACACATTTGTTGTTGTTGTTGTTGTTGTTGTTGTTGTTGTTGTTGTTGTTGTTGTTCCGGTGGACCATGAATGAGCTGATAAATGAGTCAACCACCAAGCCAACCAAAGATGATGGACTCACTAAAATGTTCACACATGTGATCACAATGTGATTAATTTGGGAATATCTAGTCTGAGCCATTGCAGTGGTATGTCCTCTGTAAAGTACACAGAATACACATCCCCGCAAAGATAGATAACTATTTTGATAATTGATTATTTGAGTAAATTGCAAAGCAAAAATGCTAAGTCTCCGTTTCATATCATTGTATAATGAAATGAAATAGAATAAAATAACTAATCGATTAATCCATAAAATAATCAGCAGATTAATGAAAATATTTTTTAATTGCAGTATTAGCTGACCATAACATTTATCTAAGCCTTAAGGTATCTTGGAAGTAATTCTTTTGGGACAATTTGACGACATTCAATTGCTATAAAACAGAAGGTAAACAGGAAAGTTTCAGGTATTGTTTTATGCTGATATTTTGCGGCATTGTATACCTGTTATTAGTAGTTTGACAGCAGATAAATGACAGGAATGAGTGGAGAAGTAGAAAGATATGTGAGAGATAGCGGCGCACAGAGACAGGGAGAGATAAAAGAAATGAGACCGAAGCAGGGAAAGGATAAAGGGAGAGATTCAGAGTGAAACAGACGGCCGTGGATGGAGAACCACCAGGGATTCAAGCAGAAATAGCGAGAGGACGAACAAGACTCTGGTTAATATGAGAACTGTCCCATGTGAAATGAAGCATATGGGCCGATTAGGAGCGTCTCTTGTAAGTCCAGAGGCAGGCTGTCTGGGGTTTGTAGGCTTTCCTAAACCAGCCATCATCAGAGATACAGATTAAACCAAATATGGAACCTAATGGTGAAATGATTTCTTTTGGTCCTTCCTTAAAGTAACAGTTTATTTTGGGAAACATGCGTAATTATTTTCTTACAGAGACTTTGATGAGAAGATCAATAACACTCTCACGTCTGCACTGTAAAAATGGAACTACAGGCAGCATCCAAAGACCGAAATTGGGGGAAACGGCCAGCTTGGCTTCTTCCAAAGGTAACCAAACGTATGCATTTCACTATGTTCCATCTTGTTTGTTTATTCCGGAATTAAAAAGTGGTACTTTGTCCAGCGCAGGGTCATTGTTGCTCGCTGTTTCCCTGTTTTCAGTGTTTGTGCTATGCTAAACTCACTAACTGTCGTTTAATATATCACGGAGAGACATTAGAGTGGTGCCAATATTTTCATCGGACTCACATCAAAGCAGTAAATTAGTATTTAAAAAAAAAATCTATTCTATTAACTCACAGGCCAAATTTGAGATAGAACAGCAGCAAAAAAAAGTCCTGAAAGAGAGAAGATGTCATATTTCAAAGATCGGTCTGTTGTATTATGAAAAATCTCAAAGTCATTTTTAAAGGCACTTTACTAGGAATTAAAAAGGCGAGGAGTTATCAAGGTTGAGGTCCGTTTTTTTCTGGAAGAAAACGGGGATCTTATCCTGCTTTGTGATATAAACCAAAACTCAACTTGCACTCACTTACAAAATATATACAAATAAAGTGTTGTGACTGGTAGAAGCTGCCAATTTTCTTGGCAATGATTGTATTTGTTTACAGTAATCACCCTAATATCTCAAGATGAATGTGTCAGAGATTTATTGATGTTAAAACGCTACACGTAGCGACTTTAATTAGCCCAGCAAGATTAAAAACATGACTTTTCATCCGTGAAAGACGTCCATCAGGATGCTCGAGTGAAATCATCCAGCATTCAGTTAAATTATCAGTTCATTCAGTCTAGCAGCGCTGCCTAAGAAGATGAAGTATGGCGTGTACTTAGCATTTTGACTCCTTCCGATTCCATGCCGTCAGAAACATGGATAGAGCATAACAAGATGATGGACGCGTTACACAGCCTGCATATTGAAAGATAATAAAGGCGGCTGAAGCATTCGTCTTTGTCATCTCGTTTCTCTCCGACAGTGAGTGTGTGTGTGTGTGTGTGTGTGTGTGTGTTTGGTGTGAGTTGAGTAGCGGTGCATGCCGGCGACGCTTGAACCGTTATTATTTAACACATCACTCTGAGCTGCAGGAAACACTCTGATTGGAAACAGGCTGCCAATGTGTCTGTAGGTGGATGTACAGGTTATAAATAAATAGGTATAAATATCCTCATACATGCATTTATGTGTGTGCTACATTATGGAGAGTGATGACTCATCACCAGTACAGTAGATTATATATTTGTAATGAAGCTCCATGATTGGACTGTTGTCATTCCTCCGTGTCTAAATGTCTGTACCACTTCTATCCATTCAGTAGTCCATGCATAAGTCACTTCTTCCATTTCCTCGTTTGTTATATCTACAAGTCCTTTCATCCCCCGAACATCCATCTGTCCATCCCTTCATCCCTCTATCCTCCTACCCGTCAATTCATTCATTCCTCTACTCCTCTATAGCCACACCTTTTCTGTCATATTCAACACTCCATCTTTGCTCTAAATGTGGCCATATGTTGTATGTAAGAAGTGGACGTAGTCTACGTGACGTCACCCATTGGTTTGTGGACGGTCGTTTCAAAGCCTCGAGCTTGGCATTCTGGCCGTCGCCATCTTGTTTTTTTGCATACCCTGCTTTGTCATCTATTTGACTCTAAATGGACCATAATTTACTAAATGAACATCATGCTGTATTGAAGAAGACTTGAAACTAGCAATTGGAACCATAAACTCATATCTACAATGTTTTACTGAGGTAATAAATCAAGTGAGAAGTAAAGCTTTTTTCTTATAGACTTCCATTCAATCAGACTTCTTTTTGGTTGTGGCTCAGGTGTTAGATCATGTTGCACATGTTCTCCTGGCAACATGTACATGTCCTTGAGCAAGACACTGAACCAAATCAGCTACACTCTTTGAAATAAAAGTGCTAACTAGAATCATACAGGGTTCTTCGGCTTGTCCTAGTAGGAGAGACCTTTTTGGCTCCCGTTTCTCATAAAGGTTCCACCTGGGGTTCTACTGAGAACCCAACAAATACAGAATCATCTGTGAAAGGTTCCACCCAGAACCTTCTCTGGAGGTTCTATCCAGAGACCTTCCACCTTCTAAGGGTGCTAAAGAACCCACTCAGGGGGTTCTACTGAGAACCCCTTTCTATTCCATCTTAAATGTCCATTACATGGTTCTTTTAACACCTATGCTTTCAACAATCCTTGAAAAACTCTTTCTTCCAAAAGGTTTTTTGGGGATCAAAAGGGTTATTTATGGAACCCTTTCTTAAAAAATAGGTTCTTCAGAAGCCAATGGTTCTGGAAGAACCCTTTTGGAGCCCTGATTCCTAAGAGGGTACCGTCCACGGTTGCTCTGCTGCCAAACATGTGTGAAGCTCTTGTCCAGAGCACTACATCAAACTCCATTCCTCCATAACTCAGATTCCTTCCTCACCTCATGACATTATTTCTTCATCCCCTTCGATTCATCCTCTCCTTCCTCCACCAATATATGTATCCTCCCATCTCTCAATCAATCATCCATCCATGTTGCTATTCTTCTTTCCCTCCATAAATCTATTTATCATCGCTCCATTCTTCATCCCTCCGCATCGCACGCCGTCTTTAATATTCTTCCTATATTCTTTCTTCTTCCATCACTTCTTCTGCCCTCTTGTTTCTGACAATCCCCCGTCAGTCCATTCCTCTATCAATCCATAAATCCATTCACATTTCATCATTCATCTTTCCTGCACCCCTCCATTACTTTTGCCCTCCTTCCTCTCCATTCCTCCTCTCCTTTCTCCACCAATCCCTCCATCCACCCGTTATTCCATCTACCAATAAATCCATTCTTCAATTTATCCATTCACCTTTCCTGCATCCAGAAGATTCTCCATTCTCCTGCACCTCTTACACCCATCCCTCCATCTTTCCATCAATCCCTCCTTTCAAATGTCCTTCATTGCATCTCTGTCCTTCCTTTCCTCCTCACATCTACCATTCTTTCCATCCCTTTTTCCCTTGTTCCAATGTCCACAATCTCATCCTTTCATACCCCTTCCATATTCCTCCTCTCCTTCCTACACCAATCCCTCCATCCCTAGATATGTCTATCCATCACTCCATAATTCCATTAAGCCAACTCCTCATTCCTTCCTTCCTGCATCCACCAAATTCTCCCTTCTTCTATACCTCTGCCTTCACATCACGTATACATGCAGCTCCAGGTGTAGGCCCAGATCCACCTCCGGGCCTCGGCAATACCAGAATAGCCCGGATAAGTCAAATGATGATTCTGTCTTAATGAGCTGTGGAGAGAGAAGGCGTGCATTAGCGGCTGTATTGACGCTGGGACTCAGCCCGGGTATGTGTGCGAGAGCCAGAAAAGGACTCACTCTTTTGTAACGAGACAGATCTGATTTGGCCGAGCGCGCAGGAGTACACGCTGATGATGACAACGGTTAAACACAGACACCCCACCCTACCCCTCCACTCACACACACACACATACACACGGTCCTCCACCCCCTCCAATTACATCCCTTTGGTTAATCTTCCCTATCGCAATTGTACTGCTGGCAGAATGACAACCTTCTGGGTTGTGAGCGTGATCGGTATTATGAGTCTGCTTCTGAAACACCTCTGTTTGTGTGTTTCTTTATCAGCATCGTTTGTGTTCTTTGTGTGTGTGTGTGTGTGTGTGTGTGTGTGTGTGTGTGTGTGTGTGTGTGTGTGTGTGTACAAGTCTTTACGTGTTTGCCCGTTTGCATCTGTGTATGTTGTTTTTCTGTTGTGCTCAGTTTATTACTCGTTTAGTGATTTGAATTAAGTTCAAGATTAAAGGTGCCCTGTGGAGTTTACATTCTACACTCAGTCCCCTTGAGGCTTAACACACGTGTCAAATGTGTTTCTTTCCCGATCATCTTTTGGACGCACGCTGCTACATTTCTTAGCTTGTCATGCTGCATTCGGATAGACAGCTATACAGGACACAGTATTTGTACTTAGATACCAGTATATTGTGTATGTGCTTGAGTGGTTTGACTTTGTCTGCTCCTGTTTGTGTGTTTTGTATGTATTTATCGGAATGTGTGTGTGTGTGTTTTCCGCTCCCTCACCGGCCTTTACCAAATGACACACTGTTATCACTGACTGGGGTACGGCCACTCAGACTCACCACAGCTGGGTTTTACGCCACACTTGGCTCCGGATCAGCACGGCTCGGCTAGTGCTAATGATAATGAAGCAAATCGCCCACAGCAATTAATACACTTAGCTACTTACGATGATTAACTGTGGACTGCATTGGATTTAGGAAGTTGATAAGCGGCCTCCGAACACAAACAGGTTAATTAGTATCTTTTCTCGGTTGAAGGGGGTTTCAGAAGGAGTCGGACCATTCGTGAAAGAAGTGAACAGCTTAATTTTGTCCTTTAAATGCCTCTGATCCCTTCAAGGGTGTGCACATTTGTCCAGGTTTTATGCATGTAGGGAGAAATTATGATGAAGACGTCCAAAGAAAGCGTTGTCAATGTGAATCTCTGGAGGCTGGAACGCACAGGAAGGCTTTCTCCTCTCTCTTCATCCACTTATGACATACCCTGTCATGTAATTATCTGCCTCGCTGGATGACTTGTTGAGCCTCCTTTTATTCTTAATCATATCATTTAGTTACGGTTTACTTTTTGCCGAAGGCGTCTGAGCGCGATGTGCTGTGTCACTGATCTGCTCTGCGACTCCGGCATGCAGATAAACAATCAGACAGAGTCGTAATCAAGATGCAGAGAAAGGGGGCGTGGTAGTCCTGAGCGTCTGCACCCTCATCATCGGCATAGTCGTTGTACGTTGAGTGGAGGTTTGTGGTTGGTTGTAACTGGATGATTAGCAGCCTCGTCCCTGATGGATTCTCCGAATACCAGATCTGACTGAGTGAGTGAATAGAAATGTGTTTCCTCGATGAAGTGCATCTTTAATCACAACGTCAGGCTGCTCCAGTGAAAAGGTTATTTGTGTAGCTCAATATCACGTGCAATGTCTTAAGAGGCTTCTAATATCGAAGATGACAAGACAATCTTTCAAGGAACCATAAGGACATTAGAAAAACTGGAAGAAACCTCAAAGGGCAAATTCAAAATGAGACCCCTCCCACCTTGGACGCCTTTAAGGGTCCCTTAAACCCTGAAACTCAACAGGTCCAATAATAATGGAGCAAGTCTAATATCAGAAATGGGATAAAACAGAAAATAATTGGAATGGTTGAATAAATCACAGCATGAAACCTCCCCAGCTCGAAGACAGGTCGTTCCTAAATATAAGTATATCAAAAGTTATTATTCATACGAAGCCAGACCCCTTTTAGTTATATTTCTCTTGTAATGTTTATTTTCCTGTTTATTTGTTCCTATTAGCTGCTTCAATGTCCACAATGTTCTGCTTGTCCCGTTCTTAAGCAATTTAGTGTAAGATTTGATCTTGCGTTGCAACATGTTCTTTTGTTCTTTATATATTTGAAAAATCTATCCAAAAAAAAAGGATTACAACGTGTGATATAATAAGTCCAAGGGAAATGAGTCACACGCCCTGTGTGAGTGTGTGAATGTGTTTAACTTTTCTTCCCACTGAAAATGAGAGTAAATAAATCAAATATAATCGGGTCATCCTCAACCCCGCCATATTGACACTGGCAATACTGGCTCACAATATATATATATATATATATATATATATATATATATATATATATATATATATATATTCTGTCTATTGTTATGGTATATATGTATATATGTATATATATATATATATATATATATATATATATATATATATATATATATATATATATATATATATATATATATATATATATATATACCATAACACAAACCAGAACACAAACTGTAAATGTTTGTTCACTAATTCTAGTCAGATCATTTCATCTTCTAAATCTCTCCAATCTTTTCAATTATTCCTTCTTGAGTTTGGAAATAACATAGAGTGTATTAAGCTTATTAATAATAAATGTGTATATAATTAATCTACTGGAGTTATTTAAAGACATCTGAGTAAGGTGATCCACTTTGTTTAAATGATGTATGTATTGCTTCTGACATTTATGATTAGATTTATTCAAATAGAAGCATTATGTCTTTTATATTTTTATATAATGATTTGAATGCAATGCATTCAACATTTTATATTAGTATTGATAAAAGGCCAAGTTCTGACAAATGCATGTATTGGGCCAACACTATTTCATGCTGAGCTAGTTAAATTAGGGTTAATACGGGTGTCATCAGACAGCATCTGGGAGTAATAAAGCTTTGAGTTAATGTCGGGCTCATAGCTGGAGATCATGATGCAAAATATCCTTCCTTTTTCTCTCTCTCTCTCTCTCTCTTTCTCTATCGGACATTTTTCCCCTTAATAAACCTTGATTGTGCCTTTTGTGGTCATAAAAAGATACAAAATACCACATTCTTTCCACTCCCTCAGCCAAGTGAATAATCAGTGCTACATATATTACACCTCAGGGTCAATACCCAGCCATTCTCTGAGGTCATTACATTTCTCTCCTCCTTTCGACCTAATGCACGTTTCTTCCATTTCCACTGCTCATCCTCCTTCTGTTTTCTCCATGCCTTCCTCCTCCTCTTCCTCCTCCTCCCTCTCTTCTCTCCTCCACAGCCCTGTTGTTAGCTGACGGTAAGCTGCCCATTCCCCCCTAAGCATCTCCACTAACCATCTTCTGTGTGTGTGTGTGCTGTGGTTTAAACATCAGCCCTGAATGTGAGGGTCTCGGTTGCATGCTGTGAGATCTCAGAGGGTGACAGTTTAGAATGGTTTTATTTTGCTGCCGATAAAGATTTTGAGTCATTACTTAGAGAGGTTTGATATAAATAAACTGCGAGCCCGCGCTGTTATCCTCCTCTACTGTTACCGTTACAAACAACACACTCTTTTGCTGCTCTCTGCCGCACTTAATGATGGTTTTTCCCCTAATCAGCGGATTTAATTAATCATAAATCCATAAATCATGTTCTCCAGTCAAGAGGAAGGTACAAACATTTGATAACCGTCAAGATAAAAAAAAGAAAAGGTCCAAAATTAGAAATGCAATTATGTTTGTGGGATTGTGTTATTATTATTGTTTCTCCTTCCTCGTCAAGGAAATTGTGTCATTTAGATGGTGCAGCACGGAGCAGAGGAACGGCTGGATAATCAATTTTTAAACATGAGCAGAAGAAGTCCTGTCAGGACTTGAGGGTGCACACTGTCTTGGGTGTGTAATTGATTTAGCTTAAAAGTGTGTGTGTGTGTGTGTGTGTGTGTGTGTGTGTGTGTGTGTGTGTGTGTGTGTGTGTGTGTGTGTGTGTGTGTGTGTGTGTGTGTGTCCCGGAACTCATAACTCATGCACTGGTATATTATGCATGCCTCTGCATGTGCGTCTGTGTGCGTGTGTGTGTGTGAGCGCACAGTCCCTTCTATGAAGGGGACTGGGCTGTGATCTTTAATGGCAACGTTAATATTTAATGGTAAGCGTGTTGTCAGCAAAGAGCAGCAGGCAGGGACTCGGGGCTCGTAGAAGAGATGACAAGGTCTCTGCACCAGGTGGCTCGGTGGGGGTGTCACACACACAGAGCGGGATGAGAGGACCTTTGGATGCACAGCCGCTCTTTCTTGATAGAGTTTGACAGCCCACAATTGATGTTATGGCGCTCTTTGTAGTGTGCGGTGCACTCAGGAGCTCTGTGAAGCATTGTGGCTTCTCTCTACAGCAGAGCCACCCAGGACTCGTCTGATAGGCCAATAGTCGGACAGATCAGGTCCTAAGGAGTACTGACGTTGAATGGAAGGCCTTGAAAGTACTTGATTTGTAATCGTTGCTTCAGCTCCGTCCTACTATCAGCACTTCACATCCTTATTGTGAAACCTTATGATGATTTGTGTTTATCATTTAAAGGGTCATTTTGCCCAAATCACAAGAAGTAAGGGCACAAAAGTTAATTCGAGACCTTTGAAATAGTCCACTTGCTATTTCTTTTCTTGGAGCTTTTAACCACAGTCTCCATCAGCGGGTGGAGTTTGCTCAGTCAGCAGCAGATCCATCCTCATGACAACAGAGCAAACTCCATTCACTGATGAAGACCATGTGATAGAAGAAGGCTCTGGGAAAGACAACAAAAATCTAATAACACAAAACTAGTCAGTGGACATTGAGTTGGGATTGTTTTGTTAAACTGCAGAAACATATTTTCTCACGAATGTGGGCATGCACACAGTTTGAGGTTTACAGGTTGTTGCTTGTTTTTTCTCCGACCCCCCGACCAATCAGAGTGTAGTTGCCGGGATTAGGGATGAGTCTTCTTACCTCCCTACATTCATGAAAACTAGTGGCAGAAAAATGCCACATGTCTTAAATAAACATATTTATATACATACAGTATAAGCTATTAGTTTAATTCGAAAATAATTTTTCAGCTTCTGTGTCCATTGAAAATGATGTCAGCGGGACGGTTATGTCATTCACTGCTGATTGGTTGTGGCATAACAGAAAAAGACAACAGCCCGCCCTAAAATTAAGTCTCTAACATGAACACAATGTCAGGAGGTTAGAGACAGGTATCTCAAAACAAATGGGAAGATTTGTATTTACTTTTCTATCAGACTTTTTTTAGAATAAAGTATTTCTTGACAAAGTCAAGTGCTCTTTATGACATTTTAGGACCTTGAAAGTAATTATAAACTCCAGCACTTAGATAAAAGTAGATCAATGGGAAAAGGGAAAAACCTGAATATTTGCCTTTGCAGTGTTTTGTTGTTTTTTGATCAGGCATACAAGTTTGTCTAACCTTTAAATAACACAGTTGGGAGACCACTTTGCACTGATTGAGTGTGACAGGCGTGAGTGCTTAAAATACTCCATATAAAACTAATCTTGTCTCTCCGTAAAGCCTGAACTTTGTAAAGGCTGAATACATTCAAACTGGTTCTGGTGAGGCAGCCCTCTGATGTTTTGTTTGTATGCTGCGAAGTACAACGCAACATGCTAATCAGCTGAGCATCCTCATATTTTGACAGCCATCTTTCTCACTGTGATTCCTTTTTTATTTTGCTCCCTCTCGCCCTCTGCGCTCAGATGTAGCAGACAGGATGAAGTCATCAGACGAGGAGGAAGCCAGGCGGATCGCAGAGATGGGAAAACCGGTGCTGGGGGAACACGGCAAGCTGGAAGTCATTATTGAGGAATCATATGAGTTTAAGGTGAGAAAGGTTACTCGTCAAACGCAGCCCAATATGCCTGATTATTGCTGCAGAAACCAATGTTTTCCATGCAGTCAAACAGATAACTCATACATATTTCTAATTTTAGCAGTTGCTCTTTAGAGGCCTGCTAACCCACCGTGATGCATTTCTGGAGATGTGGTTCATATGCATCCTCTAATGATATACCCACTATATTTGTTTCTGGCGTGTGGTTTCATCACCATCAAGCAGATTCTGCTGTCAGGGACTTGATGCCACTGCCATCATGTGGCGAAGCTTGTGTATTATTTTTTGTTTAAGCAGCCTGTAAACATAAATAACGGGTGGATTTTATTCTTGTATTGTTTCACACAGAGCACAGTGGACAAGCTGATCAAGAAGACCAACCTGGCACTGGTGGTGGGAACCAACTCTTGGAGAGACCAGTTCATGGAGGCTATTACAGTCAGTGCAGGTACTGTGAACACACCGCATTCCTGCTCTGACTCTGTAGGGCTGCACACAAATACACTGGACACCAGGGTCCCTCACTGTTTCCTCACATAAACAGCTTATTGGCTTTAGTCATTGATCCTTTTTTAATAATGTAATATTGTTTTCATGTAGTATATTTCAATACCAGTCAAATGATCATCTAAAGGTGATCCCTGGTTGGATAGTTTTACGGTAAATGGTTTACTGTCCTGTCAAGTTATTTAAATATTTTTAAATGTTTATATTTTTGTGATTTTTTAGTTCTGCTAACATGATTAAGAGCTGCTGTTACCGTATGCAAAATGGGAAAATTACTTAAAGTATAGTAATAAGTCAAAATATTTAAATGGGATTTTTCAAATTTTTGTAAACTGCATTTATTCATCATTGGATTTAGTGTTTAACCTTATCTTGCATATAGGTGATGTGTATTTTTAGTTTTAAGAGCTTCATTTGTGGAAGGTTTAAATATCCCACAGTCTAAATGTTAATTCGGAGACTCTTTAAAGGGGATGTGTTATGGAAAAACTCACCTTTTCTGTGCTTGTGCACATTTGGGGATCTGAAGTACCCACTAACAATCGTTCAACAAGCCATTCAGATTTGTCTTCCTATGTCACAAGTAGGGTCATTAGAATATAGGAATAGACTTGATAATTACCTTTGCAAAGGTGCACCAAGTGAATCAAAGCAGACTGGGCTTTTTTAGGATGGGGAGACAGCCTTAAAGAGACAGGCGCTAAAACGGGGCGTTATCGGACAGAGACAGACAGTATGAGATCATGTGATTTTTTACATTAAGGCATATAAACATGTTCTAGTTGTAACCCACAATACAAGTATGAACCTGAAAAGTCGCATAATATGTCCCCTTTAAAGGAATAATGTGTCTTTTGGGGAAATGTTTGTATTCACTTTCTTTTTTTATGCTAAGCTAAGCTAACGTTCTACTGGTGGTAGCTTCCTCTTTAATAGACAGATATGTGAGTGGTATTTATCTTCTCATCTAAGTCGTAGCATTTTGAAAATTGTCATCTCAAAATATTGGCTGCCACCGACTTCAACTAAAAATATGTTGGTGTCAGTGTGAGCCTTCAAGAACTCATTTAACTGAAATCCTCCTGGAAAGCAAAAGCTCTTGAAGCTCTGGAATAATCTTATGTGCGTTAGGAGAAAACTTATCCATCATGTCGGGCGACAGCAGCATCAGATCAGCCTGCAGTGCAGTCACAGCCACAGTATAGCGGGCACCGTGATGGCCCCGCTTCGTCACTTTGGAGCTGAAATATTTAATCCAGCGGTGCTCTTTATTTTTTCATGATCCAACCGTGGCTGAAAAATGCATGCTGCTCACATGGCATGACATTTTGAATCAGCACAGTGTCCCTCCTGTCCGACTGAGTGTCCGACTGAGTGTCCTGTGAGCGGCCGGGACGCAGAGGACGCCTCGCTCCTCCATCTGAGGAGGGTGACCATTTACATTTACATATTCAGCTTTTGCAAGATGACACTTTCACAGGGAGCGAGGTTCACTTTGACCGGACAAATGGGTAGTGTGGTGCTGAATCGGTGACCTTTAGGTCACGGGGAAGTCTCCCTTTGAATAAAATGCGCCCTAAATCCATGTTGCATGCTAATTCTATGTAGTAAATCATTATCAGATATACTGTTTTTGCAGTTAGTGTAAAAAAAACAACATATATACTATTTTAAACTAACTACAATTGTAGTGTGGTGCAGTGGCTAGCACCTCACAGCAAAATGGGGCCGGGATCAATCCCGGGAAGTCCTTCTGTGTGGAGTACGTTCTCCCGTCCAAAAACATGCAGATTAGGTTTATTGGAGGCTCTAAATTGCCCGTGGGTGTAAATGTGAGCATAGATAGTTGTCTGTCTCTATATGTGCCCTGCGATAGACTGGCGACCTGTCCAGAGTGAACCCTGCCTTCGCCCCCAAAGTCAGCTGCGATCGGCTCCTGCGACCCTAAATAGGATAAGCGGTTTGGAGAATGCAATGGAATGGAATAATTGTAGTGTACAATATGTGCAGCGTCACACATGAATCACGCTGCAACTTTCACTGCAAGTTAAACTTCAAAATGTTTCCCTAAGATTTAATACTTCTTTCAAGGTGCTTAATCACCACAACCTCACTTTTTTCCCCAGCGTTAAGCAGCTCTTCCATTTCCTTTGTGCAGTGCATTGTGGGACTATTGTGTCCTTCGACAGCGCTCTCTTTAATCAACCTTACTTATTATAGAATTCTGTCGGCTTTATATACTTCATTGTGCCACTTCTCCGGTGTGAACACGCTACAAACTCAAATCTGCACAATGTATCTTGGATTTTGCGTGACTTTTTTTGACTCACAAAGTGGATTAACAGAGAGAAGTCTGGGAAATCAGCTCATGGACTCTGCATCTTTAAATGAGGAAGAAATGTTAAAGTGTAAACTGAATTCTGCAACCTCTTATCTTAAACAAAAGTAATATATACTGTGTACAATGTTTGTGTACATTGTTTTCGTATTATATACACAACAGTAACCCCAGGCTGAAGTGACATGATGTCTGGCGTTGAAAAATAAGTCACTGTGCCATTTTAAGAGAATGTTGTTCTCTCCCTCCCCCTCTCTGTCACCCCTTATCTCCTTTATCGATCCTTAATCTCACCAACGTTTTCTCTGTCTCTTTATCCTCCTTCTCTTTGTGCTTCACCATTTGTCTTTTTTTTCTTTTCCTGTCATATTCTCCTTTGCTTTTTCATCTTCTATCTCTTTTTGTTTGCTCTCTCCCTCTTCTCTCAATATTTACTTCCCCTCCGTCACCCTTCTCTCTTTATCTTTGCCCAACTATTCTGCTATATCCACTCACTCCTCCTCCTCGGCCCCACTTCTCCCAAGCAGATGAGGATGAAGAGGACACAGGGGAAGAAAGGCTGCCATCCTGTTTCGACTACGTCATGCACTTCCTCACCGTCTTCTGGAAGGTCCTGTTTGCTTGCGTTCCTCCTACCGACTACATGAACGGCTGGGCCTGCTTCATCGTCTCCATCATCATCATCGGCCTGCTCACGGCCGTTATCGGCGACCTGGCGTCTCACTTCGGCTGCACCATTGGCCTCAAGGACTCAGTCACCGCTGTGGTGTTTGTGGCACTTGGTACATCCGTCCCAGGTGAGAAAAAGGCCACGTCTTTGTCAATACAGTCATATTATGAATGTGAAAATCTGTGCTCTGAAGTTTTGTGTATTTATGTTTTTTGAATGTCAGTTGATGGATTATAAGCTTCTTTCATTGTTTTTGAGTAAAACATGTGGCTTTATGAGGTTTTGAGACTCTTTCAAACATGCTTTGTCATCAAGAAGGCTGATATTCTTATTTCCTCTAAACTGACATTTTCATTCGACAGGGACAATATGTCACCAAAAACTTCGGCTCTGTAAGCATTTTTGTTATTAAAGGTCCTGTGTGCAGCATTAATAAATCATCAACTGCGTTCATTTTGAAAATATAAATATAAACAAACAAACAAACAAAACCAATACAGAGAAGATTGCCAGCCTCCATGGCCTCAATTTATATTTTGAGTGACAGGTGGATTTGGCAGGAAATTGAACATTGGCTTTCAGCATGTTTATCTTCTTCAGGAAACTGAAAGATCTCTGGGGAATGTGGTGTCAGGTAACAGGAATTGTGGGAGATATAGTTTCTTTAACTACTGACAAACAAAACTGGATAGCACGAACAATAATAATCATCTTGATGGTCGGGAATTCTACAATGAATTAGACAATAAAAGAATCTATTTTTAACGGCCTTAAAACCCTTTTTTTATCTGCCGTGAGCGATGTTTATACAGATATTTTAAGTTTCATCAGCATCATATGATATGATTATTTTATATGAGACGTTTCTGGGGTTTTTGTTCCCTCTGTGGTTCAAAGTGGACGGGACTCAGTCTGACTGAAAAGACGATGTCATGTATTTCTGTGCACCAATCACAGTTCAGCAACATTTGACTCAAAATGTAATGACAACTCTCTCTCTGCAGACACCTTTGCCAGTAAGGTATCAGCGGTCCAGGACACCTACGCAGACGCTTCCATCGGAAATGTGACCGGCAGCAACGCCGTCAACGTCTTCCTGGGAATCGGCTTGGCGTGGTCGGTGGCAGCCATCTACTGGCACATGAAAGGGAAGCCGTTCGTGGTGGAAGCCGGCTCTCTGGCCTTCTCTGTCACTCTCTTTACCATCTTCGCCTTCCTGGCCATCTCGGTGCTGCTTTACCGGCGCCGGGCCCACATCGGAGGAGAGCTGGGCGGACCCCGGGGACACAGACTGGCCACGTCAGCCTTCCTCTTCGGCCTCTGGTTCCTTTACATCCTCTTCTCCAGTCTGGAGGCCTACTGTCATATAGAGGGCTTCTAAACCGAAAAGACAAACATGCAGGGGTTCAAAGTACAACTTCAGAGGTAAAAGAGTGAATTCTCACTGTGGAATTTGGGTCAGTCGTGTATTGTCTGAAAGGACAGGAGAGGTAGACCCAGGGTTTTCCCAGACACCTCCCTCCCCCTCTCTCTCTCCCCCTCAACCCCTTCTGTAAGGATGCTTGGAGGTGAGTATCCTGCCCTCTAGTGCCGACAGCTGAAGGAGAGCCGCCCTGAGCCTGTGCGAGTGTGCTTACAGTTGGGATTGAGTTACCCCCGAGTCCAGAAGATGCCGATGCCGGGGTGGTCCTGCATTCCACTGGAAGAGACTGCAGTCTAATATCCGGAGAGAGCTGACTTAGTCACAGGTCTATATTTTTCTCAACATCTGGCGAGAACGACTTTAAAAAAAAAAGTATTTTGGGGATAAAAATGCAAAAAAAGAAATAAAACAACAACAAAAAAATAACACACAAACAAAGAGGGAATAAAATAACTATTTTCTGATCTACCTTAAGGAATAGAAAAATATGATATCGTAAATGGGAATATGTTGTTGAGTGACAGTAGGATGGCGTCATAGTATTTATTTTTGTTTGCATAGTTTCCTAAGGAGCACTGCAGAGTTTTCAGAAATCACACAAAGAAGAAGAAGAAGAAGAAGAAGAAGAAGAAGAAGAAGAAGAAGAAGAAGAAGAAGAAGAAGAAGAAGAAGAGGAAGAGGAGTGGCAGTGTTCATACTGGCAGATGAATCACCATTCAAACAGGCGAGGAGGAAGAGGAGGACACAGTGAACACGGTCGAACTGCCCTGAACATTACTTCTGTACTCTATACGTATCTATATATAATATATTTCCATATTTTCTGTATATTTTGAATATTTGTTTAAATGTGGTCACCTTCTGCTCTAACAACAGAGGTTTGCTGTGGCTCAGCGGGTGGGGGGGGGGGGGGGTCAATCTATATACTGGAACGATGTCTTCACATTTCTAAGAGTTATGTATCTTGCCTAGGTAAAAGTATGACATTGTATTTTATTTATTTACTGATATCTTGGTCTCACTTGAGTTTTCACCTTTTCAATCAGAAAAAAAGAAGAAAAAAACTGTGTTGCTGCAGAGGTAAATTCAGAGGTATTTTTGTACTCTTCCTTCCATGCACTTTGCTGTATAGTTCTATTTATAGAGACTTCTACTTGTACACGTGCAAAAGGCCAATATCAAAGGTGTCACTATGGACTGAACAGAGTGCCTGTGGAGGGAGAGGCGCCTGCAGCCGCCCACACTGACGAGCTCTTTGCTCAACTCAAGAGTTTCATCCTAAAATGGTGCTTAACCATTTTTAAAGCTGCATTAATATGTTTTTTGTTGGCCACTTGGGGCAGCAGAGTACAACATCTGCCATATAATAAAGGTATAGTCCGGCATCACGTCATTGTATCAAGCGCTTTGACATTTTGCGGAGTACCCGTATGTGCCCGCTAGTTTCTGTATCTCGTTAATCGTGTTTTTCTTGGTTCCACTTTTTTAACATATATGAGTATCTACAAAGTTCAAACCTTCATGATACCTTCAAATTAAACAAAAATTAATTTGTTACAATAGCATGCAACAAGCTATTGCCCCTACAAAACATTTACCAGTGCGTTAGTTTTAACATTTTCCAAAATTTCTGCCTTAACCATGGTATACACCAAGAATATTTTATGTCATTTTTCCAACTGTTTAGCTGTAATTTCTACCGTCAAAAATCGGCTAACTTTAACCATTCAAGGTCAATGCTTAACCTCAACCATCTCGCGAGAGTTTCGCAAACCAAGGGTTACCAAAAGGCTAGCCAAAACGGCTAGCCCAGCTAACCATTTGTTTCGCCTGCGGACTGCAGCCTCATTCTGCCGAGCTGGTGACATTTAACCTGCGGTTTACTTAAAAAGCATGTTAAATGCCACTGAAAACAGATTTATAGTTTTGTTATAATTGTTTACTTTAACTGTCTTGTGCTTATTTACACATCCAGTAGAAGCACAGCAGCGTTAGCATTCATTTGGAGTCATGATGCCTGATGAACGTTAGTCCGATTTTCACTTTTTGTTTTGTTTTGTTGACTCCTGATGGAAATATCTGTCTCTTCAGCAGCTAAATGCTCCACTTTGGTCACAAGCTGAATGCAATTGATGTTTGGTGCTGTGAAGGTTGCATACAGTAGAGATAGCTATGAATTGCTAAAATATTTGTTGTGGAACTAAGGGGAACTGCAGTCTTTTGGATTTTTCAATTGGTGTAGCTTTAACGAAGAACAATCTTTCTTTTCTTGACATAAAAAATTACTCAAATTTGGCTTCACATATTTCCTTATAGCTTTTACTTTTGCTCATCATATAAAGGTGTCCGTGCTGCACGTTTTGGATTGAAACTCTTCAGTGAAGAAGCAGGTGTGGGTGTCGGAGCAGCTCATAGCTCCAGGATGAATATGAAAGTAGCCTGATACTGAATGCTATTTAACACACGACTGGTGCTTTGTTTTTAAAAACAAGAGTTTAAAAAAAATTACACGTTTGAAACTCCCAAGAAAAATATATTTATTACTTAATTTGAATAAAAGTGTATGTTAGTATATAATAAGTCAATTCTTGGCAAATTTTCAAATCACCCAAGAGATTACCAAAGAGGTGTGATGAAACATCGGTTTAAAAAAAGGAAAGAAAAAAAATCAAAAGTAAAAAAAGAAAGAAAAAAGAGTGACAGTAAGTGGCAGTGACACTGTATTTCCACAAGGGGGATGTCAATCTCCAGTCCCTGTGGTCATCCCTTCTTCTATTTCTCTAAGTAGCACTCTTCCTCCTCCTCCTCTTCCTCCTCAGTGTTCTTCCTTTGTGGGGGGCAGTGTTGTAAATACGCCCCGTGGCTGAATCGGATGCCCTTTTCCTGGCCCTGGACCACACCTGCTCACCCCACTCCGTCTCTATCTCTCTGACATATATAAACACACACACACACACACACACACACACGTTCTGAGTAGAGCATGGGTCCACTGCTGCACAAGAGGGAGGACACTGGGCTGACTGTCCCATTCAGAGGCAGCCCAAAACCCACATTATGTACATAATTTTCCGTGTATGTTTACATAGACACAGTATAGATGTCCCGGGGGGGAAGGGGGGGGGTTCAACACGACTCACATCTCATGTTCTACAGAACAGGATACCTGCAGTCGTTTCATCTGAGCCGGTGTCAGTGTGGAGTGTGTGAGGAGTGATGTTTTTATTATCTTCTTTTTGGGGCTCACTTTGTCGTCCTTTTCCTTGTTCAAATCCTGTAATAATTTTAATCTCGAGTTCAGCAGGTATTCATGATGTCAAGGAAATGCCAGTGGTCTTTGTTTTTTTCTTTTTATCTTCGCCTTTAGCGGCAATTTGTATTGTTCATTTCGTTGTATTCTTGATTTTTATCTGCCGGGGATGTGTGTGTGTGTGTGTGTGTGTGTGTGTGTGTGTGTGTGTGTGTGTGTGTGTGTGTGTGTGTGTGTGTGTGTGTGTGTGTGTGTGTGTGTGTGTGTGTGTGTGTGTGTTTGAGTGTGTACAGGCGGGGATGTTTTTGGGCTCTAAATTGGTTCTGTCATTGTGTCTTAATAATACATGTCTTAATTATGTAAAAGATTAACAATATTTATCATCTCTTAAGGCACCAAACTTTTTTTTTCTCAACTCACGGGATAGGAGTGAAATATCACAGAATAGGAAAGCTTAATTGATCAGGTGAATACTGTTCTTTTCAACTTCTTTGTTTAACAGAAGATTGGCATATTTTAATGGGTGATGTCAAATGAGATGTTAAAATTTAAAAAAGCAAATTTCCAAAGCTGGCGGTGTTTTGAGATCAACATGTTTTGTTTCTTTTTCTGTGAAATAAAAGCAGCTTTCTGGTTCACATGCAAACACTAGTTGCACTGAATAACGTCAAGCCTGGTTATTTGAATCCGGCTATTTATCGTATCTTCACTTTTCAGGAATGAAGAATGTTTTTTTGAGATTATAGGTTTTAAAAGGTTTCCACAAACAAACCAAAATCCTCAAAACTCACGATAAAAGTTTTAAAAATCTCCAAAAGAAGGGTGTTATTTAAGGTTTCACAACAAGTGTGTAATATGTTGCATCAGTGCATGCTGCTATTTAATTATGTTGCAGTGAAAAAGCACAAGTGTGTCGTCCAAAATTTTATTTTATTTTTGTGATGCAGGGTTCAGCATTGATGAAATTCAATTTGTTTATTTGGAAATTACACATTTCATATTGGTTTTCCCAACGTAGAGTATTTTTTTCTCATTTTGCAGATGCTTTTAGTTCATTTCTGTGAAACCAGTCGTCTGTCTATCTCATACTGTATAGCAATGCTCTCCATATCTGTTGGTTGCACTTCACTGCATTTCTTGAATAAATTGAATTGAATAACTGCATCAATATCGAGCAAAGCCCCCGGGTAGTGTTAAGCCAGACCACACGTTGCCTGCTGTGGGAGGTTGTGTGTGTTTTTCATAATGTTGTTGAAGGAACCAGCAGCAGAGCTGCAGTGGAACTGCTTTGTTTACAATTTACAATATTTTAAACTAGCACAGAGGCAACATTAAAGCTTAAATAATTATCAGAGGGTCCTATCTCTCTCACTTTAATACACTCCTGTCTTTCTCACCCCCTCACAAGATATAGCCATACAAAGACCCAATGTATGTGTACTTTTGAGTTGTTTCAAAGTTTTGACTTAGTTAAAAGTTTGATTTACTATCTCTAAGACGGGAAATGTACTCATATCCCATCACTTTTGCTTTGTATTTTTTATTATCTCATACTTTTAGATTTAATAATTCTGACTTTGTAAACTAAAACGTCCCCTCTTTATCACATAATTTCGACTTAGTAAGCAACAGTTTTTACTTTTCATAATTCTGATTCAGTATATCATCATTTTCATATAGTAAGCGAACATATTGATTAGCCGTACATATTTTTATTTTGTGACTTAACTTTCTATCAATTATTTTTCTTTCCCCTGGGCTTCCACACAGCGTCATCTTCTCTATCACAATCTTCTCATTAACATTCTTTTTTTTTTTAATTTAAAAACTCTGTGTGACTACACTGATGATACCCCATATATATATATATATAAATATAAATACAAACCCCAGAATGCAAACATCCTTGTGAGATGTCAGGAAGTGGACTGAAGTTGAGTTTTGGTTGGATTCGTCACTTGTGCTCGTGATCCTTTTTTTGCAGACCAAACATGTGAAACACTGTTATTGCATCTCCACTGTTTGTAAAGCACAGGTGTACCTGGACGTCACAGCTGTCCTCAAAGCTCAAGGTATATTCCTGATGCCTCACCTCCTCACATTTAGGGTGTATTTCTTGCTGTGTTGTATCATGGACAGAAAGGAATTTAATCAAGTAAAGAAAAAAGAAAAGTGAGAATCTCTGAATTCTTTTAAAAAACTGTTTCTAACAGGAGGGACTGTTGTTTGACTTTCACACGAACGCACACACAAACACGCGCGCGCACACACACACACACACTTTATCCTCTCATCACATCACAAATAGTTGGGATCGTTCATTTGACTGTTTGTTATGTTGACTGTTTTTTACTCCTTTCTATGGATTCTGTTTTTATTTCAGGGAATTATGCATGGAATTGAATTAGTTGAGTATTTTGTTAAGTTTTGGTCATTTTTGTTTTTTGACCAGGGTGGGGGCTGTCAATAACTAAATAAAGGAGACAATTTGAAGAAAAGAAAACGCTTCCTTGTGTGTGTTTAATTGGCGTGCAGCCGGTTCACCGGTTCACGCTGAGACCATCCGTTTGACGCGGAGAGGAAGGCGGGAGCTAGACGGTTGCTGACGTGTCTGTGCACTAATAGGAAGCCGGGGATGATTCGCACGTTGGTACAATTGGCTTAAAATAAAGACGTCTGCGTCCGATGGGTTACAGCGATGATTGGGTGTAGGATTGTGCATTGAAAACCATCAAGCTGGAGCTGTGTGTTTGTTAGCAGACAGCGGACACACACACACACACACACACACACAGACACAGACGATGCTGCAGAATGGCGCTTCTAGTTTCCTGCAGGGTTTGTGTGCGGGATTAGCCGCTACTTAGCTTTGTGTGTCTGTGTGCAGACTCTGGGCGCTCCGAGCCGCCAGCCAGCCGCGTCAGGTGGATGCGCCTGCAGTGATCCTGGTCGCCCCTATGGATCGCGTCCATGGATGTCTTCAAACCCGCTTTGGACAACAGTTTGAGTCCCAAGGCGTGCGTTTCCTCGTCGGAAGAAGCAGAGGCAGATGTGTTTCGCTGGCCGAGACCGGATGATGGCATCAGCGTCGCGCCGGATGCGGCGCCCGCAGAGCCGGGCTTCTGGACGGCCGTGTTCGACTATGAGGCGACCGCGGACGACGAGCTCAGCCTGCGGAGGGGCGACCTGGTGGAGGTCCTGTCCAAGGACTCCCTGGTGTCCGGAGACGAGGGCTGGTGGACCGGGATGATAGCAGACCGGGTGGGCATCTTCCCATCCAATTACGTGAGCAACGGGAACGGCATTCCGGAGGAAATACGGGACACCTCGGAGCAGCAGTACTCAGTGCCTCCTCTGCACCGTGAGTATCCCATTGTGCGAAGCTAAAACAGAGCACAGCTGCTGCTGCTGCTGCTGTGTCTCCCCACGTCTTTTATCAGAGGGCCAGAGACACGAACCCACGGCGAGAGTGCTGTGTCATGGCAGACGCAGTGCACTTCGGTTGGCCTAGAAACAGGCTGGTCCAGGCATCCTCGCAGCTTCTGGGCCATTATTCATCCCACTGCCTGTCAAACCAGCATCCAGCTGCGGTCCAGCATGCACCGTCAGGCGACTGGTAGTGTTTGCACCAGGAGAGGAAGTCATGAAATTGTGCTTGTGGAGAAAACGCTCAATGTGCAGCCAAGGCCTCAGTCAGATACAGTAAGCACAAGCAAGAGCAGCTATAAATGCACTGTGGGATCGAAAGTGAGAACACTTTGGTGCCAGCTGTGTGCAAAAGGATGCTCTTCTTCAGCAACAAAGCCACACAGACGATTACACATCTCATATCTGTGCTGATCAGCTTGAACAGGCAAATAGAAGTTGCATTTCAAGGCTGTACAATACCAGCACCATTTGTTTTGTTGGACCACCGCCTCAGCGGTCTTTGTTGGCTGTCTCTGTCTTTTTTGGCTTTCATCTCATCATACGCCGCAGCAGCTGGCCTACTTTCCCATTCCATCCCACCTGAAATATTCATCAAGGTCAGTCTGCTTAGTCGGCGGTTTGCGATCCACAACATTTATGGCCACAGACTCGAAAGGCTCCTGTTCACAACATCAAACACACCTTTCGTTTAAACTCTTTCTTCCTTCCTTCTTCTCACATCCCAGCCAGACTTTGAGGACAGATGCTCACACTTGTGTAATAGCCGGAGGGGTAGTTCCATCACATCCTGTATTTGGGGCATTAGGGTGGCTTAGTGAAAGCATCCTTCAGCTGAATGACCTGGTTTTGACGTCCTTGTTCGCAAACATTTGCCTCCCTCAAGAGTAAAACCGTGAATCTTTACCAGCTCCAGACAGGTTGACCCTGACCTTTTCAGTGTCCTTGGATGGGTGTGTGAAAAAAAAAAAAGTAACTGCCCAATAAAGAGCAATGGTGACCGACGCGATTGTAATTGTTTTATCTCTCTAACTCGTTGTCCTTTATTCCTGCATCCCTCCTCAGTCCTGGCGATTGATTTCTCCGAGCTGACCCTGGAGGAAATCATCGGGGTGGGCGGTTTTGGAAAAGTCTACCGTGCAGTGTGGCGGGGCTCCGAGGTGGCGGTGAAGGCAGCGCGGCGGGACCCCGACGAGGACCCGGAGCAGACTCTGGAGAGCGTGCGTCAGGAGGCCAAACTCTTCGCCATGCTCAACCATCCCAACATCATGGGTCTGCTGGGGGTGTGTCTGCAGGAGCCCAACCTGTGTCTGGTCATGGAGTACGCCCGGGGCGGGCCCCTCAACCGGGCCCTCGCTGGGAAGCGCATCCCTCCGTGCACGCTGGTGGACTGGGCAGTGCAGATCGCTCGGGGCATACTGTACCTCCACAGCCAGGCCATCGTCCCCATAATCCACCGGGACCTCAAGTCCAGCAACAGTAAGATACCCCTCTCTCTCTCGCCATCACAATTTCTCCGAAAATTATTCATAATTTTAGAGTCAGCAGAACATTTGGTGATTAGTTTACGGATCTAAAAATTTAAATTTCATAAAGTCCTTATTTGTCCAACCAACGATCCAAAACTGAAATATTTTAAGTTTACAGTTATATAAAACTGGCAAGAGTGATATTCCCTCACATTTGAGAAGCCGGAACTAGAGAATGTTTTACTTTCTTGAGAAATGGCTTTAAAAGATAAGTCACTTATCCTAAAAGTGGACGATTAAGTTGATCGACAAATAAATTCAACAAATTATTACATCATTTTGATTGTATTCTGGGTTTTTATTCAGAACCTGCTTTGAAACACCACTTTGAGTTCTAGCAGCTTCTGGACCATTCAGCATTTTTGTCAAATTATAGCTACATGCTAAAAACTGATTAATATAAAAAGTAGTTATTATTTACAGACGTTGTCCTTTGAGTCTTTAGTGTGTTTTTTGCATAGTTTCAGAGTGAACGTTTTAGCAACTCAAGGGGGAATCAAGAAATTGCAGTGTCATCAGGCTTGTGGCAAAACCTACGGTATCCTGTAATGGACTGTAATATAATTATAGATACTCATGTTTCGTCCATCGTTTCTGTTACACGCTGTGATCTGCAGTGATAATAATCACTGCTCGGAAAAGAGAGCAGAAAGCAAAAGGAGTGTGCATGTATGTTTTGTGGAGCAGTTGTAATCTTGCATTTTACCCAACTGGATCCCCTAAATCCCAAGCCTATTACTGAGGATTTGCACAGTGCTCTGCCCCAGCCTCCTCTCTATTGGTGGCTCCGGCTGTGCACACAACCAGCTTCTTGCCTGCCATTGGCCCGTTCTCTGATGATCAGCTCAGGCGCTTCACTTCCAATGGGCTGCTTTAAAGTGTTAAGTCAGGCTAACCAGTTGCCATCCTGGGCTCTCAGGGGAAAACCCATGCCCTCTTCATAATACAGGGAAGTGCATCATACCAGTCCACTCTTTTACTTTTAATCTATGCAAGGGTCTGATGCAGAGTTTGTATTTCCTTTCTTACCTATGTGGTCAATCAAGGCGGTTTCTGGAGAAAGGTGGGAGTTTTTTTTGTGTAATTTTATAGAATAAATCAAAACATATTTCACATTTTGTTTGACTTTGTGGGGTCTAAATCACTTCATAAAGAAATTCTAATCATTGATTACAGAAGTCGCTCGGGATGTGGCACACGGAGACTGCACCCTGTGACGCATCGCTGTAGTGATGAAGTGGTTGGTAGCAATATTATGAAGGCCGGTCCCTAAAAATTACACAAATCTCTTTACAGTTTCACTTTGAGCCACGTTAGCATCTTGGTTCTAGGGATGACAAAGACGGTCAGTCGGTCCATCCGGTTGCCCCTTTTTTTTTTTTTTTTTTTTTTTTTTAAAGATACAGTTTTTTTTAACAGTATGGAGACAAAGCTCGGAACTGGGGAGAAAGGGAGCGGTATGATATGTAACTGGAATCGAACCAGTGGTATTGTGGCATACGCTGTAACCACTACAAAAACCCACTTTGGTGGTTTTGAGTAAAATTTCTCAACAATGACTGGATGAATTCCCATTAAATTTGGTCCACACACTTGTCTCTCACAAAATTACTTCTACTAACTTCAGTGATTCCCTAATTTTACAGCTGTCATTATATCTTTGAACTCGTCCAATACTTTTTATCATGACTAAATGTATGCAAAACTATCTTGGCATGCTAAACTAAGATGAAAACATTCTAAACAGCATGTTGGCACACTATTGTAAGCTTTCCTGTCAAAGTATCCCAGTGCCGAAGTACAGCATCGTGGCGACGCTAGCATGGCTGTAGATAGCATTGTTTTCACTATCTATCTATCTATCTCGCAATGGTTGAGGTGCATCAGAGACGGTTTGAAAGGAGACTTGGAGTCAGTTTCTTGTATCTGTATCACATGTTTTAGCCCCGTCCTCTTTATGAGGTCCTGAGTCTATTAACTCCAATGGTAGAAGTGAACGTGACCGATTCTTTTTGCGCCATAGTCATCAAAACAAAAATTGGACCCATTTTGTACAAGCCACTTATCTTCACACCAGTGTGAAGACAGACATATCCGGTGGGGAAATTAACTTTGTTGAAGACCTTTCTCTGTCTCAGCAACGCTTTGCCAACACCCAAACTAACTCATTTCCGTCATGCTAAATATGATGGTTGGCTATGTAAATATCTAATTTTAGCGTAAGAAAACCTAAATACATTCTGCAAATATAACCCTTTTGGGCGTACTGTGTATATACCTTTCCCTGACTTTCATAAATGTGACACCAGAGCATGGGGTGACTTGATCACTGAACATTATTTTGTCACAGGGTTCAACAAACTCTGTCTACTTTTGCTGACGCAAACATGAAAAATGCTAAATCCTCCAGCGATTTGTAATTCATTCTTCAAATTTGAAGGGTCGTCTCTATTGAGATACAAGTTAATTTACAAGAACAATATCAGGATTCATTTGAACCACAACAGCTACAAATCATTTTACAAGGGATTACCTCTTGGATTTATAAACTCGAAGGATTTAACTAAAATTAAAATTGAATCTCTTGAGATGCCTCAAGTGTCATCTACAACATTTCTAGGAATTGTCATTGAAAATTTAAGTTGGAGTAAACATATTGACTGTTAGTAGAAAAATAAACATATCTATTGGAATCATAAGGAGGGTTAGACATCTTGTCTCTGCAAACTGTCTCCTTATTCTTTATTACAGTTTAATTTATCCTTATCTTTCATATTGCAATATAGTTTGGGCAAGTACTTTTCCTACTTCTCTGAAAAAAAATGTTGGTTCTCCAGAATCGTTTTGTTAGGATTGCAACACGATCACAGTCTCATATCTCAGCTGCTCCTTTATTTCACAAACTGCAGATTCTTACCAGTTATAACATTAATATTTCTTGAACTTGCATTTTCATGTATAAGATACTTTTAGGTGAAGGAAATATTCCTGATCATTTCAAGACTTTTGTCAAAGTCAATTCACAGATCCATTCTTACTCAACTCGTCAATCTTCACATCTTCATCCTCCTAAATTGCTGACTAGCATAGGTCAATTTTCCATTAGATTTAGGGGAACCAAGTTAAGGAACGACATTTCCCACCTAACAAAGAAATGTCCCTCTATAAAAAATTTCAAAAATTGCCTAAAAGAAAGTCTAATTGCTGTTTCGTAAGAGTTTGTTATGTATTGGTGTTCATGTCGTTCTTGTTTTAGCTGTTATATCTACATTTTTAGTTACCATTGCTTAGGAAATGCCACAGAGGTATATTCCAATATCGCTGAACAAACACAAGCCATGCTTACTTCCACGCTCACACATGCACACACAGACTTGACATAATTACATTATTTTTCTTTCTTTCTTTTGTTGTCTATCTTATGCATATTTCTGTTTGTAATTTTGTAAAATATTTAAAATATTATATAGGTGGAGGCTTCAAATAAGCCCAGTTGGCTTTTTTGTCTCAATCGGTGTGAGGGGGGGGGATCGGGGATCAGCTGTGTTGGTCTCATGTTCCACCCCTTGAGCTACGCAGGAGCGGGATTTACTTTAGCACACGTCTGGCTTTCGGTTTCTTTAGAAAGTGCCTCTGTAGCACCGGAGCCAGATGAAGGGGCGGCTTGATGTGCACCGCAGCCTGCAGACACACCCTCTCCACCGGGCACAGCCGCAGCAGATGGCCTGGCATTGTGGATCTGAATGGGGGAGAGGGAGAGTGTGGTTATGAGGAGCGCTACTTTGTGCATGTTGGGTTGTTTTTTTACAGCCTATCAGAGCAGATGGGTGTGTCATAACAGGCTATTCCTGTAGTTTAACTGTAGTATTTGTTTGAAATGTCCTGTTACTGAGTGAGATCATTAGCATTGATCAAGGCCTGTGGGGTTTTTTTCTGTGCTTTCCGCTGTTGTAGTGGCTCACTGTCTCTTCATTTCTGTTTGTTCTCTCTCTTTCTCTTCTCTGCTTTCATCCAATCCTTTCATCATCGCCTCCTACCAACCGCACCCTGTTTTTTTTTTTTTTGTTCATCCACCATGTTTTGCGTTCCCTCATGCGTTGTATTTTATCATGGGCCCCCTCCCACTGCTGCCCCTCCCAACATTACAAACCTTGTGATGATGAACTGAAACCCTTTTTACTTTACCGTCAACCCACCTGCCAATCTGCATCCTCCCTCACCACCCCATCTTCCCAACCCTCCTCATCCTCCAAACAACATCTCCACATCATCCTCCCGCTTTATCATCGCCGACCACCTCAGTCCTGATCCTTGAGAGGGTTGAGATGGAAGACCTCAGCAACAAGACTCTGAAGATCACAGACTTTGGGCTGGCTCGAGAGTGGCACCGCACCACCAAGATGAGCGCCGCCGGCACCTACGCCTGGATGGCGCCCGAAGTCATCCGCTCGTCTACGTTCTCCAAGGGTAGCGACGTTTGGAGGTGGGCAGAGGACGCAAACAAACTGCAGCAGGTGGTAGAACTGGTCTGAAGACCGGCGAACCAAAAAGAGAAGCAGTTTATTCACCATGCACAAGAAAAGGTTCAGCTCTGGCAGCAGTTGCCGTAGTAACAAAGCACAGACTAGATATGGCTAAAGATTGCATGCAACTATACATTCAAGATTAATTTTATCTGTGCCACATGAACGTTCATCTTGTGTGGCTCTCTTATGGAATAGATTTATGTTAACACAGTCTAATAAAATGCAGTGTGAAACAGCGCTGCACATTTAATTAGTCAGTATTTTTCTCTTTGACGATTCAAGACATGTATTTGTCACATGCTCATACATTATATGCAGTGAAAGGCAGGTTTGCCTACACAGGGTCTGTGCTAAACAGGCTAGTACGCAATAGAGAAATGTAAAAATAGTACTATTAATAATGGCATGGGTTGAAAATTTCAAGATGACAAAGTGTAATGTAAGCATTACAGTGTTGAGCTGTTGTGTTGGCTCAGCATAGGTGGTCTTCTAGTTCAGTGATTGTCAACCAGTGTGCCGCAGCACACCAGTGTGCCGTGAGAGATCGTCAGGTGTGCCGTGGGAAACTGTGATTTACATTTTGTGACCTTTCTATAGAGCTAACGATTCATGGATTAAATGGATAATATCAGCAGATTAATGGATAACTTAAATAATCACGTCTCAGCCCTAATTGCAGGTTAAACCTGCTTTAGACGTCCTGAAGTTAAGTGCACTGGACCTGATTGGCTTTTGCTCTGTACATGAACCTCATGATGTTATACTGCTCTTCCTATTGCAGGACCACAAAGGCAAAGATGACTTCGCATATGTGAATATCATAGCATGTGATTCATTTTCACAGTGCTTTGGTGGTATGAGACCGTTTGCTTTAATGCCATATGTCATCATTCTAATTTTTCCTCTCTGACAATCTCTCGTCCTCCCACATGCAGTGCATTAATAAGAAGGCCGATGTCCTCAGGAGTTACTCCGTCTCCCTAATCGATGCGTATACGAGGGATGAATGTTCCACATTTTTTGTTATTGGTTATATAGCTGTAATTAATAGTGCCGTTAGATTGCTGCTAGATCCCCCCCTTTTTAATTAACACAGGTCCATACCTCCCTTTGTGCGAGGCAAGCCGTTTTTTTTCCGCAGTGAAAATGTTTTTTTTAAATGCCAACAAATATTGATTGAACCAGAATAATTTGTCATATAAAACATTTTGGAAATGATGACATCTATCTTATTTTCAATATGTTTTGGACATTAATGCTCTGGAGTTATTGGAAATGTCTGGAACAAAAAAAAACAGAATTAACAATGAATAGAAAAAGAGCAGCATTCGAATATGGATTTAGAGTTTTGAAGGAAGCTTCGGACTTGCTTATACGTATAAAGTTGGTTAAATGCTAACCCTAAATAATTGTAATGGTTTGTTTTGACTGTTTAATGCAAAGCATCATGTGTCAATTAAACCAGAGTCTGAAAGGTTCATTTCTTAAAATGCTACCACATACAGTATTTCAAGGTATTATTTGATCCCGGTCTGATGTTAAGTTGCTCCCATTTGCTAGAATTGGGTTAATGGATTGATAACAGAACCAGTGACCTATAAGGTAACTATAAAAACAATCTTATCTTAACACTTCTTTCTGGTCTGTTTGATCCATTGCAGGTCTTTTTCCCACAGTGCATCAGTCTGTGGTTTTGGCATTAGTCTCATGGATCTGTTTGCCGCTGTACTTCTGTGTTAAGAATTTCTTATTTTGACCTTTTCTGTCTCACCTTGGTATTTGCATGAGTGCAAAATAGTGCCTTTCTATCCCCCTTTTTGAAATAGGTGTTTTCAAACCTTCATATTTTTGAAGGTGTATATTCAAATAGTATTTACCAGTATATCCAGATTAATTCAGCACCTATATCTATGTTTTTCTTCCTCTTTTTTTTTTGAACAATAAAGTTTTGGCGTGCTGTTGTGGGAGCTGCTGACGGGAGAAGTTCCCTTTCGTGGTATCGATGGCCTTGCAGTGGCGTATGGCGTGGCAATGAACAAGCTGGCTTTGCCCATTCCCTTGACCTGTCCGGAGCCCTTTGCACGTCTTATGGAAGGTAAGAGACGCCAAGTACTTTTATGCTCAAAGCCAAGAATCATCCTCCAAATTAGATGGAACTAATTTGAACTGTGTCCAATCATTTGGTAATGCAGAGCCACAGTCAAACATAAGTGTCTGTTTACATGCCAGAAAAGATTACATGATTATAAAGTAAATTCTAACTGAGAAGCATCGTATAAACGGAATATTTGATCACTTTCTGAAACCATTTGAAAATCTCAAATACATTTTTGTTGAGGCAAATTTGGTTCACTGTTTTGAGACCGTTTCATCTTGTGCCACAGAATGCTGGAGCTCAGACCCTCACTTGCGACCGCATTTCACATTAATTCTGGACCAGCTGACGACCATCGAAGAGTCCGGCTTTTTTGAGATGCCAGCAGCGTCCTTCCACTCTTTGCAGGATGACTGGAAACTGGAGATCCAGGAGATGTTTGATGAACTTAGGACTAAAGAGAAGGTAAAGAGGTCTTCAGGTTGAGTTTCAGCTCATCTCTATTGACGTACATGGTGGAATATATTTGTATGAGAACATTTACGTTTGGGAGTTCATTGCAGCTGTTTCACAGGTTTCATTGATTTTATTTTTTTGTTCCCTCAGGAGCTGCGATCCTGGGAGGAGGAGCTAACTCAAGCCGCGCTGCAGCAGAAATGCCAGGAGGAGGCGCTGAGGAGGCGTGAGCAGGAACTAGCCGAACGGGAGATCCACATCCTGGAGCGAGAGCTCAACATAATCATTCACCATCTCTACCAGGAAAAGCCCCACGTGGAGAGCCGGCAGGGCAAATTCCGCCGCAACCGCCTTAAACTCAAGGATGGGAATAGGATCAGCTTACCTTCAGGTACTGCGAACAAACTGTAGTGTATGTTCGCAGTATGCACAACATTTAATCATAATAATCACGATTTATTTTAAATGTTGCCTTTTTGAAATTTTACAATTTTAGCGACGTAAACTAGAGACCATTACCTACTTGGACATCGGCTTCATATTAATAATACTTTTATATCTCATTAACATATCACACTCACCTCAACTTTCAATTTCAAGGAAATGGTCAATCAAACATTGTGATATTTTAACTTGTTGGTGTTACCAAGCCTTGAAGGACATTGTCATTGACCTTGACTGTCTGTCTGAAGTTTGGTCAAGTTCTCGTCCCAACAGTTCACTTAATTTGACGAGATTTCTTTCAAGCTTCTAGGCTGATTTAAGTAACTGTCAATTGTAAAATGTGTAAACAAAAAATGTAGATTGTGTGAATGCTGCCACTCCTTCAAGCTGTCAGAGCTACCATGGAGCCCACACAATCAATAACTGCACTACCTGAATGCATATTATCTCATATTTGGCAAAACAAAAACAATGATTTACAAGAGAAGCAGACAGAAGGGTCCACAATACACTTTTGGAGGATTTATCCAGGATATCAAAAAACAGGTTATAAGAGACGAAGCTAAAGCCTACAGATCACCGTTAACCACCACATCACCCGGAAAACAATCAAATTAAAGGACAAAACTGTCATTGTAACGTGAGGTCTTTTTTCACTGTAACACTCAAACAAAAAAGCGAAAGCAAGCATGTCTATACCTTCAGTATAGCATGCAAGTGCTCACGCTAGTTAACGATGTGATGTACAGTTTGGCAGTTAGATTTCCCAACTCTGCACCATACGTTTTCGAATCTCTTTCCAACCTCTCCGGTTAACGAGTATCTCTATAACCCAACACCTCTTTAACCCCAGAGCCCCGCGGCGCCCATTATTGGACAGAAAAAGAAGAAAAAAAGTCAAGTGACGTTCCTAAAGTATCTTCGGAACTACAACGTTGATTAACTTCATTTAAATTGCAGAAATACAGTAAAGCCTTGTGGGAAGAGTTTTAAACGAAACAAAAAAATTAAACTTTCCGTTAAGTTTATGTAATTACATAAACCCCGTAACATCGCCATCCTTTTCGGCGGCGGCCGTAATGTTTTACAAAAGCGTTCATAAGTACACTTTACAAAGTTGGATTTTAATAAACAACACCTCGTTGTAACCCTATGGGCTTGTAGGAGTCTAAAAATGCAACTCATCCATCTCTCTATATTAGTCCCTGAAAAATCTGTGTGCACCCGGAATGTTTTTTTTTCCTACTTCCTCGTTGCGATTTTGACTCTGGAGGCTTCTGTGAATGTGGGAGGTTTCTTAGACCGTGCCACACGTCTTTGTCAGAGCTTTATGCAAATGTTCTTACCCAGAAACCCCCAAACATATGGTGAGAAGGCAAAAAGCTTATAACTTTTACATTTTTGGACCAAACGACACAGTTTTTTTTATTATTTAGGTCATTATCTTTACAAAGAGGGGTCTTACAACGCTGCAGGTTGTTGTTCAGGCCTTGAACCATGGAGTTGGAACAACTCAGGGATGGCTCGAGAAGGCATTTTTGGGGAATCTTGATAAAATTATGCTCGGATCATGCTGGATGTTCATAGTTATGATCAAAATATGGTATAAAAGTGAGTTATTTGAAAATATTAATTTTTTTCACAACAACATTCTGAAAAGAATGATATAAAATAACACAACTATTAGAACTCATAGGAGGTTCATATGACTACTTGAAGAATGGGTAAATGGAACTGCTAAACGCCTGATCCCCCACGTATGGGGTCTCTGGGGGGGTAAAACCGTCTCCAAATCAAAGGGCCAATTTAGCAAACACTGGCACATAACAGAAATGTTGATTAAGCTAAATACAGCGTCTTTAGATATGTCATTATTAGATTTTCTTAGCATCAGATTCACAATTAAATTTGCTATGTTTTTTTTTTTAATCCTTCTTTAGATTTCCAGCACAAAATCACAGTGCAGGCATCTCCCTCACACGATCGCCGGAGGAGTTTGCTCAGCAGCGGTTCCAGTCCACCGAGCAGCCCACCGATGCTGTCCCGCCTGAGAGCCATCCAACGTAAGCATCATCATAATCTTATATTTAAAATTTGATCCAATTGCTCGTGCTCATGCAGCCCAGAATTTGTGTTTTCTACAATGATGTCTCAATTAACTTGGTTTACTCCGTTCGGTTATTCAATCCATATGTCCATTCGCATAGTGTCTTTTATTTCTAAAATGGCTTTTTTCCAGTCACTCCACGAGAGGGATATACAGCCTGGGGTCGCAACACAGGTTTGCATCCGGATGAAGAGGAGGGTGAGAGGAAGGGCTCCAGGAAAAAGGGCAGAACCCGCGGGTGTGGGCCGTACAGGGAGCACAGCGCTGATGCCAGGTGAGTTCATAAATAGTCCCACCTTCTCCAGGTAACCGAAACGTTGTCTACACGCTCTATTCTAGTGACGGTGTTATCGCTGAAATGTCATTCGATGGAATTTCTTCAATGTTTCACATAGTCCACTTTAAGGTCCCTGTGACCTTGACATTTTCACACAAATGTCTAATAGGATAAAATGAAGTGACAACCTTTTGGACGGGCATTGATGTAAACTGCATATTGAGTGGTTGGTGGAGGCATATAATTAACAAATGCTAGTTTAGTTTAATAGGTCATTTTACAAAAAGTACTTACTTTTATACTTTTCTTTCAACCTGACAGTGTGAAGCCTCCCCATGAAGGCAGCAGGCAGCGGTCCTGCAGCGCCCCGAACCTTCGCAGATCCCCGAGACACAGTCCAGCAGTGCCTGGAGTGCCGAGCCTTGTGGAGATGGGTAAGCGGGGCCAGCTTCCTCTGTCTGACATACAGTCTCCACACTCCACATGATAACACAGCTGTAGTCTAAAGGTTAACAAAGTGGCAGACTGACTGGAAAAACATGGAAGGAGAAAGCGAGAGATGGATTGTTCGCTCACAGATGGCTCTCAGTGGTTGACCAGAGAAACTCACAAATGTGCATGTTTGTGACTGTAAACAAGCTGATCCTAAAAAAACATTGTGCATGGTAGGATGGCCATATAGCGGCTGGATTTCAGAAGCAGGAAGTTCAGCACAGAGGTTTACATGGTGGTCAACCAGGTGTTTATTTCAACAACATTTAAGACAAACAGGACAGTTATGGTGTACCACGGCAGCGTGTGGTCCCAGCAACAATGTGTAGCGCCCTGAAATAAATTGAACACAACTGTGTCCATTACTAACAATTTACTTTAAATTGTGTGTTTAAGTTAAGTCATATGTTGTCGTTCCAATGTTTGAGAATATAACATTACCTGTACACATACTGGCTGTGAAGGGCAAACAGTATTGCATGCAGCTTAGATAAGAGCGCTGTCTCTTTAAGAGAGGAGCGAAGTAGTATACGGGCTGAAGACAAAACGTATGCTTGTTATTAAACTGGGCTTTGTTAAATAAAAGTTGCAAAACTGAAGGACGTGTTTGTGGACAGTTCATTTCAAGGGTGCAACAAATGGAACCAAGCTCTATGGCATGAGCCAGCTTTATATAGCCTGCTACTGATTATTGAGAAACGGCCATGAGGTAAATTACTAACATTGTTTCCTTGTGCATGGTCCTTTGAAGGTCACATGCTTTACAAGCACGAGGTCACATGCTTTATAGGATGATGTAAATTATCTTGTTTCCAGAAAATGAAGACTGCTGCTTCACTACTGAGCCAGGAGCAGCTCCTGGTCAGTCCTACCTCTGCATCCCCTTCCAAAAGGAGGGCCACACGGCTGCTGCTGACGGTGATGGAGATGAGTACTGCCCCAGCGTCCAGGTTCCGGGAACACCGCCATGCAGGAAGAGCCCCGGTGGGGGCCGGCGGTCAGAGCTGGTTCTGCTGGGCTGTGGTGCTCTGCTGGCAGCCGTCGGACTGGGCTGCAACCTGCTGACTCTCGCCCAACCGGAGGAGAGCATCAAATCGAGATGGGACGGTTTCTTCCACAGAACGGGGGGTCAGAGGCGGAGCACCAGCCCCCCGACCCGCAGACTGTTCCGGCGGGAAAGCCCGCTGAAACCCTCGGCGCCCTCGCTACCCGAGCGGGGCTTGCCCCCCTCTTACACCCTGCTGTCCTTATCGTCGGTGTCCGACTGCAACTCCACCCGCTCGCTGCTGCGCTCTGACAGCGAGGAGCTGCTGGTCTGTCGCCCGGCCTCACCGCTCAAACGACTTCCGGCCGCCCAAACCCCGATCAACCCGCTGGTCAACACCCACCTCGAGAGCTTCAAGCGCAACCCCCGCCAGTCTCTCACACCCACGCATGTACCATCTGCCCCAAGTTGCATACGTAGCCTGCGTCGAACGCCATCAGACGGTGCCATCAAGAAGAGCTGCCCCTCTAATAATCTAGAACCATTGCCAGAAAAAACAGCATTAGAGAACGCAGGTAAAGTCTAGCTACATGTGCAGTCAAAGGATTTAAGATTTTTGAAGGTTGATACTTATAGCCTATAGATGTTGTTTTGTTATGTGATATTCAGTTCCCTCATAGGACAGCCTCAATCATACAGTTTTATTGGTGTGCTTTAATGGTTGATACTCGATATTTGATAAATCCCTGATCCTGGCCTGATAACCAATCAAAATATTGGTCGAACCCAATTCATTTTGCTCTTGAAATAGTTTTCTTCTCTCTTCCTCTTTACGACAACAGGAGGCTTCAGAGGTTTAAAAGAAGACTCTGCCGAGGTCCCCCGGCTCCCCGATCCGAATCTTGTGTTCCCGCCAACTCCCCGCCGCCGCTGTGCTCCTGAACGCCCCAAAACCCTTGACTTTGTGGCCCGGCCTCGGCCATCACCACGGGCGCACTCCGAGAGGTTTTGGGCAGACGCGAGGGCCAGGGGAAACGGACAAAGCCTGGGTAACGGCGAGTCCCCCGCCCACACCTCCAGCACAGAGACTCCTCCGACTGTGGAGTTTGGTAGGGACCCGGCGGTCCTGCCCACCCCCATGGAGGCCCCGACGCCCTACTCCCCCCGAAAGAAGGAAAACCTACTTGATCGGCTGGATGAAGGACAGTGCCGGGATGGAACCGCACCGCTCTGCAGACCGGAGATCAGCTTTCCCAAAGACTCCCCATACCGCTACAGACCTGGATTCTGGTCCTAACTGGGCCCAAAACAGCCCAAGGAGGGGACTGTTCCTGCTGTTAGCCTTTTGATTCTCACAGTTCTGGGTCAATTAGCACTGACAGAATTAATCTGTTCTAGCTTTAATTAAGACTTAATGGGGATGGCTCACCTTTCCACATCTACAATATTGCCGCTAAATTACAGGAAGTCATTTACTGTGAATATATTTGTTGTATTGCAATTTGTGATAACAATCCTCAAACTTGGCACCCAGGTCTTATTGTTGATGCATTAGAGTGACAGAATGTTATTGATTTCTCTCACACAGAAAAATGTGTCATTCAAAATTGTTTCTTTGGGAATAAACTAACTATTGGCTTTATGGCAGAACGGCATCAACAGTTTCACAAAGCTTTACATACTTTGTTTATTTTTATTTCGAGCTTGACTTCAAGAATGTGCATTTAATGAAGTGCACTTTTGGAAAGCGTCATGAATGTAAAGCTTCAGGATTTTTTCCATCGTCAAAAAGCGCCATCTCCCATTATCTGTAACTTGTCAGTTAATCCTGTATATTTCACTCTCTTGTGCTCGTGGCTGATGGATTTCTGTTTTTGCACTGACTACCTGTCATCACCAATCACTTGTACACAGCAATATCCAACGAGCTGGAGATGGGGCATGTTGTTGTATAATATGAGCACCTCTCTGCATTTGTAACCCGCCGTGTCGGTACAATAATGTCTGGCACCGTCTCGAGCCCTGTACGGTAAAGAAGACCGGCATTGCTGCTCAAGTTTGAATTGGGACCGAAACACTGTCAGGAAGTCACAACCAAACGTTTGGATCCCAACCCGCCAGTTGAGAAACATTTCTCCTAAACTAAAAAGGGAATGTTGTATTTATAGCTCTGTAAATTGTCTGCCTCATAAATTGTTGAATGAGAGATGTAAAGTATGAACACGAGTGTTGAATGGCACACAGGTGATGCAGGCCCTGGTGGCATGTGGAAGATAATTCCTGATTATTTATATGTATTTAATTGTATTGTTTAATTTATCTTTTATTTTTGTATAATTAATTACATTTGCCTTGATTTTTGACACTTGTTAATGTCCATGAATGTTCTTATAGTTAAATATGGCTTCAAACAAGATGGAGCCACATTTTACTCGCTTCATATAGATTTAGTCTGTTTCATGCATTTTAAATCATTGTTGTTTTCAACCTTTTCAACAAGGTGGCAAGTACTTTCGATCCAACTAAAGCTGACACGATGAGTTGCTAAATCGATATTATGAAGGGAAAATGTCAAACATTCCCGAGTTGCAGCGTCTCAAATGTAAGAATATATTATCTTCGTCCTCTCTTTATGTTTTGGGATTGTTGTCCTCAGAAAACAAGCAATTTAATGGGCTTAAGTGAATTAAGAAAATAATTAACTAACAGATTAGTCAATAATTAAAATAACCATTAGTTGCCATTCCAAATCCAACAATCCAAAAAGTTATTTAACTGAGCCTAATGCATAAAAGCTGGTCTGTGCATATTTTTGGTTTCCGCATTCTTAGCCCGGAGTTTCAACCTGTTTGACATGGGAATTCACAATACTGGAGGAATGTCAGGAAGTGCCAGGTTTCGATGCAATCAGAGGTGGGAAATCTCACCTGTCGACTGTCAAATGTCTCCGGTTAAAAAAAAAAAAAAAAAAAAAGAGCGAATGAATGATCAATTATTTGAAAATGCAAACATGACTGTTTATCTCTTTTTAATTTTCAAATGTTGAGTGGCCTCTCAGCCTGGAGGGCGGCATCCTCTGATATCTGATCTGTCCTTATTCCCGAGTGACCCCATGTACGCGTAAACGCGAATGCTTTTCCTCTTGAGGGCTGTGCAGAATGTGAACATGCTCGATGTACAAACGCAGTTTTCAACTAAGGGTGCTCGTTGAACCCAAGCTCTCTTGTCTGAGGTGGAGCCACGGTGTCGTTATCTGTCTGAAATGTTACCACAAATAAGCTGATCTTACTGTTGCTGATGGACATTGTTTAAGTTGGGAATAATACTGTTATGAACTGACTTGTATTTGCACTGAAACACTGATTTGAGTAAAATCATAGTAAACAATCCAGCTGGGTCACCTTGACTTTTATAAAGCTCTGTGTTTCCTCGTTGAATTATATATATTATGGGTATACAATCTATATTTTGTATATAGATGGGGTCGTTCGATGAACCAATGACACTACTTTCCCAGCACAGTGTAGCATTAGCAGCTAAGGAGCTCCATATTGACAGTTAGTTTGTTCTTCTTATGTTAGCATGAGATTGTAGTCATGGAGCCAAACAGAAAGCTAGTTATCTGGCGATGTTTGAAAAACCATGTGGGTTGTTTAACAAGACTTACTGCAGTCCTGGTGGTACCTCCAGAATCCTCAAAGACTCGTCTCACCATCTGGTTGAATGTTTTAATCTGTTCTGTTACCTATAAAAGTCAATAAGGCACATTGGACACGTTTTTAAACCAAACCACAAACGTTTCCAAAAACCAAACCAAGGAGGTTTGTCGGCTAAACCGAAGGAGACTTCTGGCAAAAAGCCCTCAAGGCAAATTTCTCCCAAACTGGCTGCCATCTTTGTTTGGATGAGGAAACAACTGTTTCTTCTGCAATGCGACACCATGCTCCGTTGTATAATGTTCCTGGAAAATCAACTCCATGATCCAAATTATTATTCCAGGCTCCCCGTGGCAGCAACCAAGGTGGAAGGAGTATGAAATCATTTCAATCACTTTTGGTTCACTTGTTTATTTACACACGTCGCCTTTCGGGAACATGGGGGCGGGAAAAAGTGACAATCCAAAATTGAGGGGAAATCCACAACAACCAAAAGTACTTCAATCAATAGACACATTTATTACACGCATACCTTTTACAATAAACATACAGTATTTGTTGATACAGTAATGCTGTGAATGAAGTGCTTTGTTTTGGCATCAATAAACACAAATAACTTGTCTCTCCGTTATATTTTTCATGATTCATAGAAAGTAGCATATTTACATGTTGTGATATGTCTCTTGAGTTCACACTGCAACTAGCACCCATGTGCTCTTGATGTTCTTGCCTCCACATTCTGAGTTATAAACCTACATCCTGAAAGCACCTTTACTTCAGATATTATTTGAGAGTATAAAAGAAATGTGTCTTTTGTTTTACTTTGAAAATCAAAGCATGGTGGTGTAGGTGGTTGTTACTCATTTACTCCGTGCCATTCAAGAGACATCTTGTGCGAGGGCACGCGCTAATTTGCAGTTACACTCGCCTGCAGACATGCTGGACTCACTCTGTGGAACTTGTTGCTCCCGTCTCATCACAAGTGTTGGCCTGTATGTGCAATGTTTGGACTGGCAGTGCATCAGTTTGTAATGGTTAAAAAATGCATGGGATGGATTTATACTAGATCAATTTGGCAGTTTGGAAACAGACACATCAGGTGTGATTTAAAAAAAAGAATAATGCTTCAAGCACACAACAATGAAGTTCAATCACATAACTGGCAACCGGATGTTGTGCAAGACCAAAGCCAACAAATCTTTTTTTCACACCAAGACCTCTGACTCATGGTGTGTGAGGTCTGGGCAGCACACTGTTGGGCTGAAATTAGTAACGGGTGAGAAGTCATCAGACAGACAGCGCTTATGTCGCCTCTTTCTTTTCCCTTTGGGCATTCCGGCGAATCTTCATCTCTGTCAACTGGATGTAGCGGATGGCGTTGGTGTCTGGAAAAACAAAGACAGGAAAAGGCTGATTGATTTCCTGCTCGGACAGGAAATGGCGCATCAATATGCACATAAATCCTCCATAAAGTGAACTCAGGTTGACAAAGTACAGTGGATACAGGAAATACCTTTTGGAGATGTTTTTTTAGGCACTACGAATACACATGTTATTGTTTCCAGATACAACACCAGGTTTTTTTATTTCTAGTTTATCCTGCGTGCTGTTAAAGGGTCTCAGAACCAACGCTGGCAAACAATGATGTTATCGATCAAGTCAAACGTTAACAAAAGTGCCGTTAATGATTGTTTTTATGACAACAGCAAAGCACTCAATGCAAAGAGATGAACTATTTGAGAGAAAATAAATTATAGAATAGTTGAATCTTGAGAACAATGTATTACAGATGTTTTCCCAAAGGGGATGAATCCCACCTTCACATTTGAAGATTGATGTTAATTAGTCCTACTATTAATCCATGGGACTTTATCAGGGTTTCGTTAAACTAAGTTTGTTTTGTTGTGTTTCTCACAGCTATGGTTCCCAAAGTAAGGCCTTGGGACCGCTGCAGTTCCCTGATAGGTTCCTAGGAGGTCCCCAGAATATTATAACTACTTTAATTTCTCTCCCCCAATGTTACAGTGTTTAGTTGATGTTATACTTTCAATACATTTTACAGTCATCTGGTCTCCCATTTAAGCTGAAGCCTTTGATTCGGGCTGTAACAACAATGGAAGAAGAACATAAAAGGCAACCCTGTGGCACTGTTGGCCGCTAGTTGTGATATATAGTTACAAGCATGCAGATGACGCAATGCGCATACCTGCCAATGGTCTCACTTTATTCCACTATTCCTCAGGTGGGAGCGACATGCAAAGAGGCGCAGCAAAGCACAAACAAAGGCAGGGAAGAGGAAGACTGCAAGCTAGCAGACGTGAACGCAAACAATGCAGACAAATCGGCTGTGTAAATGATCTTTGAAGAGAGAAACGCATTCAACACACCGTTTCTTAAACCTCAAAGATATACACAACGTGTTTTGGTGAGTAAGACTGAATGCAAACAAACATTTTGTTTGTTTGGAACAAAACTCCACAGGGCACCTTTTAAATCAGAGGGTCCACTGTCATGGCTGCAAACAGCTCTTAATATTCTCTTCACATAATTTTTCCTGCAGATCACTAGCCTGCTACTCCTCTCCTGCCCTACAGTGGTGCCAAGTGTTTCCTACCATCAATCGTTACCTGATGTTCACGCCCACCTGCACACCTGTTTCCAATCACTTAATTAGCTCTCCAGCATATTTGGGCCCAATCACGATGTCCCCCTTTAAGCCTTAAATCCTGAACCCTCGGGCCGCAACTGAAGGCATCTGTTAAATGTTTGAGTTTGAGGCTTGAAATGGTGTGAATACAAATAGGTCAGCAGGTTCCTGCAGCAAATCACGTTACGTCATGAAGTCTTCCAGGCTTTTGCCACATGAGACGAGAGGTCAAATAATCAAATTACTTGATTTTGTCAAAACAGCTTCAGTAACAAAATGAAATGCTTGATGAATAAATCCGGTGTGTAATATGGTCTCTGCTTGCATTCCTCTGCTTTCATGTGTTTTTATGAACCATCTTTATTCCCTAAGTCCTCTTTTGTATCTATTTTTTTTTTACACTCCGGCTTCTACGAATCCACTGGTAACCCTTTGGATAAGGTCATATTGCTATGTATTGTGGGTAATTCCCGTCGGCAAATTCTGCCGAAATGGGGACTTCCGGGAAAGGGTTCATAAAGCGTTTAAAATGTCTGGGAAAGAGCCCTTTAACACTCAACGATTTGACAGGGGGAGAGCCCTAAATCCTCATGGACTTTGTGGTAGCGCGCATCAAAGTCTGTGAGCGTGGAGATTGCAAAGGCATTATTGTACATACTATAATAAATAATGAAAGAATTCGATTAATCTGCTTCAGTTTCAGCGTCCTGGTATTGTGCATGCTGGCTCACTGTCACACTGTCATGGTTTACTTGGACACTTTAACGTTACAAGTAAGTAACAACTCTTCTTTTCCTACGACAAATTAAAATGTCGACTGTGAAAAGGGCCTATGCATTCTGTTGGAGCTTTATTTTTATTATTACATTGCTGGATTGTTATCACTCAGTATGTAAGCAATGTAATGTTGGAGCCAGGTTGTGCTAATTCTAAAAACTTTATATACTGTTTGGCAGTTTATTCTCGAACAATGCATGATTTTTTTGTTGATCATATATTTTATGAGTAAAGTCTCCAGTAATTATAGCTTTAAATAAATCCTGTCAAGTAAAAAATACAGTATTTTGCTCTGAAATGTAGTGGAGGAGAAGGTGGCTGCAAACCAAATAAAATATGCAGTTGTGCATGCGTTATGGAAGAACACCACCATTGAGATGGTACTCGGTCCTGACCTGATGGTTCCTGTTTGTGTGACTCCTTCAGGTAGTACAGGGCCTTCTGGAAGTCTCCTAGGTGGTAGTAAGCCACTCCGGATCGGTACAGAGCCTTGAAGTTCTTCCCTTCCTTGTGAAGCACCTTCAGACAGTATTCCTTCACTCGCTCATAGTTCACCAGCTCCATTTGCAGCAGGCAGGCTGGCATGGGAAACAAGGAAAAGACAGGAGGAGTGAAAAAGTTACTGATAGTCAGCCAATGTTTGAATTTTATTATACATCAGAAATAATGTTGTGCAAGCAAGGACAGGTTTCTTTGGTTAACTATTGAATGTATGGGGGGGAATAAATATGCCATCAATATGAAGTGGATATTAAAAAAAAGTGAGGCAGATAGTGGGGTAAGCCTGAGAATGACTCATACTCCTCATGAATAATTCATGACCACAGGAGTATTCCCAGAGTCTTTCTCTGTAGAAAATACAGCAGATGTGTGTTTGTGTGCGTGTGTGTGTGTGTGTGTGTGTGTGTGGGTGTGTGTGTGTGTGTGTGTGTGTGTGTCTTACCGGCCAAGCTGTTGTAACACTCCAGCTCTGCGTTCTCCATGGCTCCCTTCTGCTCATCTGTCAGCGAGGACTTGCTGATGGTGGGCAGGAGGGGGGACGGGGGCTTGGAGCCGGTGTCCGGATCCCCCAGCACCCTGCACAGCCCCTTGATCTCCAGCAGAGCGCGGTGATACTTGCCGATCGCCTCTCGGTACTTCTTATCCTTGTAGCACTGGGTGCCTTGGCTCTTGAAGTCCAGCGCCCGCCGCACGACGTCGGCTGGCTCGTTGAGCGACGGCTGTTTCAGCAAGGACCCACCATGATGCCGCTGCTGCTGGAGCTGCTGCTGGTATCTGGCATCTTTGGTCCGGCTGCTGCTGCCGCCGCCGCTGCTGCTGCTGGGAGGCTGAGCGCAGTGCTGCAGCCTCGGGGAGCCGCCGCCGCTGTCGGTGCGGCTGCCCCTGCCGCCCTCCACCCTGCCGTCGTGCCCGGCCTGGATCACGCTCATTTCTGTCGTTATTATGTCAAAGCTGCTCTGGTGCCCGGCCGTTATAAATTAGCTGGGAAAACTGGAGGCTCCTTCACTGCATCCTCTCGGCCGCAGCTACGTATTCTCTGTGCGCAATCCTGCGCGATGCGCGCTCCTCCGTTGCAGCCTGTACTCGTATTTTTTTCCCCTCCGACGAGCCGATTGGTCGATAAATCCAAGGCCAGTGGTCCTATGGGGGTCCTCCAGCAGGAAGAGGAGAGGGTTTGATTGCATTATCAATGTATTTGGAGATAATTCCATCATCGGTTTATTTGCAAACTGTACACGATATTGTATTACTCTAAACCAGACTGACAATGTCTTCTTTGGAGATACTCGGATTTTCCAATCAGCCTCGTTTGTTCTGATTTGGCAAAGATCACATTAGTTATTCCTCGTTATTTTATAATTATTTTCAGTGAATTGTGGTTTACCTTAAACGACCTTAATATATGTTGTGTTCCTTATCTCATGTCTTGAATCCTTTTTTGTATACAGCCAAACAAAAGCCAAATAAAACCTTTATTTTTGATCGGAGAATGTCATGATTAATAATGGCTCTTTTGATCAGACGTCTCTGTGCCATCCATGAAATTCCTTTAGGAAATTAAAATATGTCATCCCCCTCAAACTGAAGACGTCCTACAATAAGATGAGCATTAGAGGTCCTTACACTTAAATATGCCTTTCAGTCTCTCGCTCTTATCTCAAATCGGAGGAATGCAGTCATCTCCACTCAGATGAATCAGATGAAAGATCATCCAGCCTGTCGTCTCTCGCCCGAGCAGCCTGAAGCCCGCCTCCCCCAGACTGCTCGCATTCTGCGCAGCCGCTCTGGACTCACTCATGACAGACTCCGGTCCCTAATGACAGGCTATATGATGTCATTCAACCCGGGGTTTATTCGGGGTAATGTCGTTATGAGCCTTTATTATGAAGAGGGGAGCTAGGTGATGAGTACGGCCGTCCCTTTTACCCTGACAAAAGGGCTTCATGTCGAATGACATTTTATCAGCACTGTCTGTGTGTGTGTGTGCGCGCGCCTGTCTGTGTGTACGTGTGTGCGTGTGTATCCACCGTGCCATCTGTCCTGTCACAGGGCCGTAAACTCAGCTGTCTGGGTGTGTCTCTGGAATTTCAGATCTCTGGAGCAAATGCTGCTGATCAGAAATAAAGACCACGAACCATGAAAGTTGTTATGTTTAACTGATTGCGTAATGCTCAAACTGATGCTTGTTGTTGCTATTAATTGGGATCTATCATGCAGTTGTTGTCAATTATGCACTCATGCACAAACCCTTGCCTACGTCTTTATTACAATTAGATTTAAGGGTTTGTTTGGTATCAAAGTGCAGATACAATATTGCCAAACTAGGCACACAAATAAAAATGTAGTTTAATGAGGATATTTTGTGTTTGCATGTATAGCCCATGCGGTTATAAAATATTAATATATATTTATTGAAACGTAAAAGGTAAAATAATAACAGTATTGTCTCTTTATGACACATTGTCTTGTTTATTAAAAATACAGGTGGGACGCTTTATTCCTGCCCTTTATTCCAATTTAACTAATTAAAACGATTAAGGTGACGTCATCAAACCACGACCGGAAGCCTGCTGAAGTACGTCCTCTCTGTGAGACAAGTTGTTTACATCATGGCGGCGGTGGATTTCAAAGGTAGCTAAATTGACGTTGTATCATTTGTCAGTTATCTTTGCTGTTGTGATATTTAATACAGCAACAATTCACCCCTGAGACAAAGCTGCCGCGTATATTGTTCTGTTGGAAGGTTCCATCAATATGTATTAGTGCTAGTAGCTAGCTTTAGCTACGGTTAGCACCGTCTCCGCTTTTATTAGCACGTCGGCTAACTTAGCTAATGTCGAGAAAAGTAGTCAATAACCAACGAATTATGAATTATGTATGAATTAAAACGATAGTATGGGAAGAGTATGTTTTGAATAACTTTAATCAAACATCAGATTAAGTTAATTTAAGACTACGGTCACTGACAGCCTTCAGTTAAAGTAAACTTCCGGTCACTACCGCTTTTTAGTTAAGATAAGTGGTGACGTTACTCAAGGGTTCAATAAATATTTGTATCTGTATGTAATACAGAATAATAATACATATTATTCTATTCATTTCAACTGAATACTGGTATTAAACTGAAATACTTACAAACAACAGCAAAGATGGGACATTGGTCTTGCAGTCCTGATGCTAAGTTCCTGATCAAAGCTGTTTTGTATTATTCTCTTTAAAACAGATGATGTATATAACATTAATGCCTGCTCCGTCCATGCCTTTAAAAGTGTAGAGCATTACCCTAATATAATTTTGAACCTCATGTGTTACCAATGTAAATGCATAAAAACTGACCTGCCCTCAGTTTAGGACAAGTTTTTTTGTTACATTTTCAGACAACCTTCTCGGGATATCCTGGGTGGACAGCAACTGGGTACCGATTCTTAACCCTGGAAATGTACTGGACTACTTCTCTGAGAGAAGTAACCCCTTCTATGACCGAACCTGTAATAATGAGGTGGTGAAGATGCAGCGGCTTACTCTGGAACATCTGAAGTAAGTCTCTATTACGCAGTGCAATTTGGTGTAACTCGGAAAATAAATGCATATAAATAAATAAAAAAATCAAAGGAATGAAATGTCACGTGGTTCTAGAGTGTTATTAACTCAAAGACGATACTGAATGCATTGTAAGATTCATGCAAATAAACAACACCAACACAACTATTGCAGTCATGAATACTTCTGTTTTTCAGAACAGTCAGAACAGAGAGGGAAGTTGTAGTAAAGAGTGTCATTAACACGACTAAAGCAAACAACGTTCCTGTCTTATTACCAGTCAAATGGTGGGAGTGGAGTACATTCTTCTTCATGCTCAGGAGCCGATTCTTTATATAATCCGGAAACAACAGAGGCAGTCGCCAACACAAGGTGAGCAGTGTAGCGTCTGATTGCTACTGATACTCTACAAAGTGCATGTATATCACTGTTTTAATAATGACGTAAACTTTCTCACAAGTAGCCTGATTAATTAGAGTGTCAGTGATGCAGCTGTACACACATTTTATTTATTTGAATGCCAGATTTTGAAAAAATACACACATAATTGTGTATTTTAAGCTCTATTTCCACTTCCACTTTATATTTTCTTCCTTCCCCAGTGATTCCATTTGCTGACTACTACATCATAGCAGGAGTGGTGTATCAGGCCCCAGATCTGGGAACAGTAATCAGCTCCAGAGCGGTGAGAATTTGTAGTTGGATCCCATAAAATACACTTGAAGCAAAGTATTATAAAGGTTGTTTATGGTGGATTTTGATAACACAAAACCATGTCACATGAATCACATCTGTTTTAGCTCTCTGCTGTCCATGGAATCCAGTCTGCTTTTGATGAGGCCATGTCATACTGTCGCTATCACCCATCCAAAGGATATTGGTGGCACTTCAAGGACCAGGAGGAGAAAGGTTAGGTTTTTGCAGTTCATTTAAATTTACATTTGAGAGAATTTCCTGGTAATGTTATTCAAAGTGATCACAGCTATTAAAAACAATAGGTAGTGAAGACTACAAAAGCCAAAGCTATTGTGTCCTGCAAACCCAAGATCTTTATAATAGTGAGTTCATGTTTAATATGAGGGACTTTGGCAAAAGCTGATTCACTTCTTTTTCTTTTCTTTTTTTAGAAAAAGTCAAACCTAAGTCTAAAAAGAAAGAGGAACCGAGTTCACTGTTTCAGAGGCATCGCGTTGATACGCTCCTTTTGGACCTCAGGTCAAAGTTTCCACCAACATTCTACCAGGTACATGTTTCACTGGTTCACAACAGTTATTCATGCTCAACGTTTTCCATCTTTTCCTTACAAAAACATCCTGTCATACAACTTCTTCTTTCACGTTATTGTGACTGCCTCTAATACTGTTTTTCTTTGTGCGATTTCAGCCCAAGCCTGGTGAGAAGCCAATCCCAGGTAAGACTTTGACATATTTTAATTATATTCAGATCCTGAAGTTACTTAATAAATAGTGTTAATGGACACCATCGCTAAACATTGAAAGAGCTGTAAATTAGGTTATATTCTGTCCTTCAAATATGGTTTTGCATTTTCATTTTGTGTGCACTTGTGGTATTATTACTATTAACCTCGTGTCTATGTATAGCTGGCAGTGTAACATTATCTCAACATTCAGAGATTTTACAATTGACATCTACATTTCTAAGTAGATATTCAGATTTCAATGATGGTGGGAAGATATCACCCAACATCCACAACGCTTCCTCTAATTGCATGCTCTTGTATTGCAGTTGAGGTGAAGAAAGAGCCTGAACCCCCCGCAGAAGCTGTTAAACAAGAGGAAAGGGAACCAGCCACGAAGACCTCCGCCCCGGCACCGCCGAGCAAACCGCCTCCCGAGAAGAGAGCAAGACTACAGTGAGAAGAACAGTCATTCGTCTCGGACAGCACTAACCGAAGGAACAACTTGGGAGTATTTTTGTTGCCTGGTCAAATTTGAAGATTGTCTCCCCCTCTGCTCATTCGATCAGTTTACAATAGGCTAAGAATGAACTGGCACGAAAAAATGCCAGTTGCTTGTTTCCGTGCCAGTACTACTTTTACATTGTAACCTAAGTCTTGTGCACGTGATCAGTTTGGCATCGTGGACATTTCAGGCAGCTGTGCCTGAAACGTCCACGATGTGTACAGGGGTTAACTGTGTGATGTCAGCAGGCATTTAGCAGTATTCACTGATGCTGACATCAGCATCAGTGTCGGTTTACTGTTGACATCAGCGTAATATTTGTGTTGTAATCATTTCACAGTCTGCTTTACAGGGGGATGTGTCAGAATGCATCATCTCATCTGTAAAGCAAAAAGCTTCTGGACTTCATCGCCTCTCTTTATAATTACAAATACTTTCATCTGTATTTGTAAGGAATTTTTGTGTGTGCTTTTGTATTAAAATGTATCAGCTACAGGTATCCTGGTCTTGAGTCTCACTTGGTCAGTTTCATGATCTGAACAGAACATCCATCTCTATCTATATACAATGTGTGTGTGTGTGTGTGTGTGTGTGTGTGTGTGTGTGTGTGTGTGTGTGTGTGTGTGTGTGTGTGTGTGTGTGTGTGTGTGTGTATGTATGTATGTATGTGTATATATATATATATATATATATATATATATATTTTTTTTTTTTTCAGAGGAAAATATTGTACCTTTTGCACCACATGTAGCTGACAGCTAGTGTTACTAGAAAATGTAAAGATAAAGATTTTACATGAAAAGCTTATAAAACAATGCATTGTAAGTATTTAATGCAGGGATTACCAACCGTATAAATAAAATGGTGATTTCTTACCAACAGAACAGTAGTGTCTAGTTGAGACCTGTGTCACTTTTCAGATGTCTAAGAGTTGTTAGCAGTTCCACTAAAATGCTTAGATGGTTTCATTCAAGATCCAAAGAGATGCAAAACGTATTTCACAATAGGCAACGATTAGAGAACGAAACAACAAATAATAACAAATGTGTGACTTTATCTTGAACTTTAGGACGATGGGGTGACCTTTCAGTCTAAGCCGATCTTCTAAGCCTAGGAATATTTATGTTCATATTGCTGGATTTGTAATTCTTGAGCGCTTCCATTACTGGTGGTTTTCGTTCATTTTCTAAAATTGAGCAGCAAACGAGTTAGAAAATGGGAGAATATGTCCAGCAGGCGTCGCCATTTGGTCACATTTCGCTCCTAATTGCTCAATGATACATTATATTTCATGCGTGTGTCTTTTTCGCTATCACTGCGTTGTCATGACAAACGTGTTCAGTATTTCACTGAGCAAAGAAAGCGGGCAATAAAACGACTGAAAGCACAAAGCGAGGTGGATATTTTATTCCAGGTGTAGCGGTTAAATAGTGTCCGCTTCCATGGTTACTACCCACAGACCGTAGCTACGTATTACGGAGGCCACGAAGAAGAAGTTTCTCGCAGGGCGTGGTGGGATAGGAGTCTCCTCGGTGGAGGACCGAGAGAACAGAGCCCCAGCTGGCTAGCAGCAGAGAAGATGGCTGCAGAGGGGATTCTCAGGCCAGTGTCTGAACACAGAGCAGCGTTCGTCATGTTCAGCGACGACTAGCCGGCGTGTCGCCCCGGTTGTTCCGTCGGTCGGTTCCGTCCGCGTTTGGTCGGAGGGGGATAAAACAACATGGGGTCGCAGACTCTCCAGATCCTGAGGCAGGGGGTCTGGGCTTCAGTCACAGGCGGATGGTACTACGACCCCGACCAGAACACATTCGTCAACGCTTTACATCTCTACATCTGGCTGTTTCTGCTATGCTTCCCCTTCACACTTTATATGGTGAGCCATGTTTGCGTTTGTGACCTTTTTATCATCCCTTTTATTTACGTTTTTTGCCGTTACTGTTGACACCGTAAGTTACCGAGAGTCCGTTAGGTTCGCCGCCACTGGGCACCAACGGTCGGTCTCGGTCTATTATCTGGAGCGGAGACAACGTAGCGTCTCGCTTAAACTGACGAAACGTCACGGAATGTGTCCACTACGCTCAAAACGTTTCTTAAAACCAAAAGATTGACGTAGTTCCACGCAGATAAACCTTATAACGGAAGGCACAAATGACACCAAACAAAATAAGGTGTAAATGGCTGCCACCTGAAGTGAACCGTCCACCACATAGATGGGACCAGAATGCGCTTTTGTTTAAATGTTTATCACAGCGGTGCAGTTAAGATCCGAGGGGATATTATCAGTTGATCCCATAGTGTCAGGCTGTAATCAGTGAATTAACGCCCTCCCCCCCCATTTTTTTTTTATCTAGTTGTTTTCCTCCTGTCGGTAGTGATTTGCGGTATCACCATTTTTCAGAAGCTACCAGCTGAGCACAGCTGACCAGGATGTAACCATAATCTGGCAACTTTAATGTCCGAGAAGCAGACTCGCTGTTTACTCAGTTCATTTGTCACACTGTGTGTGTGTGTGTGTGTGTGTGTGTGTGTGTGTGTGTGTGTGTGTGTGTGTGTGTGTTTTAAAGGCACTACTTTTTGTTTACTTTTTGCACAGCAGTAGCTCGCCCTCTAAACTGCATACATTATAGTCCACTTGTGCACGTTATTTATTTACGTGCACAAGTATTTTTCATAGTACATACTTTGACATGCATACATGACATGTATGCTCTGCATTTGACCCATCCTTAGTAGTAAGGAGCAGTGGGCTGCCCCTAGAGAAGTGCCTGGGGAATTTACGGGCTGTTTGTCAAATAATTCAAGTTGAAATGGTAGTGAATAGTTATGTTTTGTATTAATTTTTTACTCGGGAAGTAGGTTGTTTGCTAAACCATGCTAACTTCTATATAGAGAAGCTGATGTTTAAGAAATAAAAAGGGGGTTTGTGGTTTCCGTTCTATTTCTGGAGTGGAAATGCGCTGGTCAGCTCTGTGGTTTATATTGAGCCACAGATCTGAGTGCTGCTTCTGTTCGTAATGAACTGCAGACGGATGCCGCAAGTGGGATATCTCAAGGACAACAGAGATGAAGCTCAGGCACCTCATGGTAAACACACAGCTGTCTCCTTCCTTGGGAGCGGCACAATAAAAAGATACATTTACAAGATAATTAAATGCAGTAGTTTTTAACAAGCTGGTATCATTAAATGATCATCTTAAATGGTTGCAATAATGCATGAAATCAATCCTTCAGCTGCGTTCAGGGGAACTAACTTTGCAGTTCCAATGTTTGAATCCTTTCAGCGCTTGATCTGTCGACTGTTAAAAGGTGCACGGTGGTGTAGTTGCATGCACTGTCACCTCACAGCAAGAGGGGCCGGGGTTCAATCCCTGATCCCGGGTGGTCCCTCTGTGTGGAGTTTGCACCTTCTCCCCTCTGGGTTCTCCGGCTTCCTCCCACTGTCCAAAGACGTGCAGCTTTGGAGACTCAAAAAATTGCCCGGAGGTGTGAGCGGGAATGGTTGTCTGTCTATAAGTGTCCTGAGATAAACTGCCGACCTGTCCAGGGTGAACCCTGCCTTCCAATGTCAGCTGGGATCGGCGCCAGCCTCAACCCTAAATGTGATAATTGGTTTAGATAATGGAATAATGATAAAATGCACAACAATATCACTCATTGCCCTGTGGGAAGAATAATTCAAATGAAATATACAGTCTGCATCATCTTGTTCTTTCTGCAATATCAGACAGCCTAAATTGACTTCAACTTCATTTTCACTTCACTGATGCCAGGCACTGCAACCGAGCATGGTGATCGTGGGCATCTACTGCGTTGTTATTGCTGCCATGTTCCTGCTGCTGAAGATCGTGAACTTCCGCCTCCATCATGCCCTGGATGAGGGGGAGGTGGTGGAGCACCAGGCCAAGGAGAGTCAAGGCAGCAGAGGTGGCACCGAGGGGGTGAACGATGTCGGCGTCACCCGTCGACAGGACAGCAATGGCCCGGGGTAAGTTTGTGTCTCACTCGGCCCGATTGTGGACGCGACCTCTGGTGACGGAGGACAAAGACGCTGCAGGAGTGTGATTAAGCTGCTCGAATGACGAGGCAGAAACGATTATGGCTGTGTAGGAGTATTGTATGTCATGCTTCCTGGCCAATGATGGCGAAGAGTCACATGGCTGTGGAGTTGTTCAAATGTGATGTAGTCTGGAGCTGAGGTGAGATGGTCTGGTCCTCAAGTGGGGAAAAGACACAGGTTAATTCGCGGAGGATCAATAAATCGCTTTAAAGGCTTCCGAGAGGGCAAGTCAAGCTCAGCCCGAACAGCAGAAAACAATTGCTGCTTTTCATCTTAATTAAGTCGAGACATCTGCAGAAAGGGTGAGGTCTTAAAAGACAACAGACATTTCAATTTATTAGCTGATACACACCTCCTTCACGTCCTTCTAAAGTATTCAGTTATTCCCTTATTCAATTACTTTTATTTTCTGACATCATTACGACACTGCCTTGTGGGATGTTTATGTTGGCGTTGTGTCCGGTGTTTCCTAAATGTAGTATTTCACTAGAAATAGTATGCAGTTCAAGTACTGTTGGTTTCATACAAAGGTTTCGAACATACTCAAATATATATACTAAATAACATGTTGGATTGTTGAATTCCAGGCACAGCCATTGTTGGTATCAACAAACAATGTATTTTTTGTTGTTGTAATGCTCTCCTCTGATGCTGTGGCACAGGCATTGTTAGGGCGGTGTTGATCTGTCTTATGTCCCAGTGTGAAGTACTGACACGTCAATATTTACTCATAAAATGTCATGATAGTACTTGTCACACCTCTTATGCCACAAGTTATTTTGTAAATGAGCTGACTAGATTTTGGAGCATCTTACTGCTTCACTTAACCACTGAATTTCCTCTGCAACCCAGATGTTTTTAAAGCCAAGCATGTTGACACTAAAATATGTGCTAAATGATTCTTTGATTGGGGACATTAATGAGCTCCTAAGTATGAGGGTTATATTTAGCATGGTTGAACAATAACATTACCAACTAATTACTTACACAAGCAAGTAAATGATATTGATCATGTCATCGTATTAACTCATCTCTGAATGCCAGGATAATAAAGAGGTTTAGCGCTCATTCAGAAGGAACAAAAGCCAGCGAGGTTTGGCCGTTTTACTGCCCAGGACTTGAAGAAGTGACTCATTCACATTCCAGAAGGAGTGCTTAGCGGGACGCTGAGAGAAGGGAAAGGCAATAAGAAGAATGAGAGCTCTCGACCACAGGGGCAGTCGCCGCCGCTATGCCCACACATCTGGAGTCACATTCCGGGTTGTTTGAGTTTACAGTGGAGCAGACGAGCCGAGCTCAAGTTGATCAAGGTGTTTTTTTGCTCCACCGCCAACCCATTTTCCTCTCACCGGGTCCTTTTTCCGAGTCTCCGCTCATCCGCTCTACGTGTCGTAGTTCATCAACTGGAGTGTTTGTGTTGTGGTTTGGCCGTTAGGAAATGTTTTTGGCATATATAAATGATTTATAGACTATCCTTGGCAAGTTGTTTGTTTTGACATACTGAATGGTTAAACAAGCACGTCCGGGCTAAAAATAGGCCTGGGGAAAATCTACATGGATGCTTTTGTCAGATTTTGCTCCTTTTCAATTGATTTTCAAAACCCACATAACCGATGTAAAATACAGGCCTGTTTTAATAAAGTAACATGATTTGTTCATCTATACGTGTGTGTGTGTGTGTGTGTGTGTGTGTGTGTGTGTGTGTGTGTGTGTGTGTGTGTACAGGGACCCTGGAGGGGGTATTGAGATGTCAGAGTTCATCAGGCAAGAGACTCCACCAGTGGACTGCAGCTCTAGGAACTCCTATATTGGATTGGAGTCGAACCAGCAGGTAAGCAGAGCACCGATCTGCAGCGTACTATATATATATATATATATATATATATATATATATATATATATATATATATATATATATATATAAACAAACAAACAAACAAACAAACAAACAATTAAGTAATTTACATAAACAAATTAAAGTATTTGTGTTTTGGATTCCTGGTTACAATTTCTAAAATGATGACAAACATTATTGACTAAATGGACAATCAATGCACTTCAAACATAATTAACAGGTTAATATATTTTTCATAATAATAACTGCAATATAGTCCACTATATTTAACGTCCGCCATTTTATTTGAGTGTCCGAATTCTGAGTATGCACTTAACTGCCCTCAAAAAAGTTCTACAGTGAAATGAAAAATAATTCAGATCCGTGGCATGTAACAATCTGCAATGCAACGCTTTGAATTGTGGGGTTGTTGATGTACAAATTGCAGTTGTATGACACTACTACTTGCTGTTGAATAGGGAGTAATGAATGTGAACAAGGGAGACTAACTGTCTTGGAGTACTATGTCCACCCCGATTTAAGCAAAACAAACATATACTTTGTGACTGAAACACACAGGATTTGTGTGTCTTCTTTGAAAGGAAACGGAGTCCTGAAGTGGTAGTTTAGTTTCACACGTACATACACATACTATTGTGTTTGCTTTTGCAGAAAATTGTGTCTCCGTGTCAAACTGAACTACATCTGACTCCTACTTGGCCAAAAGGAGCAGTTTGTTCACGAAATAGTTCTGCAAATCACTGCTTGTGTGACACGTGATACATACCCAGTAAACTAGTGCTACATGCTACGCGGAAAAAACTGTATCTTCCCACAAACAAGCGTCGTCCACTGAGTCCTAACAGCTTTCAAACCTCCTCCCATATTACTGTGTTTACTGTAACCCATCCAAGATGCACAAGAAACAGCGAAGACAAAGTGTGTGCGTGTGAGTGTGTGCGTGTGTGTCCTTGTGTGTGTGTGTGTGTGTGTGTGTGTGTGTGTGTGTGTGTGTGTTTTCATTAGGTATGATCCTCACGTAGCTTGCTGTCAGCTGATATTTCCTTAAACATTCAAAGTTATTTTGCCATTTTATTCTGCAAGATATATTTAACCTCTGAAACTGGTGCTGCTGAGCTCCACGTCTTTGTGCGGCACGTCCTTGAGTCGCTGATCAGCCCACATGTTCCGCTCAGCTGCTGTGTGCCGTCCGTGGGGAGAGATGCCAAAACTGTTCTTTGTGATGACAGTGAAGGATTGCCGGCTGTTAGTATTTACGAAAGCTGCGTCTTCTTTTGGGTGTTGTGCTCACGAATGATCACACGTCTTTTCGATTTGCTCTGATGCACATTTAATTCTAGAAGTTTGGCTTTGATATCCTGACAAAAGGCTTAACTTATTTTTTCATTAAAATTTCAGATTGCATCCACCCATGGAAGAGCAACAGTAGTCAAAGGTAACTATGTCTGCCTTTTCATGGATACTAAAATCATCAAGTCTATGTAAGCACTAACTTGTGTACAAACATATTACTCGTCAGATCTTCAGTCTTCTTTGTGACCCTGTGATGCATTTTCTTTTCTGTGGGATCACCATGTCCCTGACCGTGATCACCTCAGCTGCTCAAGAAATGTAGTCTGACTCAGCATTACTGTGACCTCCACAGTCACACTTAGATGAGGCAGCTTCAGACGGGAACTGCTGAGTAAAAAAAAAAAGAGAAAGCAATACACTGTAAAATCCAGCATGGGAGTCATTCTCAAGGAACTCTTTATTCGAAAACTGAGAAGAAGACAATGAATGAACTTGTGGCTTTGCTATTGGTCCAATGTACCGTGTATGAGTGAGGCGACTGCGTCCGCTGAATAATTCAGCAAGCCTGTTCGATGCCATTCTAATTAGACGGCAGTTCGGGATGACAGGAAGTGGTTGCGAAGTAGCACAAGGGCTCTGCTGGGGTTTAGCTTATTAATCTTCTTCCCTTCAAGGATTCCGTCCGGTCAGACCGTCCATCACAAACTCCCAGGAAGTATAACCGAAGAAAGACTGCCATGATTTGAGGCGCAGTGATTGCAAAGAACAGTTACATCTTTGTTTCAAAAGTTATCTTGCAGGGCTGTCGGGGCATTCAAAGAATCTATTCAGAAGAGATCAAGATATTTGGTTGTTCCATGTATACAACTTGCAGCACCTTCCAGAAGTAGTGATTCTAAGAAAAAGGCAGGGCTATCTATTTATTTATCCTCTATGTGTGGGTCGCCCAGGGTTAGTGGTTGTGAATGTATAAATAATTGATTAAACTTCATCTCTTAATTGCTTTCTTCCTATCTTCGCAGGAGATGTGGGAAAGACTTCCGATGACATCAGTTTGACTCTTGTCGAGAGCTGCAGCCACGATCATGGTAAACATGCATGGCATTTGCATACAAACAAAAACCTTCCCTGTGTTACTGGCTGTGGCATCCCAACACCGTCTTCAAATGCTGCTGTTCTTTGTGTCCATTCAGATCTGCTATCGGACACAAAGATGTACTGCCTTGTCCCCAACGACTCCTTCGCGTCCTTGCAGCCGTCAACCTCCTTGTGTCCTTCGGAGCTGTCCAGGGAGACTGCTGAGCTCTGTAATTCTGCTGCTTATCACTTCAGCCTGTCGCACTCCTCCTGTGACACCGAGGTGACAACTCATGCATCCATGCAATCTCAGAGCTACAGGAAGGAGCTCCGTGCTCGGGGCCTGCCTCGGACTTCCAGCTCGGCGGGTTCCGCTTTTCCTGACCCGTGTCTGCCAGACTTCACTCTGTACCCTCCGCCCAGGAGAGGTGGCCTTGACCCTGTGTGTGAACTGGAGGCCGCCAGACCACACAGGCCAGGGGTGTGTGTCAGAGACGGGGCGGAGCGGCTGTACCAGCAGGACCAAGCTGTGCCCTCCACCTCGGGAATAGAATGTTATAGGCACAAAGAACCACGCAGAGTAGCCCGCTCTGCCTCCAGAGAGGCAGGGGAGGGTAGCTCAGGACTCTACCAGGTGGAGGTGGGCGGTGGTGGGAAAGGTTCAGTTGGAGGAGGAAAGTCCCAGGGAGGGGAGCGTAGCGCTGATAGCCTGAGGAGTTTGAGTACTCGCAGTAGTGGCTCCACTGAGAGCTACTGCAGTGGCACAGACAGGGATACCAACAGCACCATCAGCAGTTTCCACAGTGAACAGACCAGCTCGACACATGTGGAGAGTCTGCTCTCACTTTCAGGGGATGAGCCCGCACGGGACAGAGGAGATGCCGCATCGGCACCCGCAGATGGTAGGACTTCAAGCCTCGGCAGTATTAGCTCTCGAGGTCTCAACAACCTTCCCTCCAGGGAGGCCAATAAAAACCCTCATGCCAATGAGCTGACAGCTAAACAACCTGCTGACACACTGTCCTCCTCAACCCAAGAGCTGGTAGAGCCTGGCAGGTGCCACGAAGAGCTTGGCATCAGGACCAATGCTGACGGCTCAACAGGTGTGGCTGCCGCTGAGCCGGAGCAGGTGAAAGACGACGGTCAGCCCAAATCAGCCAACATTGTTCAGAGGACTTCCTCCCTGTCAACGGGGCGCAGTGGACGCAGACGGACTGGCAAGAAAAGGGCCAGCAGCTTTGACGCCAGCCGCCACCGGGACTATATATCCTTGCGTGGTATGGCCAAGCCTTGCAGTGCTGTGTTTACTGGGGGTGGAGATGGGGACTCCAGCGACCAGAGTGAACTCAGTTTTGCCTCCAGTCTCCACTCCACCCACCACCTAAGCACAGACAGCTCGTCTAGCACCACTTCTCGCTCCTGCCACTCACCAGAGGGCCGCTACAGGGCCTTGAAAGCCAAGCACACTGCAGCCAATGCAGCAGCCTCCTCCACGGGAAAGGCCACGGCAGCGTCTGAGGCAGGGGTACGAACCGAAGGGAAGCGGCGCACCTCCCGCCGTACCCCCAGCACAGGCAGTGCCAAAACACATGCCAGAGTGTTGAGCTTGGACAGTGGCACGGCCGCCTGCCTTAACGATCCCTGCCGCCTCGGAGCTCCGGCTGGGCCTCGGCCCCTTACCACCTCCAAGTCGGACCTGGAAGCCAAAGAAGGGGAAGTCCTCGACGCGGCGTCCCTGCTGGGTCGGGCCTCCCAGCTGGAGTCAGTGACCCGCTCCAGAAACAGTTTGCCCAATCAGGCAGCTTTTACTGAGCCTCAGGATGCCACTGCTGCTTCCCTGCGGGGTACGTACCTCACACGGTGCTCTGACATACTGTACACTTTGCACTCTGTCTGGTTTACGACTAGCGTTTGATGACTAGTACACATTTTATGTCCTCTCTGAAATGCATCACAAGAAATGTTGTGTTCAACGAAATCCACATTTCACGGGCCCGATTACTGCACTTGTTTAGACATGCACTCTATTTTGTGAATCATCAGCAGAACTCTATTCTAACCAACTGTACTGAAATGGCCCCAGACAGAATGTAGTCACTATTATTAGCCTACTTTTGTTCTTTGTGCTTGCTTTGCAGATTTAGATTGTGAAAATGGTAGCTGGATGATGCTTGTGTATAGAACATATTTAAACTGGAAACCATGTATCCTGCTCACTTTACTGGATAGCTGCTTTCTGACCTATTGCCAGGAGCACAAGCAAAGAACTGACGAAACTGAGAGTGTTTTGGGTGTAGTCCTCCAGACATTAGGCTTGCTTTAATATTGCGTGTGTGCGTGTGTGCCTGTTTGGCTGCATCAGAGATGTTGTCTGTCTCTCTCATTCAGTGTAACCATGGTGAGTTTCCATGGAGTGACAATTCTGACCCAAGCGTAGTGTTTCTTGTGTAGATCACTATTAGCATGACGGTACAGTGTGCGCTTTGTGCTGAGGTTAGACAAACCGCAGCTCTCTTATTAGTGTCATACACACCGAGTCCCACATAGACACCCCCCCCCTGACACATTCTTTGTTTTTTTTGGCTCCTGTGGGTTGTGGACATTTTACATGATGTTCGCGGTTGATTGTTCCCAAGCTTTCTAGAGTGTGAACCTCCTGGGGTGTACAGTATGAGAGGCAGGTTATGCCTGGGCATGGTCGGAAAGATTTCACAATTAGTGTTTGATTCCTACTGTCTGGATCTGTGGTTACCTGACTGAGCCATAAAGGTCATTGTCAGTTTCATATTGGGACATTCGCTGGTCGTTACATTTTTTCTATGACTTTACTTGAAGACCTCAGTAGTGGTTATTAGTGGGACTTTACTGGACACAAAATATGTGTGTGTGGCACTCCTCACGCTACTTGGTATTGATATGCTTAAGAGTTAATTTATTGGAGTGAGCCTAAGAATCTTTTTAGTGGATGAGCAATGCATTTTACAAAAAGTTAAATTTGTAAGTAAATTCACCTGCTCAATTTTTAACACACATGTTGACGTACACACAGTCGCTATTGTTAGCTAATTCTAGCTAGAGTTAGTGTGTGTGTGTGTGTGTGTGTGTGTGTGTGTGTGTGTGTGTGTGTGTGTGTGTGTGTGTGTGTGTCAGTTACTACTTTGTGTTTACTTTTTGCACAGCAGTAGCTCGCTCTCTAAATCTGTCTCTGGACCTGACGTGTGTGTGGAATTGAATGACCCTTTGTTTTTATTACGTCTGAAATCAACTTTGGATTTGTAAGAGGGGAGAATGTGTTATTTTGTCCTCCCAAAAGTTACACTGGCTTCGAAGCAACCGATTCAAGAGGATCTTGAGGAAATTAAGTGTTTCATTATCTTTTATTCACCACTTGTGGATGCTGTCCAGTGAAAGTTATAAGGCTGTTCCAGTGTTGTTCTGTCAACCATATTGTAGTGGATGTCTTGTTTTTTTTATTTGTATGGTTTGCTCTCATTGTGGCCTGAAACTCAGCAGGTTTTATAATTGTTGTTGCTCTGTTTTTGAAATCCAGCATAAAATATTGAAGTATCACCATGCTAATGTCCACATTAAGCTCTCAATTAAAGGAAACTAATGCAAACTGATTGGCCAATTATGTCTCTCACCATGACAGCCCCGGGGAGCGAGGAGACCGTCATATTTCGCCGTGAACGTAGCACATTTCGGCGGCAGGCTGTGCGGCGGCGACACAACGCAGGAAGTAACCCCACCCCACCCGCCTCTCTAATTGGATCTCCTCTCAGGTAGTGTGTGTGTGTGTGTGTGTGTGTGTGTGTGTGTGTGTGTGTGTGTGTGTGTGTGTGTGTGTGTGTGTGTGTGTCTCTATTTCATCTGTCATGAGATGGGTGTCTCCACCCTGCATGTGATGTCCCTCATCCTCTTTTTCTCAAGACTCTTTTCATCCTATTATAATATGATCTAATCTTTTAGTTCCACATTATGAGCATGGATCAAAAATAAATGATTGGAGTCCTTTTTTTTTTTTTTTTTTACTCAAAGCCACAACGTCTGTCTAATCTACTTGATTGACATGGCATCTCTCTTCAGAACTGCGCATGATTTGGCCAATAAAACACATGGGCGTCCAGCTGTCTCGCATTGCTTTGACCTTTTTGAGAGACCTCAGAGAGATGAAGATGATATTAATAATCTCTTTAAAATCTCTTTTAATCAAGTGTTTAATAAGTTAAGTCTGTCCACACCTACTGCGTTTTTCTTGCTTTTAACTGTAAGCGTCTTTAGCTGCTCAGATTTTAACGGCCCCACTTTTAACAACTTCTAAACCAGTTTTGCATACTTTAAGGACAATTCATAATAATAAAGTAATACTTTATTTAACATTTTTTTACTTTTTGTTATTTGTCCCTTTTTGAGTCCTCTTTAGACAGAGCTATGTTTTTGTCCTTGCTGTCCAAAATGACAGCGGACCTGACTCGATTGACTACGTCACTGCAGAGTATTTCAAATCCACCCTCACGTCTGAAGTCGTAGTCTGATTAGAGAGACCCATGTCGTAAGGTCACAGCTTCTCTCGCGACAACAGCTTGCGTGTCCCTTACTGTCAAATAAGAAAAGCGTAAAACCCCTCTGAGATGCATCCCAAATGAGCAACTGTATTTAAAGTGACCGTTTTAGCACCGTTAACATTACAAATGAAGAACACGTGAAAGCTGTATGCTGTGGATGTGCATCGGGGCCTGGGGTCTGTGCAACTTTCTGTTTTGTTGTACAACTGCCAACAGCTATTCACCTCTAGCCAAGACTCCGTATGTTTATGCCTCTATCTAGCAAGGTCACATTTCGAAATGCTGAGCCTAGAAAAAATGTTGAGGAAGGAAAACAAGTGTATAGCCTGCCAGGGGTCAATAAACTTCCAAATGCAAAATCGTTCCCTCTTCAACTGATCCCTCCACCTTCCTCTGCCTCTTCACTCCAAAACACTTTTTTAACTTTCTTAATGTTGCACCGGACATCTTAGGCTTTGTCAAATAGTTTTGTCACTTTCTGATTCTTTAAAATAGTATTCATTTGAATAGTTATAAAGCGAAGTCATCTACAAGTGGGATAGTTTATCAGCATTACTGGGAATTATCTCCACCTTTTTCTTTTTTTTTTATAGCTTTTGGAAGAAGTCTGATGCATATATACAGGCTTTTGATGCAATGTCAATAAAGACGTCCATAGCTGGTGCCATTATGGAGGTCCATCTGCATTGTGCATGTCAATGTGGAACATGAGAAATAAGAACACTTGTGTTGTGATCACTGAACGATAAAAGCAACAAGCTGACTATAAAAAAATGACATTGACGTATACAAATCACATGTAAAATATTATATATTTGTGGTAAAAAAAGAAGAAGCCATAATGTCTGTTAAACTTTCTTAAGACATCAAAACTCAAAACCTAGTCTCAGACATTATTTGCGCCCTCGGGTTTGGGACCTCCACTATGACGAGCAGCATCTGCATCACATCACCTGTAATCCCCCTGTGTGATAACGCTGTATATCAACAGAGCCCCTCTGGCCTCCATCACTTCTCATTTCCTCCCCGTCTCCCTTCTCCTCCAACAGTCTTCAGGAGGCTCTCAGCCAGGCCTCCCAGCCTTCTGCCCCCCAGGTGAAAAGTCAGCCATCCAGAACCCCGTCCCAGGTGACCGTGCTGAGCGCAAGCGCCTCCCTGCTGGCCAGGAATGGAAGCACACACCTGGAGGGTTCTCAGGACAAGGCCTCAACTGTTGGCGCTACCAGCTTGCAGGATGACTTGGGTAGGGAGCGCACGAGGGGAGCCGAGATGTTAAGATAAAGGAACTTCTGATGGAAATTGGTAGTTTGTGAGGAGGTGGATTTATGACGGGTTTTTTTTCCTGGTTTATTTGAAAGTGGCACCGAGCACTTCTCCAAATATCCAACAATATAATATCGGGTCCACAGTAGTGGCAAGGATAAAAGAAACAAAAGGTAATTTCTCTTTATTGTGGGCAAAAAAAAAAGGTTCACACCGACGATGCCTCCAAGCTAAAACAGGTTTTTCCCACAATAAAGAAAAAATATAAAAAGACCCTTTATTTGTGAGTGCCTGTGCTTTTATTTCTTCTATGTTCCGTTTTTCGGTGCTTTGGTTAGAAAGTTGCGACAGTGGCTCTGATGGTTTGGGGTTTCTTGAAGAAAGCTGCTCACGGACATTACTGCTGCAGTCAGTCACACAGAGCACTATTATCCACGCTCGTTGGATTTACTCAATCGGTCAAAACCGAGCTGCAATTATCCATGCTCCATTTATCACCGTCTGTGATATTGTCTGTAGTCAATACTTGACCTCACTTGGGTGTTACCCAGACTGCTGTCAACAGAGTGTTACAGATTGTGGTTGGTGCCTCCTATATTGACATGTTTCACTGATATCTGTATCAAGTCAATGATTGTTAAAAGAAAATTGGGGTTTTGTAAGAGCTGTTTTCCGTCCTTCCTCTGAACCGATGGTAAATCAATTACCGCTCCTACTCATAATTTGACCTGGAGCAGAGGGCTATTATGAGAAACTTGGTGGTCTGTGCTTGAAATCGCAGAGCAATAATAATTCTTGTCTAATTTCATATGAGGTTACTACTTTGGCTATATCTGAATGTATATGCAGCCCTGCTGTCAGACATGGGTTTACTCAACACACGTGTACAGTAACATGAAATATGTCCAATGCTGATGAGGAAATAATGCATTGCACAAACTTAACTTGAGTCATATCCTCATCAGATATCCTTGAATATACATATTTTTATATCCTGAAGCTTATTTCGAAGCATCAATCAATTCATCATAGTTCATCCATAGTAATGAAAATAAGAATATTTACCTTTTTGTTCTTGTCATATTTGTTGATTCACACTGAATAATTTTGGTTCATACTTACTGTGCAACATGTTCTTTGTTTTCTTGACTTAATCACATTTCAGCAACTCCCCACCTCAGTCTCGCTTCGCTGTCTTTCCTCATGATTCCCAGCTTTTTTTAACAACCAAACTATTAAAAACAGGAACAGCATACATACAGCATTGGGATTGCAATTGCAATTTTTCATTAACCTGAGCAGGAGCAGCGTTACCATGGCAACTTTTTTTATATTCCTCCTGGACTAGTGGGAATATTTTAAGAATCTATTTAAGAGGTTTCTTGCAATGGCCATAAGCACATTAGATTGGAAATAACATTGTAAGAAGCTCTATTCAACCAGGCAAAGGCGGTTAAATCCTGTCTGTGTGGGACACTGTGGAGGATTTGTAGACATCGTTGAAATAAGCCAGTCATGGATTTCTGATGTTCTATAGTTGTTGAGCTACACTACATTTATGTCCTGCTTTCATTCCTCGTCACAGGATAAATGACATAAAGCTCCACTGAAGCAACAGAAGAACACTGGGAACAGTCTGACGGCTGTGAAGGAAATGACAGACTTGCTTTTAAAAGCCTCTTTGGGAGGAAACGCATTCACCCAAAGATCCCATTAGCTCAGATGAACACAGTGAAATTACCAAAGTTATTTAATTCCTGGGAACATGTAGTTCAATTAAATTATTCCCACAGACAAAGTCACTCTTTTGCTTGTTTCCGTGGCCTCACTTTGTTCCTCTCTTGTTGTTTTCCAGGAAAGCTCACGCCCTCCTTGTACGAGGTCGGCGGGTGTGACATGTCCCTGGTCAATTTTGAACCTGCAACCAGACGAGCCTCCAATAACATATGGTTAGTGTCACATTTAGAATCATCTCATCGGTTTAGGGGGGGGGGATTTCAAATGATGACCATGTAGTTTCTCACAATTTAGCCACAAAAAATTGGGGGCGGGGGGAAGACATCTGACATATTGACTGGGAGCAGAAAATTAAATGGTTGAAACTTTGTGTTGAGATAGCGTCCAAGCATTCTTGGACGCAAATGTAAATTTGAATCTGAGAAATGTAGGTGTAAATTCTAACTTAGCTCATACAAAGTGCAAGATGAGTCACGCGTTGAATTGGAGACCATAATTCATATTTAAATTATGTTTGGTCAACATGCTTTTAAATGTGCTCTGTAAAAAATAAAAAAACTGATTTGAGTTTATCTCAAAAATATTTTTCTTCTTTCATCACATTTTGTCCAGTAATCTACCTGGTCTTTATCTGGAGTTTGGTGTTGCATATTTTGGCATTCTTTGTGCTGTTGCTTCACCACTGGCTCCATTGGTGTGTGACATGGCTCTAGCTTTTGAAAACAACATAACCGTACAGTACAAAAGCCAAGCAAATAGCCCATTGGCTGTTTAGTTTGAGGTCACCAGGAAATGGATCATGATTTAATACAGTAAGAGCAGCAGATGCTTTTCTCTCATCAGTGTGCTCATTTTGTCTAATGCCCTGCAGGGACACCGACTCCCACCTCTCCAGTTCTACCTCAGTTCGCTTCTACCCTCATGACCTGGTGAGTACCCAACCAGTGAGCTTGTGTGTTTGAGCGAGAGAACGTGAGAAAGGGAGACAGAAGACTGTTTAAAAAAAACAAACACTCAACATACAAAGATAAAAACCAACATTGTTTTTTTTTTTTGCATATCTCTTCATATTATTTTTGGCATTCATGATTGTCAGTTTTAACAGTTTTCTTGCTGTGCTTGCTGGCTGTCGCTCTCCCTCTCCCTTTTTTTGCCCTTGTCTTGTTCCCTCAGACCAAAGACAGATCTCATGACACCAATTTTTCAAATCACAACCAGTTGGCTCTATTTTGAAAATGTTTTATTGGATTTCAAAACTCTTTTCAGTCTGCCACCTACGTTCCATTTGATGTACTTGTTCTATGTGAGCAAGAAAGGTGTCTTGATCGTCTGTTGCTGGCTTTTTAACCATTTTTGCAACAAGAATCCAGATGGCTGGGAGTGGGTGTGGTGGTGGCGTAACAGCCAAAATCCAACACTCTCAGTGGTATCAAGAGAATACATTTCACTTTAACACTTTTTGTATTTATCGACTCCTAACTGTATTAACTATCTTCTGATACACCTGTGTGTAGATGCAGCGTGACTAGGTTTTACTCACCGTGAGACAGCTCTCCCTCCCTCAGATCCGTCTGAACCGTCTGCTGACGATGGACCCAGAGCTGCTGGAGCAGCAGGACGGAGACCTAAGCCCGGAGCTTCAGGACGCACCGCTGGGACAAGAGGACCCTGCAACAATAGCTGCCGCCGGCAAAACCAGGCAGTACTACCGCTTGTGGCTTCTGCCTTTCCTGTGGGTCGGCCTGCACTTTGACCGGCTCACCCTGCTGGCACTATTTGATAGGTAAGAAAAGCACAGACAAGCATCGTATCAAAACAACATCAAGACAACATAACCGACAAAAAATCCTTTACATGCTAAATTGAGTAATTAGAAACCTGACTCTTCTCTGCTGAAACCCCAATGTAGTAATTAGAATAATAACACAAGTGTGTCTCCAGATTTAAATCATATTCATCACGGCATTGACCACTTATTTAATCAGGTCAGTCCCACTGAAATTAAGGACAGTCCAAGATGTCTGCGACACAGATTCCGACCGATAAAAAGCAAGAGAAACAGAAGTCTGAGACAGCAGCATACCCCTAGAGCAATCAATCCCTAGCAGATTAGCCAACCATGCTTTGAACTCGCAATATGTACATGTTCTTTAAATGTCACATTTTTCTGCAGGCTGTTCAGCTGATATTGTACACTTTTATACCCACTTCTGTCTAAGCTTAAAGAAAACTTGACGCAACTCAATAGAAATCACTCTTGGGATTGTATGGCCCTTCTCCGTGTGAATTTTGGACATTATTTGAAACTGCATCACATTATTTAGCTTGTAAATAGTTTGAGGACGCGACTGGTTGCTTTCAAAGTAGAAATAGTCTGAAGATGTCACAATACAACCAATATGTTTCCTCTTGATTCATCTGCTGTGGAATACCACAAGATTCCAACCTGGGCCCCATGTAGATATTTGATTTATATGTATGTGTCTATCATTATTATTATTATTATTATTATTATTATTATTGTTTATATACATTTTCCATTACCACTTTTTTTTTTTTTTTTTTTTTCCTTGATGTTTTTTTAAACCTGGTTTGGATATTACACATTAGGGCAATTGAGTCTTCTATCCAAGAACTGTTCACTGCATTCTTGGGCTGACGCTTCTCCGCTGCGTTCCAGGAACCGCGAGGTTTTAGAGAACGTGCTGGCCGTACTGCTGGCTGTTCTGGTGGCCTTCCTGGGTTCATTGATGCTGGTCCACGGCTTCTTCACCGACATCTGGGTCTTTCAATTCTGCCTCGTCATTGCAAGTTGCCAGTATTCCTTACTAAAGGTGAATAATTGAGTTGACAGCACGTTGTTGTTGCTGGATTTGACCTGAAAAAGTTAAACAAAGAACCATTGTTACTATTGATACTTGAAAGATTATTTGATGCCTAACTTACTCTGAACTATTATTTACTATGTTTGCTTGAGGTATGTCAAGACATGAAGTATAAAATAGTCAACATTGGTAGAGAATTCACCCGTCTCTTTCTTTATTGACAGAGTGTTCAACCAGACTCCTCGTCCCCTCGACATGTAAGTAATTATCACTCGTAAAATTATCCATGTATTTTGGGGAGTTTTGGGTCCTAAATTGACTATATTCTGATGGCCATTGAAGCCCTGGATAGCCCACACAGTGAACAACCAAAGGTCAGGAGTTTAATGTAAAAAAACTAAACAACTAGCACTTAGACAACAGAAAAATAAATGGCCTTTACACTTTAACGTTAGACTGGAGGTAAACAAATAGAGAATCAATTTTCTTTCAACTCTAATATGGCCTGTGGTTGTTATTCAGTATTTTCTTCTATTTCTGTTGTGGTTCTTGAAAATTGTTGTTTTTCCCCTGCGAGTCTGTGTGTTCTTCCCTGCCTTGCGTCAGTAGCCTGCTCTGAAACCGCGTCTTTTATTAATGCAGCTCCTACTCGGCTGCAGGCACAAGCTTTAAATAGCTGGCCAGAGTTTAGACCACAGCTCACTCTCTCACTCTTTGTCTGTACCTCCCTTCCTCTCTCCCTCTTTCCTCCTCGCCCCCTTTTTCTTCACCTCATTTCACCTCGTAGACTTCTCCCGCTCCATTTTTACGATATCGGCGACACATTGTGAACAAACGCGGTCTATTTAATCTGATTGTTGCCGGTGAAAAAGCAGGACAACCCGTAGCCTCTTGGGTTGAAACATGCACACTGCAGACTGCAGAGATGCATTCTCCCTCTCTTGTGAAACATAATACTTGATGCTATTTCTGTTTATACCTGTGTCACTGTCCCCATGGCTCATATGACATCGATACCACCAACAGAATTCTTTCTTGTTGACATGATTATTTATGTCAGTTTTGCAATCAGTTGTATTTGTTGTACGCTTTTATCCACAATTTATCCCAAGGACACACATTTTCAAAATCGTTTCGGCATGGCTGTTTATTTACAATGTACAAGGCTGCATGTTCTGAATACTGAGCTGTGCCGGATTGTAAGGGGAAATCCTAGCTCCTATAATCAACCATTTCTATCCTCATATCCTTGTCCCTGCAGGGCCATAATCGTATCATCGCGTACAGCCGGCCTGTGTACTTCTGCCTGTGCTGCGGCCTCATTTGGTTGCTCCACTACGGCAGTCTGAGGACCACTTCATCCCGCTTCACCCTGTACGGAGTCGCACTAACCAACTCCCTGGTTCTAGCGTCTGCCAGGGACCTTGTCATTGGTGAGTGCACACATGGTCCGGACAATACAATATAAAGTTTAAAGTGAGTTGGAGCTGCTGACACAGTTTAAGGTTTGGCCTCATTTGCTCACAAGCCAGAGCTAGACTGTGAAGTGCCTTAAAATCAATAATAAAAATTAAAAAACAGTAGCTGTAGTACTTAAAATGACCATCAATCATTGTTATCATAATCTAAGATAACTCTTACATTTCTGACATTTGGCCTAATGGAGGGTCATCAAATATATCGTAGTTTATAAACATTGTAGTTTTGCGGTTTCATATTTTCTGGCTATTATTAGAAAGTAGAAAACTTACCAAGAATAAACACAGAAATAAAATAATACAAGAGAGAATGCACTACTGCACTTTAATTCTTTCCTCAACACAGAAGACACATTGAGCTGTTCCGAGATAAGACACATCCACAGAAAAATTATGGGAAAGTGCAATACATGTATGAGCCACAATCTCTTCTACAAGCAATATTTATGTATTTCGAGAGTATTAAAGCCACCTTTCATCAAACAACAGTCAATATTAATTGCTGCAGTTGCCCTGGAGACATGCCAGCATGCACCAATATGAACCAGTAATATCTGCAGCTCTCAGTCAGAGATGCAGAACAATAAACCAGGCATTGTCATCTGCGTTATCGAAAGGAAACTGCAATTTTAAGATTGTGTGTGTCTGTGTCTCCCTGCAGTCTTCACTCTATGTTTCCCCATCATCTTCTTCGTGGGGCTGCTGCCACAAGTCAACACGTTCGTCATGTATATCTTTGAGCAGCTGGACATCCATGTGTTCGGGGGCAATGGTGAGTGACTTGTAGATGCACAACTTCATTGCAGGGGTGACTTTGACCTCTACAGAAGGAGACAACGGCACACTCTTGCCTTCATATATATTATGATATGGCCGACTTGCTGAGGCCCGAGTGCTGATTTGCATTCTGCCTGGCCTGGTGCCTGTCTGGTTGATTGGCCTCATTGCTGACATCCTTCTCTGTGCTCTCTGCAGCCTCCACAAGCCTTCTGTCAGCGCTGTACAGCATCCTGCGCAGCGTCGTCACCGTCGCTCTGCTCTATGGCTTTTGCTACGGAGCTCTGAAGGTGAGGGCAAAGCCAACTAAGCATCTAAATCTAATCTAGATGCAATATAATCTGCTGGGGATCATCTAACTGTCATCAAAAAGGAGTCTGATGAAGGAAATCCAGTCTGAACGTACTTTATAACTATGTCCTCTACAGCTAGTAAAGAGTACTGTATTTTAACCACTACTTCAAATTAGACCTCAAATTATAGCAGCATTAAAACTGTCACTGTTTGACTGATTCAAAAGTGTCCTAGTATTAGAGCTTTATTGATGCAATAGAAACCTTAATATTCATATTTCAGACAAAGACAGAATACAGATTTATTCAGACGGACAGTATGAGAAAAATAATGTTTTGTTTTTTTAAAGTCAAACCTTGTAAACGCGTTCCATTCGAAACCCAAAATACAAGTATAAACTTGAAAATGAGCATAATATGCCCACTTTAATATTCACTAAACCGATTAGTGTTCACTAGACTAAACCGAAGTTTTAATATAAAAATGTATGTTTAAACCTAATAATGGAAATCTTATATGTATTGGAACATAGATCAGCAACATAATTAGTGGTACTATTGTAGTTTTAGAAACGTTGTTGTTTTCTGTGTTGTAGGAGACCTGGGAGCCTCATCACATCCCTGTGTTATTCTCAGTGTTCTGCGGCCTCTTGGTGGCAGTGTCTTACCACCTGAGCCGGCAGAGCGGTGACCCTTCTGTCCTCATGTAAGTTCACTTCCTCGCACAACAGACCTCACTCATACAGTATTTGTCAGTTATGGTGACTTCCCGCAGAAATAGATATCGAAGTGAAGTTCAATTATTTGTGTGTGTGTGTGTGTGTGTGTGTGTGTGTGTGTGTGTGTGTGTGTGTGTGTGTGTGTGTAAAACGTCTTACACCGATGGTCATGTGTGGTGAACTCACCCATCTGGCACAAAACCAGGCAACAACAGATCATTAAATGTATTTTTCCATTAACCGCTTGACCAACATCTGCTAGAAACTCACACATATTTAATGCTGTGGATTATCTCCGACAAGGATTTTCTAAGCATTTCCAAAATGCTCAGTTCAAATGGTTTGAAACTGCGTCAACACAATGGTTGTAGTGTTTAACAGGGAATGATTATACATTCCCTCCGAGAGGAATCACCCTCTGGAGATTCATGGTGTGCGAACCAGCTGATAATTTTGCTTTTTGCGTCATAGCTCGCTGATACAGTCCAAGATTGTCCCCAATTTGAAAGATAAGAACCCAGAGGACCCTTTGTCAGAAGTACAGGACCCTCTTCCTGAGAAGCTCAGGGCCTCAGTGGTGAGTTGACCGTCAATATTTATCTGACTAAAGCCAGGACGTGGCAATTGTACTGAAGCTAGGATTGTTGTTGTGAACATATCAGACATGCAACTCAATTTGTTAAAGCTGCTACGGCCTTTTTTAAAGGGTGATTCTATTCTTTATTTCTAATCCACATTGTTTGTTGTTGAATGCACAGAATGAGCGTCTGCAGTCTGACCTGATCGTCTGTGTGGTCATTGCTGTCCTTTACTTCGCCATCCATGTCAGCACTGTCTTTATCGCACTGCAGGTACAGTCAATATTGTCTTATTAATGAAAGGCTGATGCCAGTCTAATTTTTTCATACACGCTCGCAGTTATCTTTTATTGATAAGTAGTAGTGTAACGGTACACAAAGGTCACGGTTCGGGTTCATGATCCCGGTTTAGGTACAATGGACAAAAATAAAATATGGATAATTTGAAATAATACACAGGATACCAGTACAGTGGGGGGAACAAAGGAATGTATAAGGACACTTTTTTTACCCCATTTATTTTGAAATTACATTAATGCAAGTTTCAAAGTTAGACTCAATCCTTCTGCAGGGGACTGAGGCAACATTTTGTCCACTGGTAACTTTGACAAACTATCCTATTTCAAACACTTGTGTATTATACCGTATGAACGCTAAACAAACACTCTTTCCCAAAATTCAATCGGTCACAATAGGCTATAAAACTGAAAAACATCTTTTGTGCAAAAATGTAAATACAATATCCATAGAATTAAATTAAACTAGTTACAGCTTTTTGGGAACCAAAAACAAGTTAATTACAAATAGTCGCATAGTTGTTTTTCTAAGAGTGGTCTTATGCACGCAGGCAGATGGTGTGTAAATATTAATTTCTGGTGCCTCTGTGCTCCCTCAGCCTTTCCTCAGTTATGTCCTGTATGCACTGTTGGGGACGGTGGGCTTGCTCACCCACTACCTGCTGCCTCAAGTCCGCAAGCAGCTGCCCTGGTTCTGCTTCTCCCACCCTCTGCTCAAAACTAAGGAGTACTATCAGTTTGAAGTCAGGGGTGAGTACGCTGGATGACACATAGCAAACAAAACTATTTCCAAATCATTCCAAGTGGTGATTCCAGAAAACTGTGTTTTGTGTTCCATGTTACCATGGTGATTATCAACATCTAACTTACTATGCAGGAAGGATCCTTTTTCCTGAGAAACTGATAGCAGAAATGAAAATATAATCCGTTCATTTGATATTGTATGTATGAGAAGATAGAAGCCAACATTTTTCTTTTGTTTTTGGATTACTCCAGATAGTATGTCCTCTCAGCTATGCTGTTATCTCCGTATTGATGTTGAGTAAAGAACTTCTTCTTCTTTCCTCAGATGCAGCTCATGTGATGTGGTTTGAAAAGCTTCACGTGTGGCTGCTGTTTTTGGAGAAGAATGTTCTCTATCCACTCGTCATCCTTAATGAGCTGAGTGGCAGCGCCAGAGAGCTCGCCAGTCCAAAGAGACTTGACACGGAGTGAGACCTCTTTCTATTTTACAACATCTTTGTCTGCTTTTTCTCTTTTGATTGTGGTATTCTCTCTTATTTTATAACCTAACCCTGAGTGGCGGATTGCGTTCTTCGCTATCGTACCGCACTGTACTTGTACAGGATTGTTACATTAGCTTGAAAATCCAGAACCTGTAAAGCGGATTCATTTAATAACCTTCTAAAGATAAGAATCGGTTCACCTTGCAAACTTTTAAACAATAAGTTGAGATTTTGAGAAACACTCTTATTTGCTTTCTTGTAAATAGTTAGATGAGAGGAATGATGCCACTCATGTCCATACAGTGAATATGAATGCAGACTGTAACGAGTTAGCTTAGCTTAGTTTAGCACAAAGAATGGAAATGGGTGGAAACAGCTAGCCTGTCTATCTGAAGCTAATACCTGATGCTAACTGATGAACACTCATTTATCCAAACAAAACAAAAAATGTAATAAAAATGGGTAGTATGGTTTTACTCATAATACCTTTTGGACAAAATATGTAACTGTTCCTTAATTGTCTCGTAGCTCTCAAATACTATATAGCTAATTATTTCATAATCTCAAAAAAAAGAAAAAGTATGCTGGTTTTGACACTTATAAACTCTACCATGACTTATTGACTCTTTTAAAATGTCCTCCAGGGTGGGCGCTCTGATGATCACAGTGGCCGGCCTGAAGCTGCTCCGTTCATCCTACAGCAGTCCCACCTACCAGTATGTGACCATCCTCTTTACCGTCCTCTTCTTTACCTTCGACTACCGTCATCTGTCAGAGACGCTGCTGCTCGACCTCTTCCTCATGTCCATCGTTTTCAGCAAGGTGAGAGGAATATACAATTAGTTGTACATCTTGCACCTTTCTGATTCTGCACAAGAGCCATTCTGCATGTATATAATGTCTTTTTTTTTTTTTTTTTTTTTTTTTACTGGTCAGGACAAAGTAAAGCCGTATTTTTAGTATTAAATATTTTATTATAATGCATCGCTTATTTTTGTTTGTTTTTTTTACAGATGTGGGAGCTGTTTTACAAGCTGCACTTTGTCTACACCTACATCGCCCCATGGCAGATCACATGGGGCTCAGCCTTTCACGCCTTTGCTCAGCCCTTTGCTGTGCCTCGTATCCTTTCACTGCTGTCTTTTATCACGACCTATACTGTGCACTGAGTCACTAGTTTCTTAGATAGGAACTGATAATATATAGTAGCATTGATGGCGTTTCAGAGAGATATCTGACTCATCTTTGTTGTCCTCCTTTTTTTGGCCGTAGTTGTCGGTGATGTTGGACTGCCCCATGTTGAGATGTGTTTTTAATGTTATGTTATTGTCCCCCTGATGTTTGGAAATGAGGGTTTTTATTACGCTCATTTCCATTAAAGTGACAGCAGATTGTATGTACAGTGAAGCTTACATATTTTTTTTTAAAGTGATCCTTGACCCGAGCCCCTGCAGACTCCGCCATGCTGTTTGTCCAGGCTGTGGTGTCAGCAATCTTCTCCACTCCCCTCAACCCCTTCCTGGGCAGTGCCATCTTCATCACGTCCTACGTCCGTCCCGTCAAGTTCTGGGAGAGAGATTACAAGTAAAGAAAACAATTTAAAATACTATTCCATGTTCAAATACAGTACTATTCCCAGGAATATGTGTCTGAAATGTGTGATTTTCAATCTATGCAGCACCAAGAGAGTTGATCACTCCAACACTCGGCTGGCCTCTCAGCTGGACAGAAATCCAGGTGAGGGCATAGCAGCAAAGTTTACAAGTTTGTTTCCCATTAAAAGTTCATCACAAGGCTCTTATCGAAGCCATATTGTGATTTAGGACGATAGAACAAGTGTATTTTTTTTGCTCAGTCCATTCCACTGATGAGTAAACATAAAATGCAATAATGCATGTTTTACTAATGTGCTTTTCTTCTTTCCCTCTCCAGGCTCTGATGACAACAATTTGAACTCAATTTTCTACGAGCACCTTACCCGCTCCCTGCAGCACAGCCTGTGTGGAGACCTCCTGCTGGGCCGATGGGGCAACTTCAGCACGGGGGACTGCTTCATCCTGGCCTCCGATTACCTGAACGCTCTGGTGCATCTCATCGAGATCGGCAACGGTCTAGTCACCTTTCAGCTCCGAGGGCTGGAGTTCAGAGGTAAGGTGGTCCACGTGTGGCACAGAAGGAAGAGCGCGATACCAAATGAGACACGAGTCCCATTTTTGTAATCACGATTATATTACACTGTTCTGTAGCCAAAGCGATCAATATCACTGATTGCAAGTAATTATTCAGTCACAATTTTAGTTTGAACTTCCTGATCCAACCAGCTTCTGATTTTTGTTGTTTTAGTTGGCAACTTAAAAGTATTTGAAAATCAAGTCACAGAATAGTTTCTCAGTGACTTCCTCCTTCAGTCTCCAAATCATATTTGTTAAGAGTTGATCAAACTCCACCCCCTGTTGTTATAAGCATGTTGAACCACACATGGGAACATTCATTCCAGCATATTAGTCCAGTTGTGCTTTATCTTCTTGTGAAACACACTTGTGCAAGAGTTACCAGCATGACTCAGCCAATAGTGTTCAGTGCATGTGACTCGCTGGAAACGTTTTACAGAATTGGAGACACTCCTCAGATCACGATGCTCAACATCTGTCTGTCAGCACTTTTTCCCCTGTCACTGATAAAAAAATATCTTATTTTACAACATGTTTTTGTGTGTCAACAGAGGTATTTAACCAGTTTATATATGTGTGATTCAGACAGGTCAGTGAGGAAAATTAGACTAGTGTTCAGAAGGAATGGTTATCGTTTGGGTTTTTTCCGATACCGGTGCTAAACCGATACTTTTAAAACGATACCGGTGCCTGAACCGATACTTTTTTATTGCAAAGGCAATTTTTTTTTCTTCAAATTGAACAATATATTAACTGTTTAAAGTATACTAGAAATATAAATAAATACATACAAAATATACTTGACTTCAAACTACAGCTTCAAACCTTTTTAACTTCAAACTATAAACAATATATATTTAAAAAAAGAACGGACACAAGCATCAGGTGGCCTGACTCAGACACTGTTGGATTCTACAAACTGCTGCTTTACTGGACTACACGTCACCATTAATATCAACTTGAGAGATTTGTTCCAGCAAGCCGAGGACGGACGTTCAAAAGCTCGTGCTCGTGTCTCCAGCGATCTCTGTGTGCGCGCGCTGTGTGTGTGAGCGCTGGAAGCCCCGCCCCCCTTAAACCCGCTCTGCATGCAGGCAGACAGAGCGCCGCAGCGCGTGCACTCTGATCCGCACTATTTTAATAATCGTTTTTAGCGTGCGGGCACCGCGCTACCTTTTTAGTATCTATATACCGTGCAACTTTACAGAGTAGTGTAAAAAAAAAAAGTATTTAAATCGGCTCAGGCACCGGAAGGAAGCACCGAAATCTGCGTTGCTTTTCGGTCCGGTAGGTACCGGACGTGTTGGAACCGGTGCCGTGTTGGAACCGGTGCCGTGTTGGAACCGGTGCCATATTGGCACCGGTTCTCGGTACCCAACCCTAGTGTTCAGTGCATGTGAGTCGCTGGAAACGTTTTACAGAATTGGAGACACTCCTCAGATCACGATGCTCAACATCTGTCTGTCAGCACTTTTTCCCCTGTCACTGATAAAAAAATATCTAATTTTACAACATGTTTTTGTGTGTCAACAGAGGTATTTAACCAGTTTATATATGTGTGATTCAGACCGGTCAGTGAGAAAATTAGACTTTCTCTCAATGTGCCAGTTGTCATAGTTACTACAGTTCCACATTCGTGGTCTCCACAATAGTTTTGATTGTGCACACAGTAGAATTCTGTCCATATGAATCTGTTGATATTTTTCCCGCCACAGGAACTTACTGCCAGCAGAGGGAAGTGGAGGCCATCACTGAGGGGGTGGAGGAAGACGAGGGCTGCTGTTGCTGCGAGCCGGGTCACCTCCCTCACTTCCTGTCCTTTAATGCGGCCTTTGGACAGCGCTGGCTGGCCTGGGAGGTGCTGGTCACCAAATACGTGCTGGAGGGCTACAGCATCACTGATAACAGTGCTGCCTCCATGCTGCAGGTGTTCGATCTACGACGCATCCTGACCACCTACTATGTCAAGGTTAGTGGGACGTAGCTGTTGAAAAGAGGGTGGAACTATTCTATTATTTATGTATGATCTAAATGCATCCTCCCTTCCTGGTCTCAGGGTATTATCTACTATGTGATCGCTTCCACCAAGCTGGAGGAGTGGCTGGCTAACGAGACCATGAAAGACGGCCTGCGGGCATGTGCAGAGAGGAACTACGTCGACCTGGATCCCACCTTCAATCCCAACATCGACGAAGACTATGACCATCGACTCGCAGGCATCTCCAGGGACAGTTTCTGTGGCGTCTACCTGGGATGGATCCAGTACTGCAACTCTCGGAGGGCCACGGTAATAATGGATTCTTGGTCTCTGAGTCACAATGAGAACTAAAACAGACAACATTCATTCAGCTATTTTATATAATAGTTTGGCTTAATATGGGTTGTTTAATTATATTAAAAGGTTCTTGTTTTTTTTATAGAAGTTGTAGGGATTACATTTTTTTACATTTTGTGGTTTAAATTCAAGTATAAAATTCAACAGCCCTCAAAAGAGCAATGGGGATTCACAGCAGTTTGATTTTAATCAAATATTAAGGAATGATGTCTGAAATGCAATGAAGAGTTTTTACCCATATTAAACATGAATGTTCATAATACTGTTGTACTGATTATTGTGTCCTCTGTAGTTCAGCACCAATTGGGATTATGAGTTTCATGACTCTTCCTTATCTCCACTTTGTTTGCAGCCACTTGACAGCGAGAAAGACTCTGCGCTGGTGCTGCTCTGCTTTGGCCTGTGTGTGCTGGGGAGGAGAGCTCTGGGAACAGCTGCCCATCATATGTCCAGGTTATTTAGTAATCCTCATTATAATACCATTTATAATGCTTTAAATGCAGAGCGAGAATATTTTTTTTTAAAGCATAAAGAAGCCTGGTTTATTAGAAGTAATATGATGTAATGTCTGTGTTCTGGAAAAACGAATTTGTAAACCTTGTGAGTGATAACAAAACTATTTGTTCTCTATCTCTCCATCACAGCAATCTGGAGTCTTTCCTTTACGGTCTTCATGCATTATTTAAGGGAGATTTCCGCATCTCCTCCGTGCGAGACGAGTGGATCTTTGCAGACATGGAACTCCTCAGGAAAGTTGTGGTGCCTGGAATCCGAATGTCTCTCAAACTACACCAGGTGAGACGCTGCAGGTGTCACGCGGTGGATGCCACATAGCGTTGACCTGATTCTCGGGGTCAAATGTGATCCGTGACAAATGTGATCCGTGACAAATGTTGCACTTGTTGTTGTAGGACCACTTCACGTCCCCAGATGAGTATGACGAGCCGGCAGTTCTTTTCGAGGCCATCTCCTCCCACCAGCAGAACCTGGTCATCGCTCATGAGGGCGACCCGGCCTGGAGGAGTGCTGTGCTGTCCAACTCGCCGTCGCTCCTTGCACTGCGCCACGTCCTCGACGAGGGAACCAATGAGTACAAAATCATTATGCTAAATAGACGATATCTCAGCTTCCGTGTCATCAAGGTGAGAACTGCAGCAGATGAAAACTAGCATTTGATTCCTTGATTATTGCTGACACAATTGCTTATGAGAACTTCCCCTTATTGTGCTGCAGGTGAATAAAGAGTGTGTCCGAGGCCTTTGGGCCGGGCAGCAGCAGGAGTTGGTGTTCCTGAGAAACAGAAACCCAGAGCGCGGGAGCATTCAGAATGCCAAGCAGGCTCTGAGAAACATGATCAATTCCTCTTGTGACCAGCCCATCGGATATCCTATCTACGTATCGCCGCTGACCACCTCCTACTGCAACTCGCACCCTCAGCTCGGACACATCCTTGGAGGCCCTATCAGCATCGGGAACATCCGAAACTTTGTTGTCAGCACCTGGCACAGGTCTGTTGGTGCTCCCAAAAACACAAACCAAGACTAACATTTTCACACCAGAGCCGATTTTTGATCTGTTAATCTTTTCTTTGTCTTTCTCTGTGTTTCTTTTAATCTGACTGTAGTTCATCAATGGATGATGTTCAAATAATCACTTTTTTGTTTTTTAGGTTACGGAAAGGCTGTGGTGCTGGCTGTAACAGTGGCGGGAATATCGAGGATTCCGATGCAGGGGGGGTGTCCTGTGGGAATGGGGCGGGGGGTGACTCTCAGCAGAGCTCAGTGTCGCAGGGTGGCACCTCCGGACCCACCCTCTCTCATACGTACCAGCCGCACACACTGGGTGAGAACCTGACAACCACTAACATTATGAATACTATGACAAATTCATATTTTTGAGTTTGATTTCGCCTTTACAAAAAAAACATGGATATACAGTACTTATTTAATTTTCTTGACAGGCAGACGGAGGGAAAATAGGCAGGGAGGGTCTAATCAAGGGAACTATTTAGTTGCATTGTGGGAAATGTAGGATCCATGGTTTTTTGGAGCTTCACCCATACTAGTGACTGAAATCCAGACTGAAGTCTCCACATTTTGTAAAATTGCAACACTAAATCTCCGGAGTTCTTGTGGTCTGCATCTGACTTCACCACCCTGTGTCCAGGCACCAGTCAGAGTTCCCAGTCTGTTCAGTCGGGTTTGGTACGCCACTCTCCTGCTCGAGCCTCTGTTGCCAGCCAGTCCTCCTCCTACCGCTACAGCAGCAGCCGCCACTCCTCCCTGCGCACCTCCACCACAGGCCTGGAGCCCTGCCGTCGTTCCTCCACCAGCCAGCTGTCTCTGCGCACGCTCCCCACCTCCCTGCAGCTCCGGCTGGGCACCACCTCTGACCCCGCTGGCCCCTCCGCCTCCCTCTCCAGCCACAGCATCCCTCCCTGCAAACGCCACACGCTCGTGGGCCTCCTGGGCAACGACGGCATGTGCAGCACCGTGACCGATCCCCTCAGCCAGCATCATCATCACCATCATTACCACCCGCAACAACACAACCCCATCATCTCCACCGTGCGCAGAGATGACATCTCCTACAGAGTACAGGTCTGTAGATATTATGTAAAAATAAACAAGAAATAAATCGTGTCCAGAAAACAGAGAGCACTGGCACAGTCAGCGAGTGGAATTAATCTACATCAACAAACAGGAAACTGTGCCAGACAGCTTTTAGTGTTTGTTCTGTTCCCTTATCTCTGTTTAGTCTCGGATCTTTCGCTCACTTTTAATATAATTACGACAACCGTCACAATAAATAACTGTTAATGCACTTTAAAAACTAATTAGTGAATATCAGCACGCACTAAACTGTACATTATATTTGCTAAACATCTACATGCATTCTTATTCTTAGCATGTTAGAATGCCGATCTTAGCATTTAGCTCAAGTACAGCCTCACCGAGCCACTAGCATGTCAGTAGACTCTTAATCTTGTTACGCATAATATCTAATTGAATTTTAGAGCAAGTCTTCCTCTTCTTAAAACTACATTAATATACTCTGTAATGCCGCAGTGGTTGCATGCCATGTCTTTCTGTCCCTTAGTTTAAAGTGGAGATAAATATAGGGGGGAGTGATGACATGCAACATGACATTACAGTTGCATGTTATGCATCTTAACCACCAGGCTACTAGGACACCATGAAACAAACATATCTCTGCATGCCAGTCATCTCTTTGAGTAACGACCCTTATGCTGAGATGTAAATGTCATTCTTCTGTGATGTCGCTCAGGTTGCGGACGTCGGTCAGGTGCTGGAGAACATCAACTTATCGAAGCGGAAGGAGCTGCAGTGGCCTGACGAGACGATGAGACTGAGGGCAGGACGGACCTGCTGGAGGGACTGGAGCCCCTTAGAGGGCATGGAAGGACATGTAAGTCTTCATTTTCAGCCTTATAATGTACATATACATTAAAGTTTTATTTATGGACAAGCAAATATGTGTTCTGATGTTGCTGTGTTTTGTCCCACCCTGTCAGCTCACACACACGCACACCTGCTGACATCTTATGCAATGACTGATTTTGCCTATGATTATAATGTTTGTACTTGTGTCCTATTTGTTTTGGTGTCTAACACCCCCCTGTGACCTACTTGCTCTGTAATAAACACCTCATGAATTTGATTGGAGGCTTCCTCTCACAAAGCCGCCTCCTCTGTTGCCCTCTGCAGGTGATTCACCGGTGGGTGCCTTGTAGCCGAGACCCAGCCAATCGCTCCCATATCGACAAGACCATCCTGCTGGTACAGGTGGAAGATAAGCTGGTGCCCATTTTTGAGACTGGGGTCATTGAGTTGGGTGCAGAGGTTTGAGACTAGCAAGCACACACACATCACACTTGTGTGACGACGAAGCCAGACCTCCCCGGCTTTCAGCAGGACGCAGGAGCCTGCAGACAAACAGGAAATGGGAGCTCTCCCCCCTCCCATGTTCCTTATTGCTGAGGGGGAACGGAAGCCAGGGAAAAGTGCAAGCCGAGGCAGAGCATATGTTCATCCAGCATCCTTTACTGCATCGACTCACATTAATAATATCTGCCTTGCTTTGCGTCTCAGAAATGCTGCATGACAGTAAACAACCCTTAAGTTAGTTCTCGCTACTGGTAATTAATTTCTATGCATTTCATCGACTATATTGTTGGAAATTCTGACAGTGCTGAGTGTAAAGAGTGTGTGGAGATTTTTTTTCTGTTTTGTTTGTCTTTAAGTAATTTGCCAAAATAAGCCTGGTATTGAATATCTGCCATGGTTTCACACACGTGAAAACTTTTTTTCCGCTGCCAAGTCTATAGAGAAAGTTGTGATGCAGAGCAGATTGAAGTCGGAGACTCAACGTTGATGCGCTCGACAAACTCCTGTTTGTTTGTTTTTTGTTGTTGTCATTCCGTTTGGATTAGTTCGAAATTTGCAAGATTACGTTGCCCAAAAAAACTTGCACTATAATTTTTTTTTTTTTTTTACAGTGATGCACTACACTCTTTAGATAATATCACATTTTATTTATTACAGACTCTAAATGGCCATGGTTGGGAATTAAAAAAATGCAATCATCATTCTGTTATCAGCCATTTTTATTTTACTATTTTATGTTTGATAAACTTGAAAATAACTTTTTACTGTATATGATTATATATCTATATACATATATATTTACTCAAATATATATATATATATATAATGTCAATGTATAAAAGATTTTCTTTTCAATATTTATTACTGTGAACATGGTATTTACACTTTGTTACATCTTTATTTTTCATTTTGGGACAACGGTTAATGTATTAAGGACCATTGGTTGAAAACGAGATGCCGAATTTTTTGATGGACTGTTTCACTATTTAACTTGATTCTTTTCTATATGGAGAAATAAAAGTTTGATTTATTGCTGACATCTTTAATACACCTCTTCCGATTGTTTGTGTAATTTTATGGAATCTTAACAGACAAAATTAAAGAATACACACCAGTGCACGTGTAGCACGCTGTAGTAATCAACAGTGGCTTTTAGTAAATATAGAAAATGTTGCAGTAGAGACCAAGTTTAGGTGCTAAAATTTACATTTAAAGCATCAATATAGCAGCAAATAACAATTTGCGATGTAAAGATATAATGGATTAATGTCTACCTGAGCAGAGAATGAAGTCACTCTCCCTCTGTGTGTGTGTGTGTTGTTACTCAAAGCTTCTCTGTGCTTTGTTTATGTAGCCGGTCTGGCTGCACGTACATGTTAGTGCATGCGAGTCCCTACTGGCTAGCTAATATCTGCTGCTCAAGCAGCGGTTCCAGCTGGTAATGCCGCCCTGACCGACAGCGGTGTCTTAGAAGTGTAACGCTGACCCGCCGTTTCCTCCTCAGGTTAACGCTGCTTGCTCAGTCAGCACTGTTGCTGCTGCTGTTTGCACCGTTTGTGCTGTTAGCATCTTTAGCTGCAAGCCACTGGCTCAACCAGAACCTATAAAATGAAACATGTGATTTGCAGGTGTAGTGAAGTGGGATTTTATGGGTTACTTGCTGTAAAAGGTTTTAGCAGAGTGAATCATATGACATTTTAATGGGTAAGAAAGAATTGTGCAACATGCTGCAAAATGTGTCACATACGATGTGCAAAAGATCTTTAGAAAAAATTACATTCATATACAGTATGTATAAAACATGGAAATACTCAAGAACAAGTAGCTCAAAAGCTGTACTTGGGTAAATGTACTGCATTCAATACTGCGTCAGACTCATATTAGCAAGGACAAAGGGCATTGGTTTATTTAATGAATTAACTTTGTTTGTTTAAAGATTGGATTGTTTACACAAATTATAATCCACAGTAAATCTAGTCAATCAATGTTTCACTTGAAACAGACGAGCCAAACATGAGTTGTGTTGCTCTTCAACCACATGACTTTACAGATTACAGTGGGCGTTTACAACGACGCCTCGCCCCCCGAGCCCTCTGATTGGCTGCTGCGGGAGTATTCCTGTCAACCGTTCTTCCCGACATCGCATATAAAATGTCCCACTGACTCCTGCCGAGGACTTTCACGTAGTTCCTTGACTGCTTTCTCCTTCGCTAACCACAACAAAGGAAAGGTAAACAACATGTCTAATGTAACCTCCTGATTAGTTCGGCGTATTATATTGTTAATATCATTATTATTATTATTATTATTATACCTTTTCGCGTCCAAAGCTCCTTTTTTTTTTAAAGTCCGTTACTTTAGCTTGTTGTGTTACCAGCTAAGCTAGCTGTGTTCCGAGATTGGACCTCATCATGTGACATCCAGTCAGGTGGCGTGTTTGTGTTATTGTGTGCTTACCTTGCGTTTTTTTTGTCGATGTTGTTGCCACCTAACAGTCCAACAAACGACTTTATTCCCACAGTTACTGTGACATGGAGGTATTTTAATTGTCCCTGTGATTTACTCTGGACTTCCACAGAAGACGAGGACATGTTGAAGCCGGTCTTCGTCGCCCTGCTAGGCCTGAGCCTCGGGCTGGTGAATGCATTTCCCTCCCAGGACCCAGAAGGTGGTAAGAACTGGGTGGTTATCGTCGCTGGCTCCAATGGCTGGTACAACTACAGACACCAGGTGAAACTGTTGCCTCAATTCCTTACCTAGCGCAAACTGCTGCATGATTTGACATATCTGTTTATGATAAGATCAACTTCCCTCTTTGATATACTCTTCATTTTGCTCTTTCTCCCTCCCAGGCGGATGCCTGCCATGCCTACCAGATTGTTCACAAGAATGGCATCCCGGATGAGCAGATTGTGGTCATGATGTACGACGACCTGGCAAACAATGAGGAGTGAGTTGACCTTTGTTTCTTTGCAGCAGATCTTTGTGATAAAGAGACTTCTTCTTTCTCCCGAAGTGTTTAAAAAAACATCACATTGTACCTTAGTTCTGTTAGTTGTTGACCATCATTCTTCCCTATCTGCAAGTTATGAGAACGTGCAAAGAAATGTCAGCTTCAGATACTATATTGTACTCGGTTCTTAAATGTAATGCAACAGACACACAATTGTCATGTTTACGTATGCTGTGTGGCACGTCTCAGTTTAGTCTCTAACTTTGCCATCAACATGTTACTGTAAATAACTGTTAAAGATTTCCACGCTGTCTTAAATAGTGTAATCCGAGGCGTCGTATAGAGCGAAGCGCTAAAGATAATGAGCTGTGTATATTTCACTTAACGTCTGCTTATCTTTAAGTCGAGCTGGAGTGATTTGTTGTTTAGTCGGTCGACTTTTGATTATTGTTTAAGTCACTTTTTGCCAGTTGTTCGATTGTTCTAGGTCGGGATCTTTGTCCTTGATCCCAATCACAGTCTTTTCTAATATTGGGAATCTGTCAATGCTGATGTGGATGTTACTTAAATGTTGATTTAATAACCGAAATAACAGCTGTGAACCTCTCAATGAGCTACTTGATCCAAATACTGGAGGGCCTGGTTAAAAAAGATCACGCTTGTAGGCTTACATTATTCATATGAAGTGATATGTTTAGTAGGAAGAATGGGACTTAAACTGAACTTAATTAGCTGTAATCTGCTTGAGATAAGAGGTCTCACTCTGTCGGAGTTGTTGGAACTACAGAAATAAAACAGAGCGGCGGTTTGAAGCCGTTCCTGGAAGCCACACAATAATCGCACACTCATGTTGACATGACTTATGTCTCTGTGGCATGTCAGCCCTGTGTGGTTCATCGTCAACAGAAGCAGCAGCAGCAGGCCGCGTTAAAGAGATCCAACGAGAGGAGAGTCACAAGGAACCCATTTTAGTGCTCCTCTCAGTAGATTGGAATTAAATGACTGCCATGGCGACTAGGTGGAAGAGCAGTAGTGAAAGCAGACCTGTCGGTTGTGGTAAGAAATAGGATCACTGTTACACAACGTGACAATGTGACGTACAGCAGTGTTGTGGTGCGATTGTGTGAGATATTCAGTTTTACATATCTTGCGATTAAATCAGCTACAGATAATCAAAGTGTTAGTCGAATAAGAATTTGTTTGCTTGAGGAATGCCTTAATTTATAGTGGTGTATATAACATAGTAAAGCAGAAAATCCTGATTTTTTTGGAGAAGCTGTAGCCAGTGTACTTTTTTGTTTTGTTAATCAAAGATACCAAAGGATTAATTGATTATCAATGTTATTTGTGTTTATACAGTACTAACATCTTTTTAGATGCGCGTGTGTGTAGAGAGAAGTTACAGATAATAGCTTATTTCCACTAATAATGGAGGACTAATAACCAAGGACGGCTGAGGAATATAGCTCTACAACTATTATTAGCTGTCTACACACTTTAGCGTTGGCCCATGAGTTCTTGAATGAAACTCCCTTTTGACATTATGTCGGTCGGGTAGTAGAGAAGTCACACAACATTTATTGTTTCATATCCGTATCATACTCTTGCATGGCTTACAGGATTATCACGTATTGGATTTGTGGTTAATAACTAACATCTATTCAAACCAATGCAGGTAAGAGCGCAGCTTGCATGGTGACTCATGCAAAAAAAAAAAAAAAAATTAATTGCAACGGTGCATTTTCTCCCACAATGGAGCCGTTGTTGTTGAGGGTAACAGAAAGCGATTCTGCAGTGACATGAAAAAGTATTTGTTTTTTTCACCAGATTCTGAGGCAGCAGATGAATGATTCACTGATCAAGTGACAACGTGTTTTGTCAGCCGTTTCACTTCTTTCTGCATATCTGACTCATATTTATTTTATTATTCCTAGTAACCCCACCCCTGGGATAGTGATCAACAGGCCAAACGGCACTGATGTGTACAAGGGAGTTCCTAAAGACTACACCGGAGAGGTGAGTGCTTCACTGCAAACATTTGTACAAGAGTTCAAATCAAAGCTCTTGAATAATTGTTTTTGCAGCGCACTTGACATTCAAACTGATTTGTTTGGAGAGACTTTGGGATTTTCTGACTGGGTGTTCTCCTGCAGGATGTGACCCCACAGAACTTCCTGGCGGTGCTGAAGGGTGACTCCGCACACACCAAAGGTGGTTTTGGAAAAGTGTTGAAGAGGCAAGTGATGAAATGAAACAAGTCGAGGTGTAGTGAGATCAGAGCATCCAGATACCTTTTCTAACGTTGGTCTGTTTGTTTTGGCAGTGGCCCCAACGATCACGTGTTTGTGTACTTTACTGACCACGGGGCGCCCGGTATTCTGGCCTTTCCCAATGATGACGTGAGCATTTTTGTGGCTTTCTGCGCTTCCTCATATTCACCCATGAGCTTACTGCACCAAACCAACTACTCTTATGTTGTTGAGCTTGTTTTGTGTGAGAGTTATCTCTTTGTTTTGTTTATGTATTTGAGCACCTTACTATATGGAGGCATGAATTTTACTTCTGATCAGTATTGTGACATAAAAAAAAGCCAGACTTAAGCACTAATCAAGAGCAGCATAGTCGGTTGAACATGAGTATTGCTTTTTAAGTGTTTTTGTAAGATACCAAGTAAATCTGATACAAATATATTAAACCTTTTTTCAACACCATTCTTTGAGAAACTACTAGATTAACGACTAAGAAATCAAGACTACAAAACTGAACAAGCGTAGGATGTGCACAAGTTTAACACTGTGATTTACTAATGGTGTTTCTCTCCTTTGCAGCTCAGTGTGGACGATCTCCAAAACACCATTAAATACATGCACGACAATAAGAAATACAAAAAGGTACGCGGCAACATTCTTTTTTTTTTATGGGAACGATCCCTATTGTTAACTTTCTCTACAGTATCTAGGTCAGTGATAAAAGGTGCATCAGGTGATTGTGTATCTGAGCTGTGATATCAGATCATATGACTTGTTTTTGTCCACACACACACAGATGGTGTTCTACATCGAGGCATGTGAGTCCGGGTCAATGATGAACCACCTGCCTACTAATATTGACGGTGAGTTGAACTTTATCTCATCAGAATCACTTTTCAGTAAAACCAGAAGATACTGAATCCAGTTTTTGACTGTTAGTCCTTCTGTTATGTCCCGTCAAACAGTGGAGTCAGCATTATGTCCTGTGGTCATGTGCTTGGCCCCATGTGATGGACATGTCACAATATGACTCAATATTCTGGTTTTATTGTGTTCACCAAAGTTATTACATCCCTTTTTTTTAAAATGTTAACAGACTGTCATGTGTCGTCTAAATGAGATATCTTAACTCCAAATGTAAAACAGCAGTTTCCTTTCTGGAACATATTCACTCTTTAACGTGCGTTTACCTCTGAGTGAGTTCACAAACTGCCCTCAGAGCTTCACTAGTTGTTTTTCCAAATGCATTTGAAGCTGTCGGGCAGACGTGTGAGTCGTGTTTGCATCATAACATGAGAGTATATCTCTTTTCTTTTTAGTGTACGCCACCACAGCCGCCAACTCTCATGAGTCGTCCTACGCCTGCTACTATGACGAGAAGAGAGACACATACCTGGGAGACTGGTACAGTGTTAACTGGCTGGAGGACTCTGATGTGGTGGGTGAAGTGTCCCACAGTTTTTTTCTGTCATACAAATTATTACCATCTGGTTTAGATTGTACAAATTGCAATGAAAACGCAAAAGTCCGATGAATACAATGCACGTCCTGTGACGGCTTCACAAAAAAAACAGTGACTTATACGGTGTTAAGAGAGTCAAAGTAAACGGTGAGGCTGATATGAATTAGATACAATTGAGGATGTTGTTATTGCGCGCACGCCTCGTTTCCTGTGAGTCCCATGTGCATGTGAAGGTCATTTGAATCGTGCGATACCATAAACTGCATCAAAAACATGGTTTTATTTAATGAAAATCGTACAGATTCTAGCTTTTACACGTCGACCGACATTGTATCTGCTTTCATTAGGGTTGCAAAGTTCCGGGAATATTCAAAGTTGGAAACTTTCCATGGGAATTAACAGGAATAAACTGAAAATGTTGGTAATTTAACTGTATTTACCTCGTCATAAGCAGACATGCATGCAAACATTTATAATACAACTTTTAAAAATGAAATTTTTGACATTTTGTGGGTAGAACTTTATTCTTTCCTTTGCATAAGCAGTGGGTAACACATGTGACCCCTCAAAATATAGTTTGTGACTTTTCTGAAAAATGTATATATTTTTACTGAATACTTTTTGTTTTGGTGAATATTCTGTTGCTTATTTTCTGACACCTGTTAATGTTTTTTGTTCTCACATTGTGCTTCCAGGAGGACCTGAAAAAGGAAACTTTGGTGAAGCAGTTCAAGATCGTGAAGAGCCACACAAACACCAGCCACGTCCAGCAGTTTGGAAACAAGGTGAGGGAACAATGCAGTGAGCGCTGCTTAGGAGGGAAAATGTCAGGTTAGCTACGATTTTTATGCCGCTTTCTGTGGGGTTTGTCTTCTCGTCAGGGAAAAATTGGAGAGCGGTTGGGGTGCTGTTTTTTAACGTCTATACAACTGGCAGAATAGTCATGTGGAGGGGTACTGTAAGTGGGTTAGGGGGAAATGTTTCCTGCTCATATCTTGATATTTGAGTTTCTTACACTCTATACAGACGATGGCCCACATGAAGGTCATAGCGTTTCAGGGTAACGCCAAGGCCAGCGGCCAGCCCGCTCCAATGACCCTGCAGCCAATTACAAATGCGGATCTGACCCCAAGCCCTGACGTTCCTCTGGCCATCCTCAAGAGGAAGATGATGGCCTCCAACGATATCAGAGTTGCAAGGGGGCTGCTGATGGAGATCAACTCCCACCTCAAGGTTAAGATTGACAAAGCCCTGTGGTGCTCCATGTCCTGTCAATCTGATCTATTGGGAATGTTTAACTTAAGTAAATTGAGCATTTACTACGACAGTTCTCATGTTACAGATTCCTAACGGCGTGTGTGTTTGTTCAGGTCAGGGATATGCTGGCTGAGACGATGCGCATGGTGGTTGAGAGGGTGACCGGCAACAAGCTCAAGGCCCAGGATGTTCTCAACGACAGAGCCGACCTCTCCGAGCATCAGTGCTACAAGGCTGCACTCAACCACTACAAGAACAACTGCTTCAACTGGCACAAAGCCGAGGTAGAGGCTGCACAAAAGGGTCCTTTCCACACGTTTATTTAAACCAGGTCCCCGTCCAAAGTCAGAAAGTGTTTGTGGTTAACATCACGGTTGATTAGTGGGGGTATTTTATTATAAAGGTTATATCCGACCCATTCGCCCATTGCTAATACTCGTCTGCTTTCTGAATGAGAAACTCTTGATCGACGACTTTCACACAGCTGTATGTGTTTATTCATAAACAAATTTCCTTTCCATTTTCTCTGGAACTGTGTGACATTTCGAGGGCCACAAATAAGACTGGGAGGGGGGAAATAAACTTTGGTCATTTACATTTCATTATCACCGGCTATGGGGACATTTTGACATGTGTGATTTCCTCTTGTGTTTCAGTATGAATACGCTCTGAGACATCTGTATGCTCTGGTGAACCTGTGTGAGAGAGGATACTCTGCAGACAGGTAAGCTCCACTTCCCACTGAACGAACCACTTTATTAACCTGGTGAGAAGTAATGTCATGGTGGATTAATTTGGGTAAAACTACATACAATTTTTAAGTTGATGCAAAGGAAAATGTAGTTATTTGTCTTTTTCTTTTTCTTTTTTTTTTAAATGTGAATATTTGATACTGAAACCAATGTTGTTGTTTCTCTGCAGCATTCAGCGTGCGATGGACTCTGTGTGTCCTTTCACCAGTTAAAAAGGGCTTTCTACAAATCCATGAAAGTCTCCCATCAAAATGCTTCTTCCGTCTGGAATGGCCTGGGAAGACGGAGCGTCTCTTTGCACTGCTAAAGAATCAATCTGTGGTGGAGTTGACGTTATTGTTTTATCAACACACTAACACTTTTTTTTTTTTTTTTTTTTTTTACTTGTGATGTTTTATTGATTTTACTGAGAACTTTTATGATGAGTTTGCACTATCACTGTGAAAGGTTTGTGGATGATATTTTACTACTTTTTGATTATTTTTAGAACATAGGATTGACATAGAATTCATGTTGCTCTTAGCTTTTTTTGTGATGTGGACAGCCTAGCACGAATGGTTGAAGGACATGTAAAGAATATACCACTAAACATTGAATGTTTGTTGATCCTCAAGATACTTTGTAACAGAGGAATCTTGAAATAAATCTGAAAGACCAAAACTGCTATAAACAAAATGACTCGTGTAACGTTTTTTTACCTCTGTGACCGTTCATGACATGTTTTTAATATTAGTTAATATCATGTTTTTGGGATAATATTACACTTTGATATGCTTCACACATTTACAGCAGAAGAGGATTTCTATGGCGTCCAAATGATTCTACCTAAAACTATTTTTCTGTTATTAAAAGACCTTTCTTAATTAAATGTGGACTCTCACACAACCTTAAGAATAAACCACTGTCGGCGTTATGGGAGCTTGTTTCAACACCTGCTACATTTTACAGAATATTTCTGTCTGAGAAAATATTTTAAAGCATATTTAGCCCACATTGCCCTCTTCTTCCTTCCTATTAAAGATAAGTAATATGTAACAATACCTGAAATTCTGACACCGCAGCCTCTGCATGGGTTGTACCATGCGAGGAAGTTCACCCCTCCCAAATAGAGTTGGTTCGGTCCGTAGCCCGTCTTTTCCAAAAAGTTCTCCCAGATAGGCTACCGATAGCTGGGCCGGCCCGACCGCAACGATACGCGTCAGAGAGGATGGACGGAGGAAGAGGGCAGAAGGGGCTGAAAAAGCCATGTTGAAAAAAAGAAAGGCGTTGGAGGAGTATGCTGCCAAATGTGCCAAGCTTACCGATTTATTTTCAAGAGGACAAACACAAGTGGCAACTGGTAAAGAGAGACAAAGGCCTAATGATTAGCAACATAACTGTTCGGCTAACGTTGTAGCCTTGATTAATATCGTTGAAGCGTTGTCAACCTATTCCCAAGCAAAATATTAAATTGAATTAAAATGTTAGCCTTTTTATATCACCCAAAATATGGCGATCCATAGACTTTGCAAATATTGATATATAATATTGATATTGAAGTATGCAGTAATATGACTCTTAATTTTTCTTTGTAGCTTCGGAGCAGCAGATAATGTGTCCATTTAATACTCTCACAGTACAACCTTTCTCACAGATGCTTATCCTGTCATTGGGTTAGCATATAAGTTTATGTTGACTTTGTCCATCCCACAGGTTGCATGCGAGAGAAGCTTCTCAACCTTAATTTGTGAAGACTTGGCTATGAAGCTCATTGAGGCAGAACAACTTGGAGGCGTTCATGTTAATATGCACAGAGAAGGAAATCCTCTAGTCTATAAGCAACGACACAGTTATAGATACAGTGGCTAAAACCAGTGCACTGCTTAGGCGGTTACTGATGCTGTAGATGCTGTTGGTGCTATTCACAATGTAACTGTATACTGTACTGTGAGTTGAACTGTAAACATTAGTTCAATATGCCTCTTTGTTGAAGAGTGGGATACGTTTCAAATGTTTTATTTATTTATTTCTGCTTTTGTTCATTTATCAACCTATCCTTGTGGAATAGTGTAATATTTTGTGTTAACTTCTCATCTTAAATGGATTATTATTGATGCATTTAACCTTTACATTATTTGTTGGACCATGGTATTAATAAAAAAAAACTACAGGATAGTAAGAGCTGAACTGTTGCTTCATTTATCAAATTTCCACTACCATGGAAAAAGTGGGCCGGTCTTGAGCCTGAAATTCCCGGGCTGAAAAGTGACCCCACTCGGCCCTGTCCTCTGGAGTATCTCAACATTTACTGGATCAATTGGCTCATGTACAGACAATAAATCCTATTGATTTAGATGATCCCCTGACTTTTCCTCTAGCGCCATCACAAGGTTCACATGAGCAATTACGTGCAAACCATTTACATTCCCAGCTGTAATGAGCTCTACTGTCATGGGTCCCTCTGCCACAGATTTGTTTAAAAATTTGAATGAAATTGCGCCATCTAGTGGAATGTTTCTGACTTCTGAATCTTGCAACAAAAAAAAGTATGATGAAGCTGAATATAATTATGTCGAGCTTCTTTTCTTGGATTTTGTCTTTTATTGATGGTCCGCTGTATTTTTCTGCCCCTGTATTTATTAATACGGCTTTTCATTATTTTACTATTCATAATGTTTGACTTTTAACTACCTGCAATGTGTATTTGTTAATTTGTATTTAGCTTGTTATTACTAGTTAAAGATACCCACTATTTGATGTTTGGCTTTTCGCTTTTAAGATTTTTTTAAAATAAAAAAAGAGTAATATATATATACATTACTATTTTTGTAGAAAAAAACAGATTATACAGGTCATATTCTTTATTAAAATATGTATCAAGGCGATGTTATTCTTATTTTTTTAGTTTGTATCATTAAATGCGATGGTTAATCTTTAGATATTAGCACATCTAATCCTCCCAACAGTCGGCTCGTTCGTTAGAGCTGCGCCTCGCCTCGCTTGGAATCCAGACGAGAGCAGGCGGCCGCAGCAGGAGGCGTTGACAAAAAACGCAGGAAGTCACAGAAAAAAGTACTTCCTGTTAGTTCCGAACTTTTGTTTACTTGTAGTTTACAGATCACGTTTGAATTTATTATATGTGTTTATAAATATATATTTATGTAAAAATTAGTGTGTAGCTACATCCTTTGTTCTTTTGATGTCTGCCAAGAGCCAATCAGCTCTCTGATGTGGCGACAGCCAGGTGTTTCCCATCATGCACTGGGCCACGCAGTCGTTGGAAAGCAACTGCGGCGGCTGACTCTGAAATCGACGGTGACTTGGTCTCGTGAGAGTATCGTTGACCACGTGTGCATGACGTCAGAGCAAGTCGGGAGCAAGTCGGACACAAATCTAACCGGCATGCATTGCGCGCCGATCGCCGCCGATCGATTCTGCGCAGAACTGGCTCATCTCGAACGAGCCTAGTATTTCATTTGCTGACCGACTGTTATGGTTGAGATGGTCCCCCTAGCAGGACAGGATGGCCTCTCCGACTGTATGTAGCTGGTCTTTATGTTTGCCTGACGATAATATATCTATATCTTCCAAATGTCCACTATTTTTAACTAATTTTAATTTTTTAAGTGCTAAAGTACCCTTTCTTTGATCAAGAGAATTGCTGATGTGTTATTATAAATCAAAATGTGATTATATACGATACATTAGCATCACATTTTAAGCAGGCAAGAAACTCTGACACCCAATTCCGTGGAAGCCGTCCTGGTAGGGAGGCGGCCTCATTTAGTACCTGCCCTCTACCTCCCACCCACCCCATAAAACAGGAAGATAACTTGGCCGAAACCCGTCTTGGTAGAATGAAAACACGACACGATATGCTGTAGAAAGGCTTGACGAGCAAACAGACTATACATTGAGATAACTACATCACTGAAAATACGTTACAACGGCTGGTCGTTTTAAGTTCTAGCTGCAGCGTCAACGGCTTCGTTTCACGAGTGAAACAGACGTTAGCTTGTTTGCTAACTTCAACATAAATCCGGATTGAGATTCTCACCCAGCTGGTGAGGGTTGCGCAAAACGGTTGGCAAGTTTCCTCTCGTGTTATAGCTCCGTCTGACATTTCACCATGGGATCCAGAGCGTCCACGTTACTCCGAGATGAGGAAATTGAAGAAATTAAGAAGGAGACTGGCTGTAAGTTGATAAAAGACTATGACATTAGCTGGCCATTCGAGTTGCCTTTCACTGTAACAGTTAGGTGTTAAGCCTTACATTTCTTCAGTGAAATCCCAAAACCACGCATTTATTGCAAGACTCTCTTGACTGACATGGTGAGAGTGCACACATACAAGCTCTGAATGAGACTTCTTGGTTGTGTAATGGGGGCTGGTATTTAGGGGAGAAGTTATTTTGTTTTACTGAAGCGATGCATACCTGTTTTCTTCTGGTGATCTGGACTTCTTTGGTCTCCTCCCTGCAGTCTCACACAGTCAGATCACTCGCCTGTACAGCCGCTTCACCAGTCTGGATAAAGGAGAAAACGGCACCCTCAGGTAAGATTTTGCGTAACCACCACTGTGAGAATAAACACATTAAGAACCAGCCATGTTGTGGCTGATTTAGCTCAGGTTACAGGACAGATCGGGTAGTTGGATGTCTGAAGTGTTTGAGTTTTAGAGAAACCTTGCTTGTGTGAGTAGTGATCCAAAGTAGTTTAACAGTTGTAGACTAAACATGTTCATTATTATTATCTCACTTTGCAAATTGTTTTAAATGAAGAGGCCTGCATGTTAGGCTTACTTTTTGTAATTAGCTTTATCTGTGTTTCTGCCTTTTTCACTGGGAAAATATGTTTTCCCAGAATGTTGATGTCCCTAAAACAGAAAAAAAAGACAAATGCAATAAATAAGCAGAGACAAAAATACTATTTTAATTATATTGAAAAAGGGTGTTCTAAAAATATTATACATGTTTATATTTATAAATAATGTTACAACATTTTTCATCAATAAATGTACTATTTAAATAGAAATAAATTAGGACACCACTCATTCTCGGATGGGGATTGATATTTGAATCTGTCATTATCTGAACGCATTGAGATTTTTAAGTTGAAACCTCAGTGTGACGTTTTCAATGGTTTGTGATTAACTTCATGCTCTTTCCTTGGCCTGGACAGAACAAACAATAGGTGAAGAAATAGGCAATCATTAAAGCTGCGAAAACATTTGTTCGAAACTTGTTTTGATTTGGCCTTAAGGGTTCATTTACATATCAGTCTCCAGGGGATAACAAAAAAATGCATCCCTCTCTGGATTCAGGGAACTCACTCTTTTGAAAGACAATGTGTGTTTACACATAACACGTTCTTCGTTCTGCTCATTCTTGCTGGTGTTTTCAGACGCAGTACACAGTCAGGTGACCTTCTTATTATCCATTAGTTGCCACAATAGTGAGATTTTACAGCTATCCTTACGGACCAACTTCCGTTTTTTTCCTGATTCCTCCCAGCCAAAAGTATTTTCAGAATCCAAAATGTGTATTTGCCATCCTGTTATCTTCTCCTGTTTTCATATTTCAAATCAAGTCTGGTTTTAAAGAATAACGAGGACATTGCTGCATGAGCTTTGTACTGTGTTGAAACTTTTTTAAGTTGACCACAGTGTATAATCTGTATTAATTTCTGGTATTGTCCTAAATTAACAATTTCTCTTTTGATTTATTATGGGAATGTTGTAGTTGATTGATCATTTCTCCTCATGTCCGCAGTCGAGAGGATTTCCAAAGGATCCCGGAGTTGGCCATCAATCCGCTGGGAGACAGAATCATCAATGCATTCTTTCCTGAGGGGTGAGTTGTCCCGGTTTTTGGTCTGCCCTCTTTGAAGATTTTGTTTTGTGTTTTAGGTTTGAGTCACAACTGCCACAAATCAGAATGAGGACACCAGGCTTTTCAGTTGTGGCTGCCTGACTGCAGACTTGAGACGCTCAGTCTTTTCTGGCAATCTTGTGTTTGGAAAAATCAAAATCAACGTTCTGTTTTTTTGACCACCACAGGTTGAAAGTTAAAAACCAGATGTTTTCAAATGTATCATTAAAATCCCCAAAAGTCAGATGTGTAGGAGTCTTCATTTTAACCGTGGCTTGCAATGATTTACATTTGTTTTCTTGCTCTGGTTTTGTGCCTTGAGAATAGAGGTGGAGAGTGTCTAACTCTGTAAAATGGTATTAGGTTTCAACTACTTTGAGTTGTCATTGTGTTTCCACCGCAGCGAGTGTGTGTTGAGCGTAAAGGAAATGTGAGCCGCAACAAAGTTCCTTTTTGGATCCTTTTTTCCCATATGTTTTGAAGGGCTGGGTTATATTATTCTGTGTCTCTGGTTTTTAGAGAGGACCAAGTGAACTTCAGGGGCTTCATGCGGACCCTGGCTCACTTCAGACCAATCGAGGACAACGAGAAGAGCAAGAACGCCGCTGTCAGCGAGCCGCTCAACAGCAGGACAAACAAGCTGCTCTGTGAGTGGAGCGCTTATTCACGCGGGCGTGTCCAGGGTTCAGCTGGTGACCAGTATCATGAACAAGCACAAGATTTCATAGTGAGATTAACTGTCTGACATGACTTGTAAATTTCTTCTATTTTTTTCCAGTTGCTTTCCGCCTGTATGACCTGGACAGAGATGACAAAATCTCTCGGGACGAGCTGCTGCAGGTGAGTGTTTGAGGGTTGGTTTGTCATGTCAATAAAGAAGCTGAGTCACAGTACAGTTTGTGGAAATGAGTTCACGCAATAGGTACATTTGACCAGATAGTGAATAATTTGATTTCAAAGAGGTCTAATAGAAAACCATTGTTACTTCCTCTTGAAATACTTGCTATTCAGTCTATGTTTGACAAAGGAACATGTCAAACTGCTCTATAGGCAAGATGAGAAGACTTTGCCCTTGTACCGATAATGATGCGATATCTCACCTTAACTATGGGTTGATTTTCCCCAGACTATCTCATATCCTGTATTTAGTCTTCGCCCGTGTTATTTGTTGTCCCTCAATGAAGCCATCTCGGTTTCGGTGACATTGTGCGACCTGTAATTGCTATAAGCTCGGAGTTAAATGACTCAGACAGATCTCTTGTTTTGCGCAAAACACCTATGTGTCGCCAGCTTTGTGTGATGCACGAGCCTCTAACGCTCTGAACGTGCAACTCCAAACTGTAATGTTGCCGGTTTTTCAGTAAATATGTGTTCACCGTCTTTTATAATCATGTAGTTCATACAGTCAAGTGTGGCTGCTGTTTTACTTGGCATTTAACCATAATAACTACAAATTATCTTGTGTGGTGCTTAAATACACGTAGCACCAACACCATATTGTTTGGACAAACATGACTATCATTTAATCTAAACCAGGAACTACTTTACACTATCATTCATTAACCATGAAGGGACTTTTTGTTCATTCTGTCCAGGTCTTACGGATGATGGTTGGCGTAAACATTTCAGATGATCAGCTTGGCAGTATAGCTGATAGGACCATACAAGAGGCTGACACGAATGGAGATAACTCCATTTCCTTCAATGAATTCATCAAGGCAGGTTTTGGGGTCAGAGGGCATTTGTCTCCTTCTTTATGTCTGTCTCTGTATTATTTATACAGTACACATTTATTAAGTACACAATATTTTACTCAACTAGCAACGACTTGATTTTTCTTTTCTTTTTTATGAAACACTTTGACCATGAGCATGTGTTGTACATTTTTATTCCAAGGAAACATTTCACACAGAACATGATGTATCCATATTTAGTTACAATACCCACAGGATTAATTATTTTAGGTCAATCATTCATTTGGGCACACAGTTTCTTAATTTGTGTGAGCAACTGCAAGTCAAATGGAATTCCATATCTGATTCCACATCCTGATACTGTTATGGTGCCCAAAGTGCATGCATAATGTGTTGTGTGTTTGAGTTAATACTTGGCTAAATGTTTCTACCTTACAGCCCGCGTTGACCTTTGTTTAAACCTGGCTGTGTCGATTACACATTACCGAGCATAGAAATATTTTTAGCATCTAAACGTGCTCTTTTTGTTTCCTCAGGTCTTGGAAAAGGTGGACGTGGAACAGAAAATGAGCATCCGGTTCCTACACTAGATATCTTTAAACAAATATTATTATTATTTTGAGTAGAGCTTCAACGTGTCAGTTGATTTCAGAACACAACCTCATCCAGCTCGTCTGCAGGCTGCTGTGCCCCACACTACGAGAACACACCGTCAGACCAAGCATTAGGTAGATAATGTCAGATCTTGAGTTTCTGCCTCTGCACTGCTCTGTAAACAAAAGGAAACAGTTGTGTGCCTTGGGTTGTTTTATGCACTGTCACTATGAATTTTTCTTCTCCGCAATGAAATATTATTTATTAGAAAACTTTTAGCGGGTCAGTCACCACCGCTGTTCCACCTTTCACATGAAAATGGGTTTTCCAGCCCGGTACATTAAAGCAGTTTGCTTTTGCAGTGAGTATATTTATTTTATGTTTACTCATGCTATTTGATGGATAGATGGCACATGATGTGTCCTCGTCCATATGAATATGCAATTGCTCAAAGCAAAACTTGTTAGGCGTTTGCTTCCACTTCAAAAACAGACTGTGTTTTAACGGCAACAGGGTCTTATGACCCTTTTTTTTATTTTTTTTAAACTTGTGGCCAAGCAAGTCAGACCAGTCGGCTCTAAGTTTGTCCCTTGGAGCAAAGCAGAACCTGCTCTACAGATTTTTGTGTTTCCCTCACTGAAGTGCCATGGCTTTAGTTCCCCTTTTGTAAGTTATTATCTCAACCGTAAACCAGAACCTATCGCTGTGTTTGTGTATTTTATTTTTTCATAGAGGTTAATGTAGCTACTGCCAATAGATTGTAATTACCTGTTTCAATTGTTGGCCTTGAACCAAAGTGAGTTTGACCCAGTTTCAAAGCCAATAAGCGCCACTGAGTCAACATGTGTATATTGTGATATTTAAAGAACTCCATATTCAGTTGCAACACAAAAAGGACTGAGATGGTAAAAATGAAGATTTCACAAAAAATGCTGCTATCTCTTTGGCTTGTGTGTGTCTTCCCTAGCACCTGTGCTTGCTAATTTGCAAAATGATTTTGCTAGGATTTAGCTACCACCGTGGCCTGCTTTCCAGATATTAGTCTTAAAGCCCTGGCGAACGGCGTCGGGTCCTGTCAAATAAATTGTGCCGTGGTTTGTAGACTTAGACTGGGTAAACCCATGATAACGTGCTATGGTTCTATATATCTGATCAGTCTTCCTGTGTGTGTGTGTGTGTGTGTGTGTGTGTGTGTGTGTGTGTGTGTGTGTGTGTGTGTGTGTGTGTGTGTGTGTGTGTGTGTGTGTGTGTGTGTGTGTGTGTGTGTGTGTGTGGATTTACACACTGCTTCCATATTTGTCTGGCAATTTCTTTTCCCATCAAATAGTTCCAGATGTTAACAAAATAATCAAATGTTTTAAAGATGTATTTTCTGTACAGGCTAGTGTACGAGAGTTGTGCAAATGGCTGACCCTTTAATCTTTATTGTGAGTTTGTTAAATCATTACAAGAACACCCTCCAGCAGCTGAGTGCAGGAAATACAACTTTACTATGTAATTAATCATTCTGTGATTTATCAATCAGATATGATTCAAATGGTATGTACTGTTAGTCTAGGTGTTATCAAAGTGATTCATGAATATAATTTGAATAAATGAGGTGCCATGCTTAATTTTGTTTCATTAGTTGGTGAAGTGGCTGTTAACCTTGTGGTTTTATTTCAGACCTCAGTCTTTATAAACACTTATTATCTTAGGCCAGGTCAAAGGAACACAAATGCAAACCAGTGCCAACGGTGACTATTTGACTAGAGCTTCAATGTGTAGAACTAGAACGGGCTTGCAACTGGCAGTTATTTCCATTATTCATTAATACTGATTCAGTGTTTTTGTCAGTAAACATCAGAAAGGTGTCGGAGAAGTAGTCTAAGATATTCCTTCTATTTGTTATATTAACAGGTAGGGAGCATCAAACGTCTGACAGTTTAGCTTTATTAATAAAGTATACATTGATTTTAAAATAAGTTGTCCTTTAAAACTTTACACAATACATATATTTTTCTTTCATTTGAAAACTCGATTAGTAAACGAAGCATTTTCTGTTGATGCTACTCGAACACTAATCAATCAACACAAGCTAATTGTTTAAATTTAACTCGACAACGAGCATATCATTCACAGACCGCTAACTAATGTTTATACATCAATCATTTACTTCAAAGTTTTTCCTTTTAATGCTTTCGTACATTCTGGGTTTAACACCTACACACGAACCTACAGATATAATAATTAACGCATGTCTTGAATTCGTCTGACCACACTGGTGTCAGTTGGCGGCAGTAAACGCACCACAAAGCTGATTGATAAATGTCAGAAGAAAAAAGAAAGCACATCCGGGGCGGGCTTTTAGTTTGATTGACGGGTCAACGGCACAATCGTAACGCTCTTCCGTTGGCTGGTTGTAACAGAGCGAAAATGGCGTAGGGCGGACGGTGTGCGGAGACTGGGGACGAGGGGACCTTCTCCTTCCCGGGACGGAGGGAGCGAGAAAAGCGGGACCCTCTCGGTGGTTTATCGGTTTTATTCTTCTCTAAATGTGTCCTCGTCCGGCGCGGCCGACCTTTCATGGAACCCGACATAGACGTCCAGTTTGGGGGACCTGGATCTCTCACCGTAGAAGAAGAAACCCCTCTGGCTTTTGTTTACCGTTGTGAGCTGCAGCAGCTCGAACCCCAGTGGAAATACCTCTGCATCATTTCAGACCAAGGTCAGTGCTCGTCAGTCATAGCCACATAATTTTCGCACATTTTCCTTTTGTTTTGGGGAATTGGCAATTTATAAAAATAAAAAAGAAGGAAAATCCACTCCTATATGAAATATACATTTTGATAATCAAATGATTAGTCACAATACTCGGTATCTATAAAATCAGACCACTCTCTTTTAGCTGGACGTGAAAGCACTTCGATGGATTCTTTTTTTTTTAGGATGTAAATTAGATCTGGAGCATTTAGTTGATAGAGTGATTAGTCGATCAACACAAAATGTATCTGCAACAATTGTGATAATCTGTTGTACGTCCCCTTGGGTTTAAGGAAACTAACATCTGTTTTCTTTATATTTTACAATCAATCAATTCATTGAGAAATAATAGGCAGATTTATTGATGATATTATTAATATGGTTTGGTCTTTCTGCTGCTCAGCTGTAGAAGAGACTGGTTCAAATTAACTAAATATGTATAATGAAGAAATTGCATTCTATTATTATTATTCTAGGATGGTGTCTCCAGTCAATGCAGTATTGAAACCAGACTGGAGGAACGTCTCCCTGCAAATCGTCACTATCGACGGACCACGGCCAACCAGACTCGTGGAGGTAAAGGACGAGGAGTCATTGTGAAGATGACCTCTTTTGGGCCTCTAGGACACGGGTGCCCTCCTTACTGCTGTTGCTGGGACACTGGCCTGGTCTCCTCCACTGCATCTCCCCCCCGCCCTGACCTGTTTCTGCCCCGTGATCATCAGTCAGGAGGACATCTGCCAAGATTGTGTGCTGGTCTGACTTCCATCATGCACACTCTGACTTAGTCTACATGCAGCCAAAGACTGGCTTTAATGTCACTGAGTTGTCTTTTAAAGCTGAGGAGGTTCCGTTCTCGGTGAAATGGACTGAAAGTCTCCATTATTTGGGTATTTTCAGTCAGATCTGGGTTGGACTGTAATCCGGCTGCATGTAAACGTAGTCCCCAATGCCTCCTGAATAAGTTTGGAAAAAAAGATCCCCACCCATTCTGTAATTTGATCATAGCAGTTTGATAATGAACAAACTAAAGACACCAGATACTGTAGCAAAGATCCAGGCCTGTGATTAAATCACACTCATAGGGTGTTTTTTGTCTTTGCACTACCTCATCGCCATAACGAGCGTGATAAGTACAAGTAACTTGATGGTTGTCGAGCACCACAGCCGTTAAATGTTGTTCCTGGATTCATTTAGTTTGAGGGTTAATAAGTGAGATGAATAGTAGCCGCCCAGAAGCACATGATGATGCATTCTGTCATTTACTGTAACTACAACCATTTTGAGGAAAACATTGACTCACTCAAACTGTGGTGTCCTATGCATCTGTTCTAAAGCAAGTACACAATGTAGTATTTTTACTTCATGCTCATTTATTTTGCATTATGGTGCTCTCCTTTGTCAAGTCTGCAGGTGTATTCACAAATTTACGGTCGAGACATAATTGGCAATATTCCCCCTGCGACGTTATCCTTGATATCCCCAAAATTCAACAATTTACGGTGTTTAAAAAAGTCTTTTATTAGGAAAGTCCAGTTTTCTTCCCTTACTGTTTTCTTCATTGCTATCTTTGTCTTTCCGCCCCTTAACTTACTTTTATTTTGGCTTTCTCAGTGGATGTGTTCTCTCGTTGTCCTTTTCCCCGTTAACATGAGCTCTCATGTAAGACATGTATAAACATGACATTATTTAAACACTCCAGGTAGAGACAGAATGCACGATTTGATTCCTTTTGTGTCTGGCTGGCCGATAATTCAATATGAATATGAAGTCTTTTGTCGTGATGCACAATTACGTCGTCTAAATTGATTATAATAACCACATACTAACTATAGTCCTTAATAAAATGAGAAAATACTCATTTGTAAAGTATTTAATCTACACAAAAGTATACAAAACCATGTGGTTATCTCATAAAGACTACGGTATTTATTTATTGAATTACCAGAAAACATGCGGTATCATGATATAAATTGTTATCGAGATATGAAATTACTTGCATCGGGGTAGATTTTTTTCCTCTGCCCTACTTCTGTGTCATGAACCGGGAGACCAAATAATTCAAAAGTATGTGAATCTGTCGTATCAATCGTCTCGCTTTGTCTCCGCCCGTTGTTTCTGTGTGTCCAGTAAGACGAGAGATACCGGTGCTGGAATAGCAGCTCCTTTTCGATTCATGCCTACCTTGGATTTGTCCTTACTGAAAGGAAACCCTGGTTTCATTTTTTTCATCTTTTTATTTTCCTTCATTTTTTTTTTTTATATGAAAAAGGACAAAGAAAAAAAAAAAAAAACATTTACTGGGATTTGTGCAATATTTGATCTTAACTGTCATGTTGTTGACCAAACTGTATATTGTATAAACAAGTGACAAGTTGTTTAAAAGCAACAAAATCACCAATGTCTTCCATTAAGATATGTATAGACTCATGTGCATTAGATTATTTAGCGGGACTGTGGTGCCAACATTACAGTAGCCATGCATGACCAGTAGTGACGCTTGCTTCATGAAGAATAGTGAAATCAATTTTCTAGACTAAGCTGGAGCTCAAAACTGTGGAAAATTTGTGGAAAGGTGATTGGTGCGCTAAACCGTTTGGATTAAACCACATTTAGATGCAGCTTCGTTCTACAATCTTAAAATCTCCCTTTTTGTGGAATAAGTAGCGTAATTAAAAAATAAATAATTTATGCAGTTGAACTGTATTAATTCAAGTGTGTATGCTCAATATGAGTTAATAAGTAATTTCTAACAGAAGTGCTGTATCTGGAAAAGAACTCTCAAGCACCAAAATAATTCAATGGCAATTCTGCGACAGCCAAATAGCTCCCAAAACAACAACAAGTCTCAGATATGATGTTGATGGAAACCTTTAGAGAAATGTTATATTCTAGAAGAGTAGTTAATCTTAGATTTGGGTATAATTGGTTGGGGTCCGACATGTTTTAATCTTAGAATTAAAGATCTCATCATGACATTGTATTGTACATAATACCTCAGTTTTGGGATTCAGAGCAAGATATTTTAATCCATAAAATTGTATTTGATTATAGTTTTAGAAGCAATAACCTACAATAATGCATGAGTTTAGTGCCAGGGTGTAAGTGTTAAAGGAGTCTAAGGCGCCCCCCTCTCTTTTTTTTACGCCTCTGTGCGGTAGCTATCTTTTAGTCACCTTTTCTTTGGGAGCCGTATAATATTTGGCATTAGAATACAGTATCGCTGATGAAGGTTTGGGGGATACTTCCTGCAGAACAAAGTGTTTGTGAGGACAGCTGTAGCATCATGTATTTCACAGACAGAGCAAAGTCAATACTCGCATGTTTCCCTGCTTTGTATTCTTTAACACCAAAAAACAAAAATTCAAACCACTCGGTACACAAGAGATGCTTTACATTTCGACCCTTGTAGCATTTTTACATCCCTTACTTGAGAAAATGTAGACTTTCAGTAGCTCCGTGGCTGCAAAGGACTTACTGAATGACCTTTGACCCTCGTTTGAAAAGCACTTTCTCTCTACGTACGCACTTGCACTGTCATCATCTCCATCCTGTCATGGAATACTGTGTTCTAAAAACCCTGTGATGCTTTTGTGGGGATTTATAATCACAATTTATAAAGTAGCTGTCTCGCAACATGAATATATGGTTTTAAAAAAAAAAATATATATATATATGCATGACATAGAGGACTAATGAATGAGTTGTATTGCATGCAATAATCCAACTTTGTAATGTAAATGAGTGTAACTAGGCTATTGAAATGTTAACGTCAGATGTTCTGTGACAAGGTGACAACCTGGGGACAGTTGGACACAAGAGCAAGCGTGTCGAAGTAGCTTTGATCACCACTTGTGGGGTTTTACAGAGTAAATTGCACCCAAAAAAAGAAGTAACGGAGAGTTTAAGGGGTTTCTACTCTCTCTCCATGGCGGTTCAGCCACAGTGCAGCTGAAAAACACTGATCAGCCTTTGTTCCTGTGAAGAAGAAAAAACAACTATACAATAGCTTAGGATAAATGATTGACTTTGTTGGTGAAATTTTCCACTGAGGAGGTGGACTGTGTAGCAACTATGCACTCCAGAGGGAGGAGATGGGCATGCTTATTACGTGTGAGCCTCTTGTCTGGTTTTGTACTCACAAAAAAATGAATAATTAAAAAAAAAGAATCTATCAGAAATTCAGCAATAAAATGCAGCATGGTGCCAATTGGATTGCTGTGTGTTGATGTTTACTTGCAGTTTGAGTGTTGTTGCCGAATGACGTTGTGTACATCATCATGTGGCTCGCCATCTCCCTTGTTAGGGAGAGTTCAATATCCAGAATCAAAAGGTATAAAACAAGGCCATTATCATGAAATTCCTATCTACGATATGACCACATTGAATGTCACATCAAAATGAACACACAGCAATTATCACATGGAGCATTGTATCCTCCTTTAACCAATTAGGAATTATGTTTAGCTATTTAACCGTGGGTTAAACATGTGTTTCTCTTTTTTGAATCATGAACTGAGTAACAACAAAAGAATAATTGTACCTACCTACTTCACATTCATGTTTTAAGATCATCTCAATGCAGATATTCAGTAGAATGCGTTGCAGCAAATCTGCAGACTTTGTATCCAAACTTATGAATGAGACCCAAAGAGTATTTCTTTGCATCATCAAAAATGTTTAATGGAAACACAAAACCCGGAGAAAAAACAACGGCAATTTACTACACAAACTGGTCCAAAAGAAGGATTGGAGAACAGAGTAAAGGACACGTGGATGAGGTGAAGTCCTGTTCCCTGTGCACACTACTTGATAAATTCACTGTTAACACATCTGTCAGCCAGTCTTCTTTTCATACGCGACATCTGATCCAACTGCGCTTCGAACTGCTTCCTCACCTGCAATTATTAAAAAGGCAAAGCAAAAGACCTTCTTACATACAGTCTATGTAAAAGACAAAGGGGGGGACAAAATGGGTCTTTAAAATAGGACTCGTCATTGAGTGGTATTTAATTGAAATGCATACAAATGGCTGGATCAGTCAGAGTAAATTAACCATCATAGAACAAGTGAGTGCTTATTATATGTGATGATGAGATTATTATGCAAGTATTAGATTGAAGTGAAGCACTGCAGTTGTACATAAAAAAGGTACACAGTATGAGATCTGGTTGTGTCACCTTATGCATGCTTTCTCTGAGGGGCTTCAGATCAAATGACAGTGAGGATGATGTCACCATTGAGCTCCGGTTGAGGATGTAACTGCGGAGAAAAAAGAAAAGAAAGGGGCGGGTTGTTTTAATCCCCAACATGAGCTTTAAAAAAAGCGATTCACGGAATGGGCAACACTCATAAAGCCGTGGTACTTTAGTCATCTAGGCAGCAGTACACCTGCACTCAAGAAGTCAATATGCCTGTGTGCTCACCAACTGATGTTTGCTTTGTGGAGGAGAAACATGGAGCGAACCGCGGCCAAACGCGACGGGGCAGAGTGAATGACTTTCCCCACAGCACAGCAGCAGCCGCGACATTTCAGAGAACTGTAGATGCTGAGAGGAAACAAAAGCACAGAAAACAAGTCGGACACAGAGAGCAACCTTTAAGTGGTGATTGTAGAAACTAATTCCGTAATCACAGTCAATAAGAGGTGTTTATGTCATGTCCTGTATGTCCCAACCACAGTCATGTGTGCTTTGCTCAAGGGATCATTGAAACGAAAATCATAAAAAAAATTAAAAAAATACTGTTTATGTTCCTCACCCATAATTTATATCATTTAAATATGTTAAACCTGTATGTGTGTGTCCTTCGAAAGGTTGAAGACACCAATGCTCTTAAGATGTACATGCTAATGTATTTAAATTACAGAACTTTATACAGAGTAAGGTTAAGGCAGGACAAATAATAATAAATAAAAATAGTATTTTTTTAAACACTATTCAACTTCCCCCACGTGTGTTGATTACTGACACTGTGCTTTTTAAGTTTATTTTGTTGTTTTTTTCCACTCACCAACTAGCCATTTCCCCTTTATGTCCCGTTTCCATGGAGTCACTGATGACCACATCATTGGTTACTCCTGAGGGGAGACAAGCACCAAAGTATTGATCAATGTCGTGTTGGGATTTCAGCGCGTGATCATCGATGTGGCCCTGCAAAACACAAACTACAAGTCTTACAAGGAACCAAACCGGCAGAGATAAAGACAAAACTACATTCATATGTTTTCCTTTTTTTTAATTCAAATCAAAAAGCATTTACTACTAACTACCACAATATGAAGTGCACTTACTTATACACACGATGGAGTCCATGCATTTAAGTTCCCCACAGATGCCGAGGGAGTCCCCCAACACAGCGTTGCACTGCTGACAGTGAAGAGTCATCCGCTGTTTGTGTTCTGCCTCTATGGCCATCTTTAAAGCGTGTGCACGTTGGATTATAAGGCTCTCGTCAAATTCCATGTCAGTGGAGTTTTATAGAGCAAAGCTAGCCGGCTATTTGTCCCGCTTGAGAATTTGAACTCTGGTACCAGAAAGCAGGACGTCTCTTCCTTGTTTTTCTTTTTTCAGTTAGCTCGGCGCAACACTGCCACCACCTGGAGAAATTGTGGAAATGCCTGTATACTGCCGAAGAACATCCGTTTAAAAATATTGTGATACAAAAAAAGCTAAATAGTTACAAGCTATTTCTTTTGTTTACTTATCTTAAGCTTTGAAATTCAAGCGAGAACGTTAACGCGCCGAAATAAAGTGCTTCAAATGTGACGTTACGTTTGCGATGGGCAGAACGCCTAAAAAAACGTATCTTCGCTCTGATTGGCTGCGAGGTACATCCGGTCACGCACATGAGCCAATCACACGGCTTCCGCTGATGTGTTTTGAATCGGAGTACTTTTTAACCGTCAGACAACCACAGCTCGCGGTGCTTGAGAGAGTAAAACGTGTGTATCGCGGATTTCTTCCCACAAAACGGAATAAACGATCACGCCGAGATGGATTTGGACTCCATGAAATATGCAGATTTGAGGAGCATCGCTAAGGCTCTCGGGCTAAAAGCGAATATGAAGGTAATATTACCGTAGGTTTACTTTTTAGAATGAATCCAGAAATACTTATCAAGTTATTGTCCAACGCTACCGGTTACTATAATTATGCCAACTAGCGTTTGCATTTGGCGAAATTTGCTCCACCAGCTAACATCGTTTTCTCACAAAATAGGCCGATAAACTCCTGAAAGCGATCAAGCAGCATTATCAACGAGAAAAGGACACACAGGAGGAAATACAGGTACTGTAACCCTGACCAACGATACCGTTTCACTGCAAGAATCAGTTGAAATCATGCCTTTTTAATGAATGCCTGGTGTGTATACATGATGTGTATTACTGTGGCGTTTTCCAGGGTCAAGAGAACGATGTCGCTGCCGTTCAAATAGACAAAACTACAACACAAGACAGTGCTCAGGAAAATGAAGAGGTCTCCAGCCCCGCTGTGTTTGTGAACACACGCAGAGGAAGAGGAAACGGTACCAAGAGGGAGATCTCTGATCCCGCACCAGCGACCGAGTGTGATGCCAGGTCACCACCCAGTGCTACAAAGGTATAGCACATCGTAACATACTCACTTTTATGTATATATAAAGTTATACAGCTTGGTAATACGCTCACTGTGGACAGGGTTTCTTTGCTGCAGTATCAATGCGTTGCATTCAGGACACTGAACCACTGTTGTTCCTTGTTAAAGGGTGACATTGAAGTGGCTGCATCTAGTTCAACCTGTGGTGCTCGAGGTGCTAAGAAGAGAAAGGTGTCCTCTACCAAGGATTCTGACAAGAGTGAACCTGAGCCTCCTCAGGAGCCCCGGGCCACTGACAGTGAGCATCAGCAGCCTGACATTAAGGATGAAGCACCCGTGCAGAGAGACGCAGGTCAGTAGTACAAATGTGTAACTATCAATATCTTCTGCTTTGAATAGCTTATTCCTTCTGGAGCATAATGTGTTGCTGCAGCCGTATTATCGGCTTCAACACAGATGTGATCAAGTACTACTCCTTCATTCAACATGCCTTTTTATATGTCTGTGTCCAGAAAAAGCACCCAGAGTGGCCCGAGCTGGTAAAATCCCTCGTTACCAAGGACGCCAGCAGAAGAACAAGCCGTTGTTGAAGCCCGTCACTCCGAGTAAGTCCCTTGTTGTTGCTCCCTCCCAATCTTCTTTTAAACCAAAGATTCAGAGACCACGTTACAGTAAGGCAGAGGTTTTCCCACACAAACTAATCATATAATCACTAATTTTGTATAGACTTCAAAAAAATCCACGAGGCACAATTTAACAAGATGGAGTCGATTGACGCGTATGCCCAGCGAAAGACCAAGCAGATGGAGACCTCCAGAAATTCACTTAAAAAACCAAAGGTACTCAAAAGCTTACAAACTGTTTTCTTCATCCAGATTTTTTTTCTTCTGTTTGTAAACTTGGTGTTTTGGTTTGTTTGTTCTTTTTAATTTATGTTTTTTATTTTTTAGAGGCTTTCAGCCAAAACTAAACCGAAGCAAGTTGAGGGCAAAACTCAAGTGGTAGGTATCCTCACCAATTGCAGTATATTGAGGACATCCAGAGTGCAGTGAAGGTGACGGGCTGAATTTATGTGTTCTACAGAAGGCGAATCTGGGTCTTTCGTCCATATTCAGCCCCATCTCGGTGACCAAGAGACCAGCTGAGGGCAGACGCACGCTGCCCTCGGCCAGCAAAGCTCCTCCAACGAAGCCTGCCGTGAAGGAAGACGCTCCATTCAGACAGTCTGTCCTTTCCTCTCGCAGGATCAATGTTCGGTGAGATGCTTTTCCTCTCAGCGACTCTCCCCCTGGACAAATAGTTTGTCATAACTTTGTCGATCTCAATTAGAAGAAGAAAAATCCAAATACATGTTTGTGTAAGAATCAGAATCAGCTTTAATGGCCATGTAAGTTTGCACATACATGGAATTTGACTCCGGTTTCACTTTGCTCTTTGTACTTTTTCACACACAAGAGACTGCCCCCCACTTCTATCTGTATGAATGAAAGCAGCGTAAACATTCACTCCCCTTTTCACTTTGCCATGAAAGGGCCTTTTTCTAATGATTGCTGTCAGAAGAGAAACATTAAATCTCTTTTTGATTCAATATTGTGAAACATGAAAACGTCCATGGGGGGTCTAATGCATCTCTTTGGCATTGCTATGTGGAGTTCAATGTGACGCTTTAACCGCCACATGTGTTTTCAGGTTCACAGAAGCCACTCGTGACAACGAGAACCAGAAGTCCTTGGTGAAGACGCCGGCACGCATGTCGCTCCATGTGACCTCCAGTACCCCAAAAAAAGAGGCCGCTGGTGGAGGAAAGCCCAAAAATGTCACGATTTCGACTTGCTCTGCCACAAAAACTCCAGGTACCCTTTGCCTTTTTAATCATAGGAAATATATCTTCTTTTGCCCGAAAGATGTGCGTAGAGTGTGATTTAAATGTTTTTTTTCTCCCCGCTTACTTCCAAAGGAGCATTTGTTTTCACCGGCAACACAAGTACGTCAAAGAAGTCAGACTTTGATCTGAAAGCGAGTCTTTCTCGTCCCCTCGCCTACAAGCCTCATGCAGGTACAACACCACATTTTAACTTCTCTGCTTCCCTGAAATATAGTATCATCAATAGAAGTCCCTGATTGATTTATTTATTTATATATATATATATATATATATATATATATATATATATATATATATATATATATATATATATATATATATATATATATATATATAAATTTTGTATTTATAGGTAAACTCAAGCCATTTGGAGGAGACCAAGAAAACACGGCGGCAAACAAGACACTAATTTCTAACTCTCATCAGAAAAATTACAAACAGCACCAAGTCCAGACGAGGTATGTTTAAACTGAAAGCACACACTGGCGGATGTTATTGAGTTTCCCATTATAAATGACTCTTACAACATCAGTCTCTTATGGATGTTTCTCTATCTTATTTTAGGGGGGAGAGGAGAGAAAAACACGTGGAGGACCGGAAGCAGAAGAAAGAGAGTATGCTTGGAGCAAGACGCGGCCTCGTCATGATGTAAAAAACGCCATGCTCGTTTGGGTATGTTTTGTACAGCCTGTTCTTCCAGTGTAAATATTGTGTCTCCGGCAGCTGACACGTTCATTTCTGTAGTCTCTTTTAGTCTGCTGTCAGTAAGCTCTCGTTTATTTTCTGCTTCTATCTAACCTTTTGTCTTTTTCGATTTGACTCGTGATGTGGTATTAACACGTACAGCTTTGAATTAAGTTTTTTTTTAACGTGTTTTTGTAGAGAATCAATCTCCTGTTTTGCTGCATTTTAAACTGTAATTGTGTTCTTAGAAAATGTGCTTTTTTGGAACAACTGATGAAAAGAATATCTTGCCTGCATTGTTCATTTTTTTTGCAGTCTTTATGATGTAATGAAATCTGTTCCACAAAAAGTCACATTAAGTAGTTTTTATTGTTAATGGTTCTATTTTTAGATCGGTTGGGAGGAAAACAAGATAAACAACTTTATTATTGTTTTTTATAAAGCAGAAAGATGGTCTCAGTTAATGTCCTGTAATTAAAAGATTGAAGTCCCGAATGAGCCACATTTTCCGAGTTTTTACTTGAGTATCCTAGTCCATGTGCTAGAATCCAGCTATACAGTGTCTTAAAAATGACTCATTACCAGGACTGATGGATTCAGTATAACCTCGCCATTATTCAATAACTGTTCATCTGCAGGGTTTTAGCAGGTGCTCTCAGATTTCAGGATTTCTCTTGTACATCTCGTAGGCAAACTCCTCATTGTGAGCATAGTCTTTGCAGACGGCAACAAAATCAATCTCCAGCTGGAACGGACCGTCTGCTTTATCCCCCAATGTAAATCCAATGGTGTTAATCTGTAAATACAAAAAGATGTGGGAAACGTAAACTAATCGGCGCAAAATGTATTGGAATGCTAAAGGTCAAAGGTTAAAAGACATCTAGAGGCAATTGTTACTTTGTCATGGCTTCATCTTTTTCTGTTTTTGATGCCACGTTAGTGCGACTTAAACTCTACCTTGTCTAACCAGAGAGGATGCTGGTCGTCTTGTATCCTCCCACGATGTGTGAGGAAGAACTTTGAGAAAGGTATCTGTAGATGAGTGAGAAGGGTTAGGACTGCTTACATTTCATATTAGACAGTTTATTTATTTTCTTACATCCATATCATGGCATTTCTCAGTTAGTTTCTGCTCACCTTGACATCTTGCCAGTAGGGTCCTCCCCTGGTATACAGGAAGTAATTGTATATGTCATCTTTCTGGTGAGAGTAGTACGTTTCTGTGGCAATGCTGATCATCCACGGACGTCCATCACCGCGGACTCGCAAATGTAGGGTGTTGAAACTGGACAGATCATGGTGCTTTTTTCTATCGAATGAAGCCTAGGCGAGAAAACATTTTGGGATTATGTGCCGGTCGAGAGCAGCTGTATCAGACAGCTAACTGTCGCGAATATAAGATTATAGTTTGAGAATTTTCGGAGGAGGAACTAGTCAGTATTGGGAATTAATAATGATGGCAGTTGGTACACAGATATCTGGCTCCCTGCCACAGTGGCTGGAGGTAGATCTAGGACCATGTGACATACAAGTTATCAATAACTGTCCAAATATCTGTTTGCTTGGAGAACATGACCTATTAAATTGTCTTGAGTGTTAATTCACAAACAGAATATAAACATAATATTACAAAATCATTAAAATTACGATAAATGGAACATTTCCTGGCTCCTAAAACTGACCAGTGGTTGCTGTGAGCGCATGGTGCAGTAGCCACTGTAGCGTGTTTCTCCATCCCTCGGAGGAGTCGAGCTCAGAGTCCCAGACAGAAAACAGGTATTATTGTTTTTGCCGAGCTGCAGGTGAACTTCGCTTTGGCCTCCTATCTCCCGATCCGAGGACACGGTCCACTGCTCCAGGCTCTCTGGGCCTCTGAACTCCCACACCACTCGGTTCTGCTCCAGCATGTGCTCAAGGATGGGTTTGCCTTCTGGACCCACCCAGCGGTCGGAGAACTCCTTCTTCAACAGTGTGAAATGCTTCCTTATCCCATCAAAACCCTTTGAGAAGCCAAAGTTAATCGGCTGCCACGGGAATTTGTCCTCTTTGGGCTGGCCGGGTCGTCTGTATTCACCCTGACTCACAGCTCTTCTGGGCGCGGAGGAGGGGGGAATGGAGGGGAGGAGCAGCTGCTGGTGGATGGAGCTCAGCAGCCTCACTGAGGGGAGACGTGTGATCTTTGGCAGAGACATGTCAGTAGTGATGTGGACGGTTCACTGATGGGATACATCGCACAGAAAAATAGTGTCATTACACCTGCGTTAAGCATCTTGAATTTACTAAATAATAAAATATATATATATATATATATATATATATATATATATATATATATATATATATATATATATATATATATATATATATATATATATATATATATATATATATAGCAATCAACATGTATATTATTTTACATTATATTTGGTTTTGGGAATCACATAACTGTTTACCAATACTGTTTATTTTGCCCTTCTGGTCTAAACTGCATTTCGTTGTCTTAGTACTTGTACAATGACAATAAAATTGAATCTGATCTAACTCATTGTACTTGCTGTTTCACTTTTTTTTACTGTCTACACAAGTACAGACTAATGTCCTCCTGACATATGTGTTAGTATATTTACATTACTTTATTACAAATATTTGTGTAATAAATATTACAAATCTCTGTATTTGCTGAAAAAACGGATGACACTTTGAATCGTTTGCAGTTGTACTTAATCAAGTGTTAAATTAGCGTACAGTATAAATAAATACATGTGCTGGTCTGAGCTTCACATATTGCAAAGAGTTTGAGTTGAGATGTGTTTGTCTTCCCTTTATAGTAACTAAGAAGAACATCATTATTATTATATCATTAATAATGATTATTATTATCATTATAATGTTAGCACATGAATGAGTGATATGATGGTTAACATTTTAAGAGCATTTAAAACAAAGTTAAAGTTGCAATGAATGACTATGCAGTCTAAATATACGTTCCTCTGAGGAATAAAATATGGGATATTGAATAAATGTTGAGAATAATCAGTTTCTACTTACTGTGGTCATGTTGTACCAAAAAGGTGACGAATGGATATTTCACCGACTTCTTGGATTAGTCTCACAAAAACCATCAAGTTATCTCTTTAAAACACTGTGGATTGAAAACATTTAGAAACTGGTATCATTTACAAATTGAAGAAATGCAACTCAACTCGTGGATGTACAGATTTAGCTTCAAACAGTAAACGGTTGATTTATCAGAGACCTTGAATGTAGCAGGAGTGCACCCAACATATCTGTCCGGACTGACACACTCACTGTCAATATGTAGTTCTTGTTTTAGCTAAAAGTCAATGTTCTCGTATCCTTGCCCAACTTTTTTCTTTACACAAACTCTATCAATAAAATAATATGATTTACACAAGCGTAAAACATGTTTGTATTTCACCTGCAGAGCCATAAAACCCCAACCGTAACTGTCCGTATAAGTTCGAGCGCGCATGCTCAGTACTGCCTTTGTGTGGCTGACTGCAGAGCCAACTAGCTCGGTACTAGCAGCCGCGGCTAGCCTCAAACATTTAGACGACACAGAGGTAGCTAGCAGGTTAGCCGCACAGCTAATCATGGTGAATGTAAAGAAGCGGAAAGGTCGAGTCGTGATTGACTCCGACTCAGAGGACAGTGCTAGCGACGATAATTTAGATCAGGTAGGTGCGCATTTCTTTTCTCCAGATTTTGTTACAAAATGTTCGTTAAGTTGTCAGCACTTTGAGGCGAAGCTAACGTGCGCTAACGGACTGTTTGCCTCGCGTGAACGGCCTGTGTTATTTACAGTCCTCTCCTCTCCTCCTTTCTCAGTGAACACCCCGTCCCCAATGACCAATAAATGTTGTCTCTCCCCCCCTCCCAGTGTTTCTCTAGTGTATGCAGGACGGAGGAAAGTGTGCGGTTGTTAAAATAAAAGCAGTGTCTTTGCATCAGCTGAGTTATGCTCACGTTAAGGTTACTCTCCTCAACAGCAAGCGATAACCAGCCACCAAAATGCCGCGCCACGGGCCTTTTACAGGTTTCGAGTCGTAATCTGCTTGACAACGGTCGTGCACTGTTAGGGTTGGTTGTGGGGGGGAGGAGATTGCACGAGAGCGGGACGTTTGTACACACTGGAGTCGTAGTGGAGAGGAGTCACACTTGAATTAGCCAAGAACCCAAGAACCTTATTTGCCGAATGACGTCATGGGCGCAGAGCTGTAGGTCTATTTCGGTTGTTTGTTGTTGTTGTCAAACCAGCTCTGGCAAGCTGATGGTCTAGCGAGTCAGTCAGATTAGAGCTGTAATGCAGTGACTGTAATCACCTTTAAACCCCCTGTGAACGTTACCTGACGGTTCCAAGCAGTTTAGCTTACAGACACAGGTGGTGAAAAACACAAGTGGGAAGTTCAGTAAGCCATTCTCCCTGGTTGCCCACATCGCTCTCTCTGTCTGTGTCTGTGTGTGTGTGTGTGTGTGTGTGTGTGTGTGTGTGTGTGTGTGTGTGTGTGTGTGTGTGTGTGTGTGTGTGTGTGTGGTAATGTTCTACAATTGTGTTTTGAGATTACATTGATGTATACTTCCAACTTCAATACAAAGAACGGATCCGATACGAGACAAGTTGCTTTTAAATACTGCAAACCGCTATGCATGGAAGTCAATTGAATATTTTGTATGCAATGTATCATGAGGGCCAGGGATTTCTTTGAGTCTTTCTGCCATCAGCTCGCTGTGACTGATGGCAGAAACGCTGTCTTCCTGTCTTCTATAAGGACACGGACATGGTAATGTGACTCAGTCACCGGTGCAGTCCATTGGATCGGTGCATCCCTACTTCAGGTTCATTTCTATGGACTGCAGCGTTTCCACAATCGTGTTGCAGAGAAGGACTTCAGCTATTGGCACATGGATTTTCATTTTTTTTGTTTTGTTATTTAGCTTCCTTTTCTTGCTTCAGTATGTAATCTTGCTCAGATATGTATTCAGGTCCTGTTTTAGAGAAATCCACTTTCGCTAAGACAAATCGCTGCTCACTTCTGCCATCTGAATATATTTGAATTTCATTTTGCTTCTTTGCTCCCATGTTGTTGTTTTTTTACTTTTGGAAAAACTGAGCGATTCTATAAAGGATAGGCAAATCAACTGTATTTGGGAGGTTTGTCCTTCAATGTGCATATTACAAAGTAGTCAATCCTTAAATATAACCGAGGGGCATGTGCATCTAACCTCTGCACGGGGCTTGAAAAATTGGATCCCAATGCATCTTTCGTGAATCCTCTGGTTTATTTACACCTGAATTTAAGATGTTCACTCAGGATTGGATCCAAGACACATTTTATTGCCCAGTATGAGCAGGGTTCTACTTGCAGGAAGCAAGTTTTCTGAACCACATCACTGCATTCTCATTTTCAGGAGCTCTTGTCTTTGGCAAAGAGGAAAAGGGTTGATTCTGGTGATCAGGAAGAGCCGGTCAGCAAACCTGCAGCTTCTACAGACTCCGAGACATCCGATAGTGACGATGAGGTATGGCACTTGTCGTTGTAGTCACTTTTCTGTCTGGGACACAACAAATTGTTGGACAGTTCCAGCTATTTGATAAATCAAACTGCATTTTTCACCCCTTTGTCTAGTGGACTGTGGGTGGCACCAAAGGCAAAAAGAAGGTTAAGCCAGGGAAAGGGTCTGAGAAGAAGAATGCAACAAAAAAGAAGGTTAATAAAGCAACGGCGTCTGGCAGCTCAGATGGAAACAGCTCAGCTGAGAGCTCTGCGCCAGAGGAGGGTACGTCTTCAGCTTTAATGCGGGGAGTATGCTCTCTGCTTTATTTTATGTGTGCAAAACCACAAACATTTGTCACCATCTATGATAAGGAACTCGCTGTGGTGGCAGTTGTACAGATGTGAAGCAACAGCTCAGCAAATTGACACGCACACCCTCAGGTTAATGGCATTTTACATGAAGTGCAAAGCAGAGTGGCGGGACACATTCTGAACTTTAGATTACGCACATCACCGGGGTGCCATGTCCACGGGTATCAGGTGGCCTGGATTAGGTGACTCACTCAATCATCCCTTTTATCTGAGCTGGCACACCATGTAACATCTAAGCTGCTACTTGGTTATTTGTTTTATGTTGTCAAGCTATATGCTGGATCCACATGTTATGGAAAACCTGGAAACGTCTTTGAGAGATAGTTCTGGAAAACTGGTCAATATCCAGAGCAAATATCTAAGATGATATGAGTGACAAGAAAAAGATTCCTGAATCAAAGCCTCTCTAATGGCTTCCATTCAATTTAATAAGACAACAAATTAAACATATATAGCTCTGATTAACTTTGAAATCAATAATCAATGTGTCCTTTATATTGGTATATATATATATATATATATATATATATATATATATATATATATATATATATATATATATATATATATGTATATGTCATATATGTCATTTTGAATTTAGAATTTCGGCATCGTAACCATCCCAAGCAGCGGTTCGACTGCCTTAATTTTTCCGTGCAAAAGCAGTTTAATTTCAGCCACTTTTTAAAAAAAGCGTGTCTCACGGCTAAGAGTTGTCCACAAAATCTTTTCGGGGTTAAAATCCATCAGTAGAATTTGGTCTGCACTCTGGATGAGAACTGAACTCGGCTGAGTAATTTGTATTTTTGCTAACGAATCGCTCTCTATCAGGTGAGGTGTCTGATTCCGAGAGCAACAGCTCGTCCTCCAGCTCCGACTCGGACTCCTCTGAGGACGAGGTGTTTAGGGACGGTTACGACGACGACTTGATGGGAGACGCGGAGGACAGAGCTCGCCTGGAGCAGATGACCGAGAAGGAGAGGGAGCAAGAGCTGTTCAACAGAATTGAGAAGAGGGAGGTGCTGAAGAGACGGTGAGTTGGGAAATAATATTACATTTAATTGAAAACAATAACGGTTCTGCTTTTACTCTTACGTTCCTAAATTCTCAACAACTTACTTGCAATACGATTAAGGAAACAATCATGCATACATCTGGCACTTTAGCATTGCCTGCATTATTCAAGACGAAGTTTGTTTTGACAGTTTTGAAATCAAGAAAAAGCTGAAGACGGCAAAGAAGAAGGAGAAAGAGGAGAAGAAAAAGAAACAGGAGGAAGAGCAAGAAAAGAGGAAACTATCTCAGGTTCAAGACACACAAGTGGTGAGTCCATTTTTTATAATATTAGACATTGTATGACAAAAAAAATTATTGTTTTATTGTGCTCTACTTCTAATAATCATGCGGGAGACAGTAAAGTTGTTTAAAAATAGAAGTGCACAAAACTATTTTCTCCGTTTCTGTTGTTGTTTATTTTAGTATCGTTACACCTTTTCTTTTTCCTGAGTGTGTCTGATCATATCATCCACCCGTCTCCAGGTGATGTCACACAACAAGGAGAGACGGTCCAAACGCGACGAAAAACTTGACAAAAAGTCTCAGGCCATGGAAGAGCTCAAAGCTGAGCGCGAGAAGAAGAAGAACAGAACAGGTTGGTGTGATGTTGTTTATTTTTTTCTTCTTTGAGATTTTTGTGACAATTCAGTCAGTTCCAAAAGATGACAATCCATTTCTTTGGTGAGCAGCCGAACTGTTGGCCAAGCGCCAGCCTCTGAAGACCAGTGAGGTTTACTCCGACGATGAGGAGGAAGAGGAGGAAGACGACGACAAATCGTCGGTCAAAAGCGATCGGAGTTCCCGTTCATCATCTTACGATGACGACGAGTACGTTCTCCTCTGCTCCTATTGATTCAAGCAATGCAAGACTGCACTTTTCTCTTGATTTTCAAGTAACGTTTTGACTGTGTTCCGCTCACAGTAAAGAAGAAACTCCACCAAAGTCGCAGCCTGTTTCACTACCGGATGAGCTCAACAGGGTCCGACTGTCCAGACACAAGCTGGAGCGCTGGTGCCACATGCCCTTCTTTGCTAAGACTGTGACTGGCTGTTTTGTGAGGATAGGGATTGGGAACAGCAGCAGCAAACCAGTTTACAGGGTAAGTTTGAGCTCCAGGGGGCGTTTCTTGTGCTCCTTTTATAATGGTGATAGTGAAGATCCGTGAGTCTTCACCAATGGATTTAATTAAATAAAGTCTGATTAGTGAAGTTTGAGTTCATTTTAGTCCTCCCTTGTTGTCAAAAAGGTTGCTGAAATTGTGGACGTGGTAGAGACGGCGAAGGTTTACCAACTTGGAACAACGCGAACAAATAAGGGATTACAATTAAGGTGGGCACATTTTATACATATTAAAGTAGGTAATCAATCTTTTCCATTGTCCCTGCTGACCAAAATAAGACTTTTTGTTGTCTGTCTTCCTCAGGCATGGCGGTGACACGCGGGTCTTCAGGCTTGAGTTTGTATCAAATCAGGAGTTTATGGAAAGCGAGTTCATGAAGTGGAAAGAGGCGGTAAGTGTGCTTTTGAAAAAGCAAAAATACGAGATGTTGCACCAGTTTAAGTAGCATCTTGAATTTCTTCAAGAGCCACACAATGAGCCGTCTGTTCAGCCTGTGGAGAAAGATTTTGCGTTTGGGAGGGGGTTTTGATTGATGGATTGATTTATTTTCCAGATGATTGCTGCTGCAATGCAAGTACCGACTCTCGACGAGATCACCAAAAAGGAGCAGTCCATCAAAGAAGCTCTGAACCATAAGTTCAATGATAAAGACATAGAGGATGTAAGTCTTTTTCTCTAGATGTTAGTTGATTTTTTTTGTCGCCTTGTGCATTATGCAGTGGAACAAAAATGTGTGTTTTGTCTTCACTCGCTGCAGATTGTAAAAGAGAAGGACCGATTCCGAAAAGCGCCACCGAATTATGCCATGAAGAAAACGCAGTTACTCAAAGATAAGGTAAAGGAAATCTGTCGGGACCCTACCTCGATCATCATGGTGTGGCTATCGGACTCTTTCAAACTCATTTTTGCGCTCATTTTGATTGAAGGCCATGGCAGAAGAGATTGGAGATAATGACAGGGTGAAGGCGGTCCAGGATGAGCTGAACGAGCTCGAGGAAAGAGCGGAGGCCCTGGACAGACAAAGGACCAAGAGCATCTCTGCCATCAGGTACACAAGCGACAGTTATCAGTGTCTTTGAATCTCTCTGCGGGAACTCTTTTAAAATAAAATACATGTTTGAGTTTCTGGCTTTAGATATATGGGTTTAAACTCCTGATTTTGTTTTAAAACACAATTGTTTTTGATTCTCGAAATTTCTCGTCCAGCTACATCAATCAGAGGAACAGAAGCTGGAACATCGTTGAATCTGAGAAAGCTCTTGTGGTGAGTATCCTTCTTCCTGAAGCACCACCTTCATCAATATGCGTCTTTGACTGCAATGATTTTTTTTTATATAAATGCTAGGATGGTGAAAGATGGGTCGGAATTGATGAATTGCAACAAAATTATTAATTATCGCACATATTGTTGCTTTCATAATGGAAGAGTGCTTTAAAACAGTGATTCTCAACTGGTGGGTACCCGTTTTCAGTGGGTTTTGCCTGGGCAAAAAAAATAATTCCTATTTTTCTTTTTCTTTTTTTTCATCCTGTGGTTTTATTTCGAAGGGACTTTTTATGCAGCGGAGTGTCGTTTTTTTGCCGGCTCAGGTTTCAACTTGTTTTGCACTTGTCCCTCCATGTTTTCAGCAGCGTGTGCCAGGTTGGGTCAAACCATCCTGATATGGGGGAGACTCTGGGTTTTTAGGATAATTAAATTAAACAGCCTACTGAACTTTTTTGTTTGTGCATGAAAGCTGTTGAGTCTGTTTAAAAATGGCTGAAGATTCAGAATGGTTATGTATGTTGTAATACCTCGTGTCCTGACGGTGAACTTTTTGTTTTTAATCCAAATGCAGCTAGTTGAGTGTAAAAGGGAATAGTTCCCTCTAGCATCGCCACCAGCTGGTCGTTTTGGTTTATCATTAAACTTGTTTTTGTGTTAGCATACATACCCTGTACTATCTCAGGTTCAAACTGCACCAGCTTTTCATTAAATACATTTGAGAAGTTGAGAATGTTCCTTGATTTGGGTCGCAGCTTGTCATTAAGGGGGGATGGTGGGTCCCGGAGCCAGACCAGTTGAGAACCACTACTTTAAAACATAAGACGTGGAAGTGCTTGGCATCCCGTAGTTTTCTTTTTGCACTGAAGGAGTGGCACACAAGCACAGCAACGATGTCACTGAAGGATTGGAAGGGAAGATTGTGATTTTGCGATATTTACTGCCTGGATTAAATGTGTCCCACACTGTTGTAACATGAAGCCCCCAAATGTCCCAATAACATTGTGTCGATTTCACTGCAGGTCTTATTGTTACAGATGAGTCAGTGGTCTAAGCTATACTCCCGTTAAAATAACGTAATTTTTATTTACTTCTCACAGGCTGAAGGACAAGCTGCCAAAAACCAACAAATGGATCCTTTCACACGAAGACAGTGCAAACCGACCATGGTGTCTAATGTAAGAAGCCTATGATTATTACATGTCACATTTCCGCTACTTTCAATTAATAAACACTGCTGAATCTAATTTTGTTAATCTCTCAACCTGCTTGTTTTGGTTCTGCAGGCCAGAGACCCTTCAGTCCACGCAGCTATTCTTGCTCACCTGAACCAGAAGTACGGCTCCGGGTCAGCATCGGATGTTGCTGACATAAACAATCTGGTAAACAGGACCAGAAGAAAGAGTCCCAGAGCTTTCACATGACAAATGCTTGTTGTTCGGTTCCTATGCAAACGGGAAGCTGCATGCTTGTTGTACCATTTCTGTGCTGATGCTCCGTCTGTGGCACGTTTTGTGCTTTTTGTTGATGGACTCTGTTACAGTTTTGTCGGCTAAATGTTATCAGGAATGTTTTTTTTAAAGAGTAAACACAAGTCTCCGCTTTAGAGCTTATCAGAAATATATGCAGACTTTTTTTTTTTAATGACCCGATAAACAACAAGACATTTTAAGACCAAGTCTGATATTATGAAACACAATGTTTATTTGCATATTATGCATTTTTAACAAATACTTCTATTTTGATAAGAAGTATAGGGGATGCCAAGTGAAAAAATAGCGCTACTTTTGCAGGAAGATAATAATCTTTTATTTAAAGTATCAAAATGTCTAATCCTTCCTCTGTTTGTTATATTACAGAGTCAACTAAACACAAAAGATAAGGACGGCCCCAAGCCGGACACTGACCTCTCAGAGGACTTGTTTAAAGTTCATGATTTCGACGTTAAAATTGACCTCCAGGTTCCCAATGCAGGTGAGATTATCTTTTACAGATGTTTTAATTTTTTGACATGCTCAGCTTGGGTGTATGTTTTACCAGGGCTGGTCAATATGGAGATTATCACAATATTTTTGACCATATACCTTGATTTAGTGACAATACTGTAAATGTTGACTATTAAATAATCGTCAGTAAGTTTTACTGTACTACGCCTTTTAAAATCAGGAAAAGAACTTCTACAATATCACAATATTCTACATCCAAGACGATATCTAGTCTCATGATATCGATACATTACCCAGATCTATACTTTACTTGGCCGCAGCACAAAGTTGGTTGTGGTACGTTAACCGCAGCACTTTAGAAACCAGACGCATCAATATCGCTCTTGTGTTCCGCAGAGGCAAAGTCTTTGTCCGTGAGCTCCAACGCGCTGCCGGTGAAGGACGGAGCTCCCCGCAGGTCCCTCAACTTGGAAGCCTACAAGAAGAGGAGGGGACTGATCTGATGTGGTAGTACATTGTTCAGTAACCACATTGCATGTGTAATTGACTGCGAAAGAGGGAGAACGAGCAAGAGAGTGTATGTGTGTGTTTCTGTGTGTGTGTGTTTGTGTATATGTGTGTGGCTGAGCGGGTGAGTGGGTGTGTGAGTGTGTGAGTGACTCCCAGAGGCATATGTTTGAGTGTTGATACAGACTGTTTATCTGAACACAGAGGAAATACTAATTGAGCAAAGATAACATTTTTCTCAAAGGATCTCTCTCGGAGGAAACTTGTCCAGATATTTGTTGTTTTGTTATTTTTGCATTATCACACACACAAACTTGTATATTGAGTTGTGTGTGGGTGTATTTTTTATGTATTTAACTTCTTTTGGATCTTCTGGCGCCGACCCCATTTTTCTTCATTTTCTTTTTCATTTTTTGGGGGGGACTTTTTTCCTGAAAGGACACTGCGCTTGTGGATTATTACCTTGAACAAGGACACTATGTTAGAGACTTAGATTTTTTAGATATTTTGAAATTACTGGACTGGATATCTAATGGTCCTCAACAATAAATTACTGTCCAAAAATATTTTCCCCACTATGTGTGGTCATCTGCTCTGCCCTTCCATCCTGATTTTTAACAGCCTTGTGGTTGTTGTTTTTTTGCGGAGTGTAGATGATCACCTTCTCTGACTTGACTGTGTCTCTGGCCCGCCAAGACAAATGTGAAAAGTTCTGGACATTTGTCGCTTTTTAAGTCTTTGAATCTACTCAATTTCAGAGGAACCCTTTTTCTATGACTGGTTATAAAAGTGTTGCTTCATTTCTGTTTTCTCTTTGTTGGTTGTTCATGGGATAACTCTCCCTGCCCATAACTCCCAGAGCAGATTCTATGTGTTATCGATTGTGTCCATAGTCAGTTCCTGTATTGATGTGGCATGCCATGTAAATATGCATTTTGGAGTGAGTGCGAAAAAAACAATAAAGAGGCAATGTTTCATAACTTCTGTGTCAGTTTGTCTATTTTCCAATCTAACGGTGACACGACAACAGGAGTCGTCAGCTGAGGTTGTTTTATCTCTTTAAGATCAAAGCATGGAATTCAATTAACCAGACTGAGATGATATAAAAAAATGTCCCCTATTGTTAGTGTAATATGGATTTGTTGAATTTGAGTTAAATTGAACTGTACCTACAGTTAACATATCCATTATTACTCTACAACTGTTGGTTCTCACAAGCATCAGATATCAGTGTGTGGAGAAGTTTAAATCACTAGGGATTAAAAGAAAGCACTCTGTCCTTGGTGTGCTTAATTTTGAAATATCAGCTGGAAACTAGCTTGAGCTATTTAAAGGGGCTACTTTATTCCTTTTCATTTTAAAGTAAGTCTTTTTGACTTCTAAAACAGGAGGTAAACTATATCATTACACAAAGTCTTTATTCAGGTAAAACGTTGGTGAATAAAAGTATCTGCCTGTTATGAGACAAGAAAAATCTGAATACTAATAATATATGTATATCCACAATGAGTACCGGTAATCAAAACGAGCAGGAGGTGGGCGAAGTGTTTTTGTAAAACTCATTGGTTAATTTCTGATCAGGCGCCTCTGAAGACGCTCTGTTGTGGGGTCCTTCCGTGTAGCGCTTCCTGCTCCACGTATTGAGAAGATCACCAATATCCTCTTTGACAGAGAATGACATTTTATCGTGTTTATCCAAGCGGCATTTCTCCTCCATGTTCACTAGTTAAACCCTGGCGGTAAAGCCAGCTGACCGGAGGCATTTGGACATTTAGGACGTCGTTTCTAACGGTACGTGAAAGGTTTTCCTCTTCAGTAGCTAACCCGTTAGCTTCAGCTGTGATGGACTGTGTTTACTTTATGATAACGTAATCCCAGCTGCTGACGACTCCTGTAATAGATCCGTTATAGCCATGTACTTGTACCAGAAACAATGCTGTGTTGTCATGATAACTAACTAGCCAGATTTGAGTCTGTTGGGTTGTTTACCTGGCATGCTAGCTGTGCAGAAATTGTTCATTCACTTGGGAGATTGAGTCTCTCTGGCAGCTAACACTCAGGGACTCAAATATGTTTCCTTATGATTATGGACACAACATAATCTTAACAATAACTTACTATCAGTCGTTGTCATCCTGTTTGTTCAGAAGAGATAACGTTGCACTCCCAGTTTCTGATTATTTAGCTCTTGCTCCTACAGCACTTGTTATAAAAGTCTCATTGGACACCGTCGACTAAATGAATGTAATGGTATGTTAGATGCAGGGAGAATATATATGATGGAGCATATAAATGACGCTGATTTGGAAATGTCATTTAGAAAGACTCAGACATAATCAAGAAACATCAAAAAATACAAATGTGGTTATTTCACACCAGTCATGTACATGTTTCCTGATTTCCCATGTAACTTACTTGTGTTTAAAGACAAAAAAAAGGAATTTTGATACCTTCATTTTGTTGTGATGGGAATGTCCAAAGCCAAAGCTAACATGAAAAATCATTACATTTTGAACCCATGTAATTGACAAAGACAAAAGGTCAAAAACCAAACCCCAAGAGCTACATCTTGTTTTGTAGATGTAGCCCTGGAGGTTAATACTAATAATAATAATAATAATATATATTGATTATTTAATTTATTTAGTCAGTGTAGTGTCGCTGAACCACAATCTGAGCAGGGCCTTGTGGTTCAGGGTCTTGCTCAAGGGCACCACAGTGGTGGTAATGAGGGAGGGATACTCTTTCAGTTTCCTTGTCCAGATTTATCCTGCTAGTCCTGGGGTTGAATTGGTAACCCTCTAACCTGTAGGCCACCACTACCCTTAGTTATACTGTTAAAATACACTTATTTGTGCCGTCCTTATATCACACTTGAAATTACACTCAAGGTTGTTTTTTTTGTTATCCATTAAGATACAAAATGTCCTGGTTTACTGACTTGGCTGGGAAAGCTGAAGACTTCCTGAATAAAGTGGACCAGGGAGCCGCCACCGCCCTGACCATTAACCAGGAGAGATCATCTTCCTTTTCGTCGTCCTATGGAGAGGAATCAATTGTCAAACCTGAATACAACACTGCAGAGTACAAGACCCATGCAGCTGTGTCGCATCATGCCTACGCATCCTCTGATGATGCACCCGGCTTTGTCGCTGCAGCAGCTGCCAACATCAAGAGATCCAGTGCTCCCCTGCTGGCTGGTACTGCCAACACGACTAGTATTCCCGATGGTTCTCGCAGCAATGCCCCCAACTCTGCCAAGACCTCGTCTGGCTTTGTGAGGCCTATAAAAACTACCGAGCAGGACGTGGACGACGACATGCTCTTTGACTTTCTGAACAGTGCAGACCCTCCTGACAGCAACAGGAGGGATTCAAGAAGGGAACTTGTGAAAATGGCGGTTCCGGTTACTGAGACCCAAAACCCAACACCTCCTCCTTCCACCACTCCTCATACCATCCCCTCGGCCCCATCGACGCCCCCCTCAACCCGGGGTGTATCCAGGGCTTCCAGCATGAGCTCACTATCTGCTCACAGCTTTAAAACATCAGAGGAGAGCTCTGCTAAAGAACAAAGCCACGGTATGATTAATAGCTTACATATTACACTTTTCAGTCAGTGTTGGATTACATGTGAGGTTTCCTTATTCATAATACCATTGAAGACATCTAGATATTATGATGTTGCGTCATTAGTACAATTGTTTCATTGTCCACCTGTAGATGGACAGCCGTACACAAAACGATTTATATAAATTCAGGCGTTAATATTTTAATGATGTTTTTGTGTGTGTTTTCCCTTCAACCCCATCTGGCCACCACAGACACACCTGAGAGTTCAGACTCAGGCATGGCTGTCCTGCTAGAGTCCAGCAGGCAGGATCCTCTACCACCTCCTCCTCCCATGGAGGAGCCACAGAGCCACATCCTGTCCAGTTTGCGTCTGGAGAACCAGCTGCTGCGCAGTGAGGTGGCCTCCCTCAACCAGGAGATGGCTTCGGTCATCCAGAGGGCAAAAGACTTACAAGATGGTAAAAGAGGAGACCAAACAGGAACAAAGGTGGCCTACATGTCTGCACCTGTCCCTCTGAATGATTATGTGGTTTTCTACTCTTTTAGAATTGAACCAGGCTCGTCTGCGTGCAGACAGATGGAACTCGGAGCAGTCTCAGACTGACCGGATGGGACGGGAACTTCGGTCAAAGGTTGACGACTTAACAGAAGCGCTTTCTGCTAAAGACGGTCAACTTGCGGTCCTGAAAATCAGGCTTGATGAAGCCGATCAGATGCTGAAGTCCCGCTGTGCTGCGTTAGAAGAGGCACAGGTGGAGCGGTCAAGGTGCACTTTAAGAACCATCTAATTAAAATAGAGATCAGATTCAGCTTAATATGAATTGATTAAGATATTATTTTTGTCTGGTTTTTAGAATAATGCAAGACCAAACAGAGGGGAGCAGCATGCAGTCCCAAGCTCTTGAAACAATACAGGAGAGGCTGCGAGAGGCTGAACTGGCCCTCAGGAGGGAGAAGGACAGCTACCGGCAGATGCAGGTGCACATGATGCTTTTCATCTTCATGTATGTATGACTGTTAGGTCTGGACTGAACATGTGGAAATGATTAGACTTCTTAATTCTGTGTTCTTGTGCAGAGTGAGTTTGCCGGCCGCCTGTCCAAAGTGGAGGCTGAGAGGCAGATCCTCGCAGAGACGGTGACTGCAGCAGAGCGGCGAGCTGCAGAGGAGAAGCTCAGGGTCGACGACATCCAGCTGCAATTGAAAAGTGCCAAAGCCGCAGCTGAGAATGCCAAACAGGAGTTACAAGACTACAAGCACAAAGCTTCACGCATCCTACAAGTAAGACTCTTCATCTTTTTTCAGTGTTAACATTTATTTCAACCATTTTTTGTTTATTTTTTTTTGTGTTATTAGGCTTTTTTTGCTCAGCTTTAAGGTTGTTGATAACGTTTTAAATGGTCCTCTAGTCCAAAGAGAAACTGATCAGCAGTCTGAAGGAGGGATCTGGTCTGGACACCCTGGACGGCAGCGGGGCCATAGCTGTGGAGCTGGAGGACCTGCGTCACGAGAAGGAGCTGCAGAGGGAGGACATCCAAAAACTACAGGGGCAAGTGCACACACTTCGGATAGAAATACAGGTGAGATGCTTTAAATGGCAGAAACTATGGGCAGAAGAAGTGTTAACTCAGATTAATGTGATACTGTGTGGTTGATGGCTACACTGGGAGGTTTGTAAATGTTTTTGTCTGTATGATGTGAGGAGTGTTTATGATTTCTGTCTAACTTTTGTTTGAGGTTATTGTCTGGCTATGATTGCAACATTGAACATCTTCAGATGAGATGTTGTGGTTGCAGCTGTACAAGTCAGACATGTTTTTGTCTGGTAGGATTTGGAGAACCAGGCCTTGGCAGAGGCAGAGACATGGCGGGAGCAGCAGATGCAGTTAGAGGAGCAACAGGCCTTTCAGAACAGGGCTAAGCAGGAGGTGGAGGCTGAGGTTGAGCGCTACAAACAGGTACATTTGGGAGGGGGATGATTTCTTAAAATAGCAGCTAAAAAACTATCACACATATTTGTCCTGAAACCTCATTCATATTTTTTGTTTAATCACAGGAGCTACAGTACCTAGAGGAAGAGAACCATCAAGCTAAAACCACTCTGCAGAGCAGAATCAAGGATAGGGAAGATGAAATCCAAAAACTCAGGAACCAGGTCAGTCACTTTATAATTATACAACGCATGTAAATGCAGAGCCCTCTTCCGGGGTCAGGGATGGGCCGACATCTGCTTCATGACGTGGGTAAACAGTATTGATGATGTCCTTCCAGTTGACCAACAAGACTCTCAGCAGCAGCAGCCAGACAGAGCTGGAGAATCGTCTCCACCAGCTGACGGAGACGCTGATACAGAAGCAGACGATGCTAGAGGCTCTAGGCACTGAGAAAAGTGCCCTGGTCTTTCAGCTGGAACGTCTGGAACAGCAGCTGAAGAACACTCAGGGAGGACAAAGTGGAGGGCCGTCCATCAACATGAGCGGTCTGGAGGGAGCAGGTATGAGGTTTAGATGATGGTCAAATGTTTAAAGTTACTGTGAGAGACTTTTAACTAGTTATGAAAAGGCCTCTATATGGACTAAGTAAGTAAACAAGACCATCAGTGAGAGGATTAGCCAGTTCTGTATAGTTATTCTTAATTCTCAGCTCAGACTCCTACTGGGCCTCCAGTACTGTAATGTCCTGCTGTGGCCGGTGCAGCAGAAAAACATATCTAAGCCCCTGCTGTCTACTGTAGGTGTTGCACTCTACATCGCCCCACTTCAAAACACCTGAACTATCCCTTTAAGGGGCAGCGATATGGATTTTTATTTTCAATTCTAACTTGATATTAAAAGGTTCAATACCTGTATGAAACATGACAGCAAACAAGAAAAAACATCAAGCAAGATGGTTGGTTGGTCTTTTGCAGATACTTTGTTTACCACAGCAACATCAGCTGGTTTACTATGTTAGTACAATTATGCCACTTTTCTTGTTTCTGTCTTTTATTTCTGCAATCTTTATTTATTTTCATTATTTATTTTCTTTAGGCTAATCTTTAGGCTATTTTTCATCTTTGTGTGTGTGTGTGTGTGTGTGTGTGTTTTCAGTCGCACGACAAAGAAACACACCCGTCCTGTTCAGTGATCAGGACAGTCCAGGTGTGTATGGCCAAGTACGCAAGGCAGCGAGCACCATTGACCGTTTCAGGTAACATTTCACGGTAGTGTTTTTTTATTTTTCTCACCATTACCCCATTGTAAGTCCACTGTTTCCTGTGTAAGATATGATCCCCAGTAATAGATATGGAATATGTTTGGATTTCAGCATCAGACTGGGTATCTTCTTGAGGCGCTACCCTATAGCCAGAGTATTCGTTATCCTGTACATAGTGAGTATTTGAAAAATGGTGTGCCGTTATTTTTCATCTTGATGAACTGGGGTTAATTTCAACTTCTTCTTTTTTTACAGGCACTACTGCACCTGTGGGTCATGGTTGTTCTCCTGACTTACACACCAGAAATGCACCATGCTCATCCTGATGGAAGATAGAAGGCTCGAATTTTGGCGTTGGGTGTTTAAAATATGTTTGTTCTACAGCCTTCAATGTGAGGATGGTAAAAGCTGCTGGAATATGGGCTCTGGGTCCTGACTCTCCCTGTTTTGCACAGAAATGCTATAGAAACATTTCTTCTTTATTTTTTACAACTAAAGATTGATATGTGACAGCTGCATCGAGTTTTAAATTAATGCCAGAGTGATATATTATGTCGGGTGTATTGGTGGTTTGCTGAAAGGACATTAAATCAAACACGGTCTCACATCTGTTCTTCTCATCATCTGCTTTTAGACCTCTGGTCTCTTGAGAGATTGTATTTAACACTATGTATAAAAAAAATAATCTTTTAATAAACAAGTTAGAAGAACCAACCCAGCCTTTTCTAATTGTTTTTTTTTGTGGCTCAGGTTAAAGGGATCTTCAAAGCCCATGTCAGTTTACTGGTCATGAGGAGTGGGACTCAGTTAAATGTCTTCTGTGGCTCTGCAAGAGCTTTTAAAAATAAGTACTGACCAATATGTTTATGTCTATATCTACAAAGTCATAATAATTGACATATATAACAGAACTTACGACGCTGCCAAAGCATTTCTGACATAGTTTTATGTCGTAGGTTAAAGTGTATGTTAAAACAAGAGTGGACGGACTGAATAATTGTATATGAATCGTGCAGTGGAGCAATTACTAAACATTCATTTAAGGACTGCTGTTATAGCTAATACTTCTTTACTTTTACTTAATTAAAACCCTTGTCACTGATATTTATTATACAAATCAATTGCGTATTAGAGATTAATGGTTCGAAGTAGAGTAAATGTAATATGATATAAAATGAAATCTTATTTGTGTGGCACTTTTCAAGACATAATCACAAAGTGCTTCACAACAGCAAAATACAAACAATCCAATATGACAATACAAATAATAGCATTATAAAAATAAATAGATACAAAGACCAACATAAACGTGAGTATTAAATAAAATAAAGTATACAATAAGATATTAAAATAATAAAATAACATCATTCATTATTAGACATTCACAGCAAGTTCAAGTGCATTTTAAAAATGGTGTTTTTAAAGGTGATTTAAATGAGGACGTGGCTTGTCTGATCTAAATATGAGGAATACACACAAAAGAAACATACTCCAAATCTAACATTGGTATAGCTTTCGTCAAACAAAAAGGTTATAGCTCTTATATAACATTTGGGTTAAATATGGTTTATGAATAAACATTTTTTTCTAAAAATGTATAATTTACACATATTTCCTATTTATTATCTTACTAAACTTCCAATAATAATTAACAGAATACGAAATACATTTATGAACATAATGTATTATTTATCCACTGAAGGCAGCGCCTGACTTTCAGTTGGCGTTCTCTTGGTTCCTGAACGCACCTTGAATATGTTGGTCCTCCAGTATCCCACAATGCACCGCGGCCCTGTTCCGTGTCCACGTCAAACCTGACAGCCATCGCCGCCGCCGCAGCCGAGCTGATATGGCTGCAGTTGAGGTGGCACTTTCTGGACGCCGTGTTGTTTAGACCGGTGAGAAAACTGCTGAAAATACCTCTCGCGCTCCCCGGAAACAACACAGACCTCAACGAAAGGACGTAATCTTCAGTATCAGCTGTCTGACTGTGCTATAGCGTCTCTTAGCTTAGCTTAGCTCGACAAATTCCTGAAGGCAAAAGATCAGCTGTCATTAGCCGAACCGGGGTCTTTGCTAAATGAGCGCCTGTCAGCCTGAAAAGCGACTTTGTTCCGCAAGATTAAAGTGGATTTTGAAGTTGACTAAGTCCCCGTGGTGTAGAGTGTACAGTTCAGATTGATGACCGATTTAACTGTATCACCTCTGGAGTCAAAGCTAGGCTAGCTTCCCCTTCCCTTTAGTCCCCTTCGGCCCTGCTTTGTTTTGGTTTAGGTTTGTTGTCCTCCTCGAGATGTCATCCTGGCTGGGTGGGATCGGCTCCGGCCTCGGCCAGTCTCTGGGCCAGGTCGGCGGGAGCCTGTCCTCTTTCACCGGGCAGATCTCAAACTTTACCAAAGACATGCTACTGGAAGGGGTGGAAGAAGTGGGAGGTAAGTTTGTGTTCCTGTTTTCTTTGTTAGGTCGCCACCTCACCAGGCACACGGTTTTGAGTGACACAGCTGTAGCAAAGAGTGTTTTGTACACACATGCATGAGCTGGTTGATAGTTCCAGTGTATCAATCTTAAATTGAGCACCCGCTAAAAGGTGCCTTTTAGGTTCCCAGGTCCTGACATGCACACTAGCTATCCTAAAATAGAAAATATTTGGGTCTTTAGTAAGATTGTAAAAGTATCTTGGCTGTCTTGGGAAGCAACAGAGAAAAACATTGAGCAGTAGAAAATTTATTGCAACAAAATCTGGAAAAAATATGTTAAAGAACTATTGCTTACGTCCCTTAAAAAGTATCCGTTAACTGAAAAACTACCAACAAGGTTTGGCCGACTTACTGTGAGTGATGTGGAAAAACAAGTAGACAGTCGAGACACATGTGTTTTTTTGCTTATTGGTGTTTCAGTGTATTAGAAGGCCCTGTAATATAAATATCTGTTCCACACTCAGCTGTCGTCATCAAAAGCAAATGTCAGCTCACACGAGAGAAACGTAAGCAGTTTGTAATAAGTAGATAGTACTCGAAACAAATACAATGCAGACACTCAGTTGTCAGTTTACCAGGTAAAACCAATCCATAAATCAATTAGACTTATCTACAACACTACAATATAACAGACTGACAATAAGTTCAATGTTCTGTTTTTGTTGAAACTGTCAATCCTATTTCTGTCTGAGTATGGACTAAATATCAGAAACACAGTGGCGGGCCTGGTATTCCTACCTACGCCTTCATCAGCTGTTTAACAGCGCAAATAAAAAACGTTCCAGATTACCTTTGAATTAACTATTAGTTAATATTAGTTGGCAGTCAGTTTGAATTAGTTGGCATTCAGTCTTCATTTATTACTTGACTACTTTCTTTGTTCTTGAACAGCACCTAATTTGTTTTACTTCAAAGGCACCAACACCAAGTTTCTTGATCCAGTGCAGCACCCACTTTATTTTTCTTCATTATTAGTGATTGACTGAATTGGTAAAAAGTACTCAGCTGCTTTGTCTCTTGTGTTTTCAAGATAATCTTGTTCTCATTGTGAAAAGTGCATACCGGTATATGTAAACAGAACTCCCTTTTCTATTGCTGCTCTGTTGACACTGAACGAGAGTTGGACTACTTGCAAGACAATAGAGAGCTGCAGGGATGACGTAAGCCAACGGGATATGTCATTTTGGATTTCATATTGGATTATTGCAGAAAATAAACTCTGTGTCAATCAACGTTGTTGGCGAAGACGTTCTTTTAGTCTAACTTAGCCACTTGTTAGCGAACCGCCTTTGAGACACGTAAAAGCTTCACGATTTTTTAGAGGAGTATTTACTGGCGTATTTTATGTTGTAGAACAAGACGTTAAAATCTCTTAAACTTGTGTTAACCGCAGACCTTTTGTCGGGCATCAAACCAAAAACCTATTGACTTTGAGACATTGGAACCAGAAGTGCAAACATGCTCACTCATTTTCTGGTTTTGGGACTCATTCCCGCGGCACTCGATAATGTTTGTTTAAATTCAGTGTGTGGTGTCTTTTGAGTACTTTGCCTTTCCCCATCACCACTGCTCTGCATCTCAATGTCAGTCTTTAATGTAGCACTAATAGCCACTTGTAGCATCTAATTCATAGTTAATAACACACAGTTCTGTGCTTCAAGCTAACTGAACAAACCTGGATTATAAATAGTTATTTGTTAATCACGGGGGGGAAGAGTCCTGCTAACACCAAGTCTGTGACACAATGGTCTAACTTTTTCCTTCCAGTCGGGATCACACGATAGTCGACCTCTTACTAGGGTCAGCAGAGTTAAGGTGCTTTTGAAGGATGCACAAAAACTGTTTCCTGTTGCCCTCATGTATATGCAGCTACCTGTGGCGTGGGTAAATCACATGTTTCTTCTAGTTTTAAATGTTACCCACATACTTTATTTTGCCAGGTGATGGTGAAAGAGTTTTCATACATGCGCATAGAAGTAAGCAAGTTAGACATGTTCATCTATTGCAACACTCACCAAACTGACAGTTTACTGTAAAAGTTATTTTGGTGTAAAGTCTCAGGCAAACCTTCTCAGTCGATGCAGTCGCCCCCTCATTTTTGTGTTTCTTGTTACCACCTCACTCCGGCGGACTCATGAGTGTTTTACGGCGACAAAATGCAATAATTATGGAGTTTCTATCAAAAGGGCTCCATCTCATTTGGCCAGTTAAACCCCAAAGTGCCATCACTCTGAAGCAAATGGACAACATGTGATAAAGTATTGACTCAAAGAGAACTTTGACCGCAGATCTCCAACTCACAGCTCTAATCTAACACCAAAAGTATGAATTCTTATCACTGAGTATGGAGCACAGCTGTGAAGCTCTCTGCAAATCCGGACTGCAAGTACATTTTATTAACAGGAGAATTTAAAAGAGACGACATGAACTGGAGCTAGATCTCCCTATAGGCCTATAGGTTGGCTGAGCTTCATCCAGCTGTTAAGGTCACATAACTCCAATACGATCCCCAGAAATGTTGGCCTGCTCAGCCGTGCGTGTTTGTTTGTCATGTGAGCCGGCGGGTAACGCAGATCTGTGTGTTGAATGGAGAAGAAAACAGTGACCAGTTAGTATCTCTTGAATGTCCTCCTTGATAAACTTGAAAATCATGTTATCAGAAAACTGATAAAATCCCCTCTGTTACTCTGTTTATGTAGCAAAGTTTTGTGGATTAGACTCACATTTAACTTATGCTGCCTTTTTGTTTTTGCTGTAAACTGACTTGTGTACATATTTTGATATATTCAACGCTATATTTTCCATGTAACTGCAGATGCTGCCACAGAACTGCATGTGTCCAATACCAAGTTGGCCGACATCGAGGGTGCATTGGCCTCTCAGAAATCTGAGGTGAGATTCTTTGTGCATTTATCAAGCCTTTCTCACCATCGGTGTGTTGTCTTGTCATAGCAGGAAAAGCTCATCTCTGACTTGTAACAGTAACTATGGATTTGTTCAGTTTGTCCCAGTAAGCCAGCATGCACTGCACCAGGCAGAGTTAATGTTGTTTATTTTAACTTGCCTGGTTGGACAAGTGGTCAGAAATCTACTTGCCCCAATACATTTGTCCTATTTAATAGCAGTTATCAAATTACATGGAAGACTAAAGGTGATTATTATGTTTTATCCGCCTTGCGACCAAACTGCGCAATACATAGTTGGATTTTCGGCCACATCCTCTCTGATGCCACCCAACTGAACTCCTGTTTCCGGGATAACTGAAATTGATCGGTACTGTGCAGCTCTCTACAGCCGTGAGTGATGCGAGGTGGCTCAAGTTTCAGGTTAAGTTTATGTATAGAGCACATTCGAAAAGAACACAACTTGACCAAACTGCTGCACAGTGATAAAACAATAATACAATATATAAGAAGTGTCACTCAAGGGATTTGCTAGATGTACTGGCCTGACATGGCATTTTATGTTGCCCCGGCCAATCCTCATTGTTGCCAGGTCCCTGAAACTGACGCACCTAGCTATATTAAATGTTTTTATTTCCACCTGTGTTTGAAGTTAAATGTCTTTGGTAAGAAAGGTTTATAAATCCTCAAGAATGCACACTGGTTTTGATCTTCAGTACTTAGTGTGCGGCTCGTTGGCACTCGTAGGATGTTCTATGAACTTTAAAGGTCTAGAATCCTGTTGTTCAATGAGAGATTGGAGAAGGAGATCACTAGTAAGACGATTCTTCTTCTAGTCTTCAAATCCTGTTAAAAGACCAAAAACCAACAATGAATTGAATCTTCGTATTGTGTGTGTGTGTGAAGCATGATATATGTCATTCCTCTGCGCCATAGAGCTTCATTGTTATACAAAACTACCAAAAACACACCAATGAAGCACAATGTCTCATAGGGTGATTATTTTTTACTTAATCCCACAAACATCATCCTGCTGCTGTCAATACTCATTAGACTAGAGCACCAATTGGGTATCTGCAGCTACAAATGGTCCCGACCACCTTCCTGTTAAGCGGAAACATTTTAATTTCATCCACATATTTTGTATGTGACTGACTCTCCCTTCTCTCTCTTTGTTGCAGTACGACAGGTTGAGAAGGCTCCATGCAGAGCTCGAGGAGAAGCTTGAGGCCTCAGAGATCCAGATTAAAGGACAGTCTGCAGAGTACAGAGCCCTCCTGCAACAGAAAGATGTATGTACATTTGTGTTAATAATTAAAGCATTTACATAATATTTGTGTTAAATATATCCTATATAAGAGATAACATTCATTTATTTTTACATTTTTTGTGATTTTCTCCAAAGGCAATTTGCTCACACTTCGTGTTTCAAATCCTAATTTAAAACCTACATTCATTAAATATTCTTTATCATAAAAAATTCTAATAAACAAAAAAAAAAGGCAAAAAAAAATGTTTGTTTGTGTCTTCCAGGTGGAGATCAGTCACCTGAAAGCTCGACAGAGTGGACTCCAGGAGGAAGTCCAGAATCTGCACTACTCGGCTCAGTCTGCCGCCGTCGGTCCGGCCATGCTGCCCGTCACCACTTCTTCCTCGACCACTACCTCCTCTTCTGTCGCCTCCTACATGTCACGGCCCTTGGCCTCCCACCAGGGTTTCCAAGGCGACGAAATGGACCTCAGCGACGTGATCTGGTCGCAACAGGAGATCAACCGGCTGTCGACAGAAGTCATGCGTCTGGAGGCCGAGGTGACACACTGGAGGCGAATGTCTCAGGTAAGGATGATGGAGCAGGACAGGTCGTTTCTGATACAGAGAGTTGATAATAGGCCATCCAGTTAAAGGAATAGTTCCACATTTCCACCGTAGATAATCTCCTTTTATATAGTCAGTTTTATGTGCATTTGCACAGATTAAACAAACAATATATAATGTTTCATCCTTAGTAATTACTAAACGTTAGAGGTGCTGGTAGAGAGATTATGGGCAGAGCCAGGCTAGCTGTTTCCCCCTGTTTTCAGTCTTTATGCTTATGTTTCCTGGTTGCAGCTTCATATTTACCGCACAGACATGAGAGTAGCATCGATCTTCTCTACTAACTCAATGAAGCAAATAACTATTAAGAAAATTTGAACTATTCCCGAAATAAAACGTTTGTCTATGTAATAGTAATAATACAGTAATAATAGTTATAATTCAACCTTTTGAAAGTATGGCTTAAAAAAAATGGATTGGTTTTATTTGAGCAGTTTTTGGTCACGATGCTACATAAAACAATGTGCCAGATACTAAAATGTATTACATTTATTTGAGTTAATTTGTTTTCACCGTAATTGTTTTGATTACCTAAACATCTTTCTGGCATACCAAAAAACAAATGCTGTTTAAATTGTATTTATTTATTTTTATTCCATATGAATAAATCATTGGTGTAATTGTTTGATCTGATTTATTATTTTATTCCAGGCATCAACAGCAGCAACATCTGGGAATGGCGACCAGGGAGAGGTTCTCAAACTTCAAAGAACTACTAAGGTGAATTTGTAATTTTTGCTAGAATAAATTGTATTTTATGGTTGAATCAACATCTTAAAACTGCTATTATTAATATTTTATACGAACAATACCTGTAGTTTAAATGACAATGTGTATGTGAAAGGGGTGGTTCATATTACCCAAATCTGAAGTTCCTCTTAGATTCATGGAGTCAGTCTTGTGTTTGTTTTTGCTCTCCGCATGTGGTCAAAATTTCAATGAATGCAGATCTGAATAATTTCTAACAATAACTTTAGCTCGCAGCTCGCTCCGTCACTGCGAGCTAAACACTCAAAGTCACGACTGTTTGCTGTCCTGGCTCCTCAATGGTGGAATGAGCTCCCCATTGACATCAGCAGAAAGTCTCTACATCTTCCGTCGCAAACTAAAAACACATCTTTTTCGACTACACCTTGAATAAGGAAGGTAGCACCGCAGTAGCACTTTAATAACACTTAAATGGCACTTACTGATAGCACTTTGTAATTTAACTTTATTGAAGAAATTGTACTTTCTTGATTCTTGTTGTTCTGAGTTTGTACTCATGGTTGAATGCACTTATTGTAAGTCGCTTTGGATAAAAGCGTCAGCTAAACGAAATGTAATGTAATGTAATGTAACTTGCACAGAGCTGAGTGACGCTGAGACTCTAACTGTTATGTTATTGCTGCTTTGCAACAGGAGCTGCGGGAGGAGATGAGCCGTGAGGTGGATGAACACCAGCATGAACTGGCAGCTCTGCAGGACGCCCAGCGGCAGAAGATGGCCGACATCACAAGGCGACATAAAGAGGACCTCGCAGAGTACGAGGAGAGGATAGAGGAGCTGGAGGAACAGATTCATGGTGGTCAGCTGAACTTTGGTATTTGTTATTGTAACTTATGGAAGGGATAGGAAAGGTGTTTTCAGGTTTTTTATTTTTTAGCAAAGGTCAATTGTAACACAAATTGAGAGACAAAATGTGGAAGCAAGGCACCTTTTGCCAAATTCAATACTGTAATTGTGATAAACCCCTTCAACTTAGTGTTTCTAATCAGACACAACACACCGAATTAACTTACTCCTCTAAATCTTTCTCCCCAGGTGGTGTTCCAGCCACTTCCCCGTCAGATGCCTCCAAAATTCCTGAACTTCAGAAAATCATAAACTCCCTGCAGGAGGCGGCAGATCAGCGGGAGAATCAGCTGTCCGAGCTGTCCGCCAGTCTGGAGGAGGCACAGACGAAACACACGTCACTGCAGGCGGAGAAAGACGAAGTCCAGGAAGAAAACACCGAGCTGCTGCAGAACTACACGCGGCTGCAGGCCTCCGTCACCGAGCTTCAGACGCGAGTACAAGAGCAGGAGGGGAAGTCTCTGCAAAAAGCCCAGCTGGACCACGAGATCCAAGTGTTGAGGACAAACCTTGCAGGTATACTGTTATTCATGCTGAATACAGCTCATTAATGCCATTACATTAAAGCTCCTGCATGTTCTCAGAATCTCACTTTGCTAAAACTTATTGTGGAACCTACAGAATACTGTTATGAATACAGAATATTGTCATGGAGTCCCTAGTGAATGGAAGCCCTGAGAGGAAAATTCTGATGATCCATTTTCTAAGTCTGATCTGAATGGTTTTCTCTCCTGTCTTTATGACTTACGAACAGCTGAAAAAAGGTTGTGAGGTTTAATTTCTTCATGCCCTGTAATAGCAAGTTATGTCAATTAGAAAACCTGGTAGCCTGAAAAAAATACATGAATGCTTTTAGTCTTATTTTGAACATGGGGTAGTGGTGCACTTCAGCCTCTTGTGGCCAAAATGAGTAGTACAACAACAAAAGCTGAGAACCTGTTCTTAAACAAACGAATGAGACAAAACAATTAAGATCAGACTTATAAAAAGGATCACTGGATTTTTTTTCCTCTATTTATTCTCAGGACTTCTACATTCATAGCATGTTTTCCTTCATAATTAACCTGCATATTAACTAAAGTTTCTGATTTTCAGCTGCAGAAAAAGAAATAGCAGATATGAAAAGCACGACTGAGGTTAGTGTGATTTATAAATCATTAACCATACATCATGTTTATTTATAATCTAAGTCGTTTAATGAACGCTCTGTAACTCTTTTTTATAATTAGGCTGAACCAAAGGAAGAAGTTGAACATGCAGACATCTTAGAACTGAACACCATTATTGGGACGTTGAGACAAGAAAAGGATGTCCTAGAACAAGAAAAGGTTTGTTCTTCTGGTGCAATCTGAATATTTTAACCACAGGCTGCTTAAAATATCTTGTATGTCTTTATTGATTTTATTGATAAATGTATTGTATGTGTCTGTGTGTCACTTGACATGTAAGTGCATTCACACTTGCATGTGTTAAGTTATCGGTAAGACCGAAAAGGTCAGAACTCAGATGGAGTAATTGGATTATTGATGTTTTTTGTGTGTCTTTTCACAGCTCAGTCTCCAAGAAAGACTAGAAATGGCAAAGGAACAAATAGTTAACAATAACGGAGCTGAGTCTGGTGACACAGAGTCACTGGAGGATCTAAAGGCGGAGCTGGAGAGGAGAGAAAAGGTCCTGAGAAACACAGAGGAGGAACGAGACACCCTGATATCTGAGCTGGAGGAACTAGACGGGCAAAACCAGGAAGCAACACAGGTCTGACTGACCACTGAGGCCCGCTTTCTTTGTTCTCATATAATAATGATCATTTTTATGTAGCACTAAATCAGCCAAAGTGCTTTACAAAGCATTGACACGGGATCTACTGGCACAAATGGAATTAAATATGACTAATTATGTTTTCTTTAGTGTTTAATCAACTAAAAATATGAATCGTTTTCGTTATGTTAGAATGAGACGTTTTTATCTACATAATGAGCAGCTCCTCCTCACGGAGCCGGCCGCCATTTTTTTTCTACAGAAAACTGTCAAAAAGTCCTAAGTGCATATGATTTAATATGTATTAATTTAAACCCACTAAAATCTCTTACAATGTGGGAATATTAAACTGTGAAATACATAATTCGCTACTTATTTAATTTAACCTAGTAGGTTTTAATAGTCTTCAGACATTGTAATGGCGTCATGATGAGCAAAAAACAAAGCTAAGACATGGAAATGTATGATTTTTTTTTTTTTAAAGGAAAATATGGAGAAACCCTACAAAACTACAAATAACATGATGAGAATACTTTTTTACTGAATTATTTCCAACTTTTTCTGTCTCTAGCACATGATCTCAGTTAAGGAGCAGCTCTCTGGACAGCTGAGGGAGGCCGAGGCGGAACTGACTGAACTGACTGCAGAGCTGAACACAACCAAAGACCAGAGGAGGGCATTGGAGCAAGACCTGGAGAACCAAAAAGAGAAAGTGAGCCAGAGCGCTTTCACCCTCAACGACCTACATATGGGCAAACAGGAATTGGAACAGACAGTGAAGGATCTGAAAGACAAACTGGGACATGCACAGGAGCAGAGCAGAGAGGCACGAAGAGAAATCACAGAGCTGAAGAAGACTTCTCAGGAGCGAGAGGAGCAATTATCTGTTACCAAGGCAGAGCTGGATCAGGCAGGAGGGAGAGGAACGGAGGCACCGGGAACTGGAGAGAAGCTAGCAGGGATGGAGAGGGAGTTGTCAGAGCTCAGGAGAAAATTGGATGAGATGAGGAGCTCTGAGGAGAAGGTGCTGTCTGAGGACTACGAGTTGAAGATGGAAATCAGGAGGATGAAGACTGAGAGTGAGCAGGCTGTGGGTAAAACTGAGGAACTAACCAAGCAGATGAAGGAAAGCCAGGGAGCTCTGAACAGGACGGTACGGGAGAAGGACACTCGTATTGAAGCTCTGAAGCTGGAAAAAAGTCAAATAGAGGGTGAATTGGAGCAGGCTGAGAGGACGCTAACAGAACAGGGGAAACAGTTCCAGCAGACCATCGAGGAGTTGACTCGAGCCCGCTCCATGGACGCCTCCGCTTTACAGACGGAGCATGAGCGCGCCATCAAACTCAACCAGGAGAAAGACTTGGAGATATCTCAGCTGAAGAGAGACGTGGAGCAGCTGGCGTCCGACCACAAAGACACCAACGAGATGCTTTCCATCACCGTCGCAGGGCAGAAGCAGCTGACAGATTTGCTGCAGGAGAAGGATGTCTTCATGGACACGTTAAAACAGAACGCTTCAGATTTGCAGAAGGAGATGGAGAACAGTATTTTAGTCGTGACAAAGGAAGCGGATGCTCTCAAACGGGCACTAGAGGAGAAGGATAAACAGTTGGGTGGTATGAAGGAGAAGAACAGTCATTTGAAAGAAGAAATCGACCGACTCAGGGATCAGCAGAGCAGACCTCCAACTCTGTCTGAGCCCAGGACCTTAGACATCATGACAGAGCTGGAGACAGAGATCACCCAGCTCAAGTCCTCCAGGAATGGTCTGGAAGAGGAGGTCCAGACTCTGAGGAGGACCATGGAGGAGCTGCAGGTCTCTCTCCTTCTGTCGCAGCAGTCCCTGCAGGCGCAGCAGACGGAGCTGGAGCAGGCTCACGTTCGCCATCAGCAGACCACACTGAACTATGACAGACTCATCCATGCCAGAGATGACGAGATATCCTGCCTTCAGCAGACTGTAGATCAGCTCAGAGAGGGTCAAGTGCGGGACTCCCCACCTGTGCAGGGTGAGGTCATCCTGCAGGAGGAGAAGACCCAGACTCTAAATCAGGAGAACGGCAACGAGAAACACGACCTGTCGAAGGTAGAAATAGAAAGACTGGTGAGAGGCATCAAGGAGAAAGAGACTGAAATCAGCCTGCTGAACGAGAAGAACCTCTCACTGATTAGACAGGTGGATCAGCTGGTGTTGTACCGTGATGAGGTGGGCAAACTGTCCCAGATGATCCTGCAGAAGGATCTGGAGATCCAAGCACTTCATGCCAGAATGTCCATGGTCGGAGGTGGTGGACACAGCCAGGATGTCATGTTCCTACAGCAGCAGCTGCAGGCGTACGCCGTCGAGAGAGAGCAAGTGCTTGCCGTGCTCAACGAGAAGACCAGGGAGAACAGCCAGCTTCGCTCCGACTATCACCGCCTCATGGATATCATGGCAGGGAAGGAGGCGGCCCTGTCAAAGCTTCAGCAGGAGAACCAACGCCTCTCCAACATGAGCGACCCCTCAGGAAGCCAAGAGATGTTCAAGGAGACCATCCAGAACCTGTCCCGCATCATCAGGGAGAAAGACATCGAGATCGACGCTTTGACCCAGAAGTGCCAGACCCTGGTGACCGTCCTGCAATCTTCAGCAGGTGAGTCTGGTAGTGGCTCCGGAGGAGTCAGCAGCAACCAGTTTGAGGAGCTACTGCAGGAGAGGGACACGCTGAAACAGCAGGTGAAGAAGATGGAGGAGTGGAAGCAGCAGGTGATCACCACGGTCAAGAACATGCAGCACGAGTCGGCTCAGCTGCAGGAGGAGCTGATCAAGCTGCAGGGTCAGGTCTGCGCTGACAGCGACAGCAGCTCCAAGCTGTCAGTGGACTACGCCGGACTGATCCAGAGCTACGAGCAGAAGGAAAGGAGGCTGGGAAGTCTGAGTCAGGAACTCGCTCAGGTCCAGCATACCATCACCCAGCTCAGCACCACCAAGGATGTCCTGCTGGGTAAATTGGACAGCGTAGCACAGACTCCTGAAGTCGTAGCTGCTCAGGCTAGTGGAGCTTCTCTCACAGCTGATGCTCATAGCCGCCAGACGTCTCCAACAGCAAACTACGAGAAACCCCAGGAAGAAATTGTCCAATTGCGATTTCAGTTGGCTGAGAAGGAAAACATAATCATGACCCTTCAGGAGAACAACCACCTGCTCTCCAACTCAGCGTCTGCCACGGAGAGCGAGCAGAGAAGTCAGGTCGAGGAGGTTCGGCTGGTCCGAGAGAGGCTGGAGGCCCTGCAGAGGTCTATGAGGGAGAAAGACCTGCTCATCAAAACCAAAGGCGACCAGCTGGGTCACGTCAGTGAGTCACTACGAAACCGCGAGAATGACAACGAGGTGCTGAAGCAGGCCGTGACCAACCTGAAGGAGCGGGCTCTCATTCTGGAAATGGATGGGAGGAAGCTGAAGGAGGAGAACGAGCTGGTAGCTTCGCGCTCTCGGGAGAAAGAGTCCGAGTTCAGAGCGCTGCAGGAAACCAACATGCAGGTTTCCCTCCTGCTGAGAGAGAAGGAGTTTGAACTGAGTGCAGTGAGCGAGAAGTCTGCAACAGTGGAGAGGATGCTCAAGGACAAAGAGCAGGTCAGTTGGCAACTAAGACTTCAGAATTATTACCTGTATTTCTCTTTAATTTCATTGTTTGGTTCTATTGAAAGACATTTTGTTACTTTTTTATTTTTATTTACCTGTCTTGTGTAGCTGGAAGGAATATTTAATCGCCAAAATGACAATGTGTATGAAGAATCAAATACTTAACCAGTGTTACTTTCACTCTTCATGAAACTAGCTTCCATGGTAAAACGTCTTGATGAATTGAACGCTACATTGACAACAGCAAAATAAATAAAATAAAAATTGTCGTTTTGGGGGGTAAAATATTCCTTAAAAGTGCTTTTCTTAGTTCCCATGCGTCTTGGTGAAAAAAAATGTATCTGTAATAAGCCGTTCAGAGAGGAAACAGTTGTTTTCTTTTATTCTTCAAATAGTCTCATTTCTGATTTACTGTGCTGCTGATGTGATGCAGGGTAAGTCTGGTGAGCTGAACCAACTCCTGAATGAACTGAAGTCCATGCAGGAGAAAGCTTTTGCATTCCAGCAGGAGAGGGATCAGGTGATGATGGCACTCAAGCAAAAACAAATGGAGACCACTGCAGTACAGTCTGAGGTAGGAGGACATATGCTATTCAGTCATTAGCTTTAGCTTTGAACTGTGCATCTGTGTTTGCTCACCGCTGGGTTCTGTGTGCAAGACAAATTCAACTTTTCTACGGTTTGCATCACCGTTTATTGTTTGGCTAGCATTTTTTACATGTCAAAGTGAATATTCAGCCAGTAATATTCACTATATCATTATATTACATTAAAACAAATGTAATATAATGATATTACATTTGTTTTTACATGGTAAAGTCCATCAAAACACACTTTGCACTGCATTTCTGAGAAGCACATTTTTTTTGCACATTGTACATCAGTATAAGGATACAAATATATAAGAAACAGACAATTTGGTGTAAGTTTCCCATGATCAGGTTAATCACATTATTTTATTGTATGATATAAGTCAAGTCACGTTGCTTCAAAGTAGACTCAAGACAAATGGGCGTCAACAATTCACAATGTTCAACCATTCCGTGTTAGTTCCTTAACTAGACTCATTATGCTTTCCAGCCATAAAAAACATGCTGTCATTAATGACAAGTAACTTTGAGGAACTGTAACAGTTACAGGTCAGTAATCTACACATGTAACGGTATTTCTTTTTCCTTCACAGCTTCAGCATATGAGGGACAAAGAACAGCGTCTCAACTTGGAGCTTGAAAGGTTACGTAATCACCTCTTGGAGATTGAGGACTCGTACACGAGAGAAGCCCTCGCTGCAGAGGACAGGGAGACAGAGCTGCGCAGGAGGGTGGCACTGCTGGACGATAAACTGGCCACATCCTCGAGTGCTGGGGAGAGTGCCAGGTTAGCCTGAACTAAAACCACGCTTTAGACAAATGCAAATGAAATCATCAGGGATGTCGCTGCTCATTTTCACCATGGTTTAGATATTGAACAGGAATAGCATGCCACATGTAATTGAGAATAGGTGTCATTGGTGGCTGTGTGGCAAAGAAAAAAGTGCAAATTGCCCAAAAAATTATGATCTAAAATGGATTTCCAGTTTGTAGTTTTGCAGCTAAAGAACACCATACGTGTTACTCTAAATAAAGATATTGAGTCTGCAACAGTCCTGAGACGCTGATATTAAAGGAATACATACAGCCACAAAATAACCATTTGTATATCAATTGCTCACCCCTTGTTGCATTGAGTTCCCTTGAATGCCTGCATGACAATTTAACATAATGCCAGTTGAGTAATTGATGAAAAATGGTAATTTTGTGGGTAAAGTATTCCTTTTAAGTACTAGATGTCCAAAACATATCCTTCATGACTTGGACTAAGAGATCCTTACGTTCCATTGACTGGGCCTTCATTTTGGAATTGATCTGAATGCCTATGGAATCTCCTGGTTTAATTAAGGTTATATAAACAGTGAACATTTGTTCCTGGTTCTGTGCCACCAGCCAACAAGCCAGCATGCAGGTGGAGTCTCTGCAAGAGCAGCTGACTGGAGTGGTGAAGCAGAGGGATGAGGCACTCATCCGTCTCAGAACCTCCCAGGAGCAGGTCAACCAGTATGCAGTGTCGCTCTCCAACCTGCAGATGGTGCTAGAGCAGTTTCAACAAGGCAAGTCATCTGCTTCTCCATGAAGACTCAGCTCGTAGTATCTACCTTGGTGGTACTGAGAAGGCAGTTTGTGCAATGAAATATCCATATAACCTGTAATAATTGTTTCTCCCCCCCCCCCCCCATCAGAAGAGAAAGCCATGTACTCTGCAGAGCTTGATAGGCTCAAGAAGGAGAAAGACGAGTGGAAAAGAAAAGCACAGAGGCTGGAGGACCAAGCATCCTCCCTTCAGGTAGACCAGCAATCAATAACAGATCAGAATATCTATTCACTTGATTTACATACGACATCTGCCGCCAACAGCAAGGCCAATAATCAACGCAAACAATAACGGCTTTATGATCTCTGTCAGATTAACCTTGACGAAGCCAACACTGCTCTCGAATCAGCGTCTCGGCTCACCGATCAGCTCGATCTAAACGAGGAGCAAATTGATGAGCTGAAAAAACAAGGTGAGCTGCAACAGAGTGTTATCACCCGCCAACTTCTAGCGCCCCTCTTCTGGTTGAATGAGACTGTCAGTCAAAACTCCATACAAGCTATAAATGGAGGTATCTTCATAAGGTTGTAATAATAACAAAAAGTATTTTAAACTGTTTAACATCTGCTTGGTTCAAAGACCTCTAATGTTTGTTCACGATGTTGTGGAATGCAACTACCATCATCTGCTGCCCTTTTCTGTCCCAGGCAGCCTTTAGACATAAACTTATTTTTTTCCGTTCTCCCAGGCTTTTACTTTAGTGTGCACATGTCCTTATCATAATCTGAATAACAGAGCAAGTGAAACTCTGGTCTTCCCTTAGGTGTGGTTGTCCTCTACACACTCAGCAGATTTCCCTCTTATCTCTCTCTCTGATTTGGCCGGCAAATTCTCAGACAGCTTCTTTTTTCACCCCTCTATGGCTGTTCAGACATTGTTCAAACCTGATATGAGGCCATATATTTACTGCACAAATCAGTCACCTATGGAATATTTACATTGGGTCTATTAATAGTTGGTTAGCCGTGAGAATGTCTCACCAATGAGGGGATGGCGTTGGTATGTGCATCGTAGCCCCAGTTTGTGCCTCTCGTGCATTAACACTGAATTCAAGCCACGGCACAAAGAATCCAATGTTTTGATTAACAAATACCCGATGAGCTTTGAAAACCCCAGAAGGTCATTTAACAAAATGTACTGCTGTTCTGAAAGTATTTCCAGATTCCTCAAAGACTCTTCAAACCATCTGGAGGAAAACACATTCTGTCCGCTGCACAGTATAAACATTTTTAGCATATTCTATTATTATTGTTTATGTTGGTTAACACTGATGTTACTTTCTATTGTTTTATATTTTCATTATAAAAGAGTGTTCATATTTTTATAGAGCAAGGATGTGGCTCCGAAATATAGTCGCAAATTGAAACGGGTAATGGATCTAATTCATCATATTTATTGTAAAAGCATCCAGATGGTTAAGACAAGTCTGTGATGCTTCTGAAATACCTTCAGGGCAGCAGTAAGTCTTGTTTAACGACTTTCTGGAATATTCAAAGATTGTCAGGTATTTATTTTTGTGTGATCGGCTGCTTCGGTTTGTGGCTAATGTCAAGTACATGAAAGGCACACGCTGGGGTTATGGGCAACATGGACATGACTTTTAAACAATAAAAAAAAACATCTCTTCACACTCTGGGTGTGTCTGTGTTACAGTGGAAATTAGACAGGAGATGTTGGAGGAGGCGCAGAGGAAGCTGATGACACTTCTAAACAGCACAGAAGGGAAGATAGACAAGTAAGTTTGGTCCTGTCTGGGTTAAATATTACATTATTTTATTCACATAAATTACATTATTATTTACTGACTATGGATATGATGTCCAGACTCAACCTCTAAAAATGTTTAAGATATTATACCATATGATATTTATATTTAAATGTATAAATATAATTGCCTATTATATAGGTCTGTTTATGTTTCTATGATATTCATAAAGACGTCTTGCGCCGTGTTAGTGGGTCTCCATGTGTAAATCTCAACCGGATAAGGCAGAAAAAACGTTCGAAGAAAACAAAAACATCCCAATTCACGGAGATGCCGATTCACACGGGACTTGTATTCACATGACCTCTGTGTTTGGTTCAATGTGGTCGGTAATTTGTGGTGGAATCTTTTTTCTGAGGGCATTTCACAGAAGATCACAGAAGACCTGGCAATTATTAAAAATTACTAGCGGTCCCTAGTTAATACTAGTCCTGTGTGAATTGGGGCTTTAGACAAAGAAAATGATCTCCAAATTTGGAGTTATTGATTTCTTTTTTTTAAGAATAAGTGTTTCTTTAGCTGCCAAAAACATTTAAAATGCCATTGAATTACTGCTAAAATGGTTGGTCATAAAACTGAAAATAGAGCTCTTTTAGATACATAGTTTTAACAGGCCAGCTATAGTGATTGAATTGATATAAATAAATCTTGTGGACTGCTGTATAAATATGGGATTGAGGTATTGAATGACATCATGCCTAAATTATTCATATTCTGTTTCCAGAGTCCTGATGCGTAACCTGTTCTTGGGATACTTCCACACACCTAAAACCAAGCGTGCCGATGTGCTGAGGCTCATGGGAAGTGTTCTGGGACTGAGCAGAGAAGATGTTGATAAGGTGAGAGATTCCTTGACTCAAAATAAAAGTATTTACTTCAGCACATGTTCACATATTCACATAATCACGTTTCTGGGCGAGAATTGGTATTAAAACAACATTTTATTACGGTGTAATGATATTAACATTAATTGTGCCTTATTCGGAATAAATGCATCCACGTCTCCACACCGATTAATTAAATGTATATATTAGACTCATTTAATTATATAATTTTTTCACATATTTATCCAATACATTAAATGTAGAAAGATGTACTTTGTGTCTTTGGCTGGGCAATTAGAGTACATGTAAGCCTTGATATGAGCCGGTACAGGTGGTGGACAGCTCATTTTTAAAAGTAACCGAATCACAATTGCGCTGAGCTGCTAAGTTTCAGCAGTTTCGGCTCCAAATTACAGATACCTTTGTTCAAAAGCAGCGAGGAGAAACAGGATGATAAAGAGAAACAGTGTTGGCAGAGAAGAATACAGTCCCTGTTCCAGGTCACTCCGACCGATTTATTAAACCTGTCCTTGAGTGAGTCGATCCTGAAACTCGCTTTTTAACTCCAGCAGCCGCTGAAAATCCTCTCCGTGCTCAGCCCAGAAAAATAAAGCGTTTCCTTCCACAGACCTTCTGGCAGGAGCCATGTGAGACTCCATCCAACGATTGCAAAGTATATTACCCAATACTCCTACAGTAAAACAGATAGGGTGAGGGGCAAATGCAATTAGAAGTCCTCAGAAGACCGTTTTGAGGTCGTTCTACTTTTCATCTCTCCCTCATCTCCTGTAAATGCTATTTAAATTTCCCACTCAACTAATGTTTACGGCAGCCGAGTGTCTCACAAAACCAGACTACTTTTTAGAATTGACCTCAGTGGATCAGCTAGTATCCCCCCTCTGCTGCCTTTTTTAGCCCAAAGCTATGTATCTTTTATATATATTTATATATATATATATATATATATATATATATGCTGTCCATCCAGCTGGATCCTGCCAAATGATTCTCATGATGATTAGAGAGCATGAATGATGGTGAATAATAAATGTGTTTCCTGTCAGAGCGTGGGCCGTCTGTCAGACTCTGAGTGTCTGTATATGCGCTTAACTAGTATTGGGTTCACTAAATAATTTTCCAGAAAGTGGTGGCAGGCAAAAAGAAAGCCAAGAACAATTAAAACTGAAATAATCTGACCGCTTCTTTGAAATAGGAAAAAAAAACAGCCTGAATGAACGTTGGCTATACCTGCACTCTTCATACATCATTTAGTAACGTATTTCATGTACTTGATCCTAAAATATTTGGCGCCTGTGATGATTTGTAAGAATCCAACAGTATTTGTCTGCACTTCCTCACCGCCCATCTGCAGATGTTGGGGGAGGACGGACGGCACGGTGTTACTGGATGGATGTCGAACTGGCTCGGAGGCAGAGGAGCACAGAGCGTCCCAAACACGCCCCAGAGGCCCACCAGTGGCCAAGGGTTCAACTCGGTAAGAGACGCCACATTAAGTTCCTTTTAAAACAGACACACACACAGTTTATGTTTCATACAGTATGCTATCCGGACAGAGCGCATCAAAATGCTTTAGCCGGACTCACAGAACTACAGTTAGCCTAAAGCTGACATTTGGTCACGTGCGTCAAGGCACAAGACGACCTTCACACAATACAAAGTCAATAAAGACAGTTCTTGTGTCCTTTGCTGTTGCAGTCCTTCTCAGAGATGTTTGTGAAGTTCCTGGAGATCGAGTCGACCCCTTCACTGCCCGCGGCGAGGCTTCCGGCCCATGACATCAAGGCTCTGAGCGCTCCGCCTCCGAGACGAACCGGCAGTGCTGCTTCCAGCGGCGCTGCAGGTAAACAACACCTTTGGGAGTTACAACAACACCTTTGGGAGTAACCCCCGGCGGGGTGTTTATTTCTCCCGTGTTGCTTAATGAGTCACACGGGAGGCGCCGTTCTTTCTCTTGCGTCTCCCCAAACAAATCCAACCTTATTTAACACTGACGTCTCTCTCTCTCTCTCTCTTTCTCTCTCTCTCTCTCTCTCTCTCTCTCTCTCTCTCTCTCTCTCTCTCTCTCTCCCCCCCTCCCTCGCTCTCTCTCTCTCCCCCTCCCTCGCTCTTTCTCTCTCCACAGGAGCTGTAGCGCTAAGCAAGCGACCCGGCGAGTCCAACCCTTTCCTGGCCCCTCGCTCTGCCGCGGTCCCCCTGCTGGCTGGTTCTAGCTCTGGCAGCTCAGGAGGTCACCTGCTGATGAAGCCCATCTCCGACGCCCTGCCCACCTTTACACCTGTGCCGGTCTCCGCTGAGTCTGGCGGAGCTGTGCTCAAGGACTTGTTGAAGCAGTGATCGGCCCCATGAAGAGCGCCAGACAGACATATTTATTCATTCAACATGAGTTTTACACTACACAGACGGAGATATTTTAGCAGTTCTGCTAGTTATTGCTGCTCTTTTTTCTTTCTTTTTTTAATATCCTGTAAAAATAATTGTCAGAGAAGTCATTCCTTTTTTTTGTGAGGGGGCAGAGACTAAATGTATTTTTTTGCGATTACTGTTCTATGCAACAGAGTTTCCCTTTACACGTTGGTCTCAACATCATTGTTACGTTTTGATGCACAAGTTGAAGATGATCACGAAATGACGCCACATGCAAAACGGACGCAGGACGAGAACAATTTTCAACTTCGTAGTTCAGAGAGCAATACCGTCGATTTTCAGAAAGTGTCTTTTGAGTTACATTTCGTCTTACATTTAGATTTTTCTTCATCGGACAAGTTCTGAACACAAGTGACCTTGTAACTCACTGTGTGCAGTTCAATCCATGCGGGTTGAGTCGAATCATCACCTCTGTTTGCGAGAGGAGACATCTCATGTCCTTCAGTCGTCATCCTTTGACTTGCAGGACAACTATTATTTTCTTGTCTTCTGGGTCTTTTTCTTTCTTTTCAACGACACAGTGATCTGTTTCTGATCAGGTCTTGCCTAAAACCTCTGGCAGCAGTAGTCTGCATAGAGATGTATGTGGTGCAATACATCTGTTCAAACCATAAAAACATTTTTGCTAAATCTTGTCTTTTCCAGACGGCAAGACTGTGATATGCAACAAGCGTAGTAATTATGGCTGTAACTGCGGACTGTGGTTGATCGGCCTGAGGCTGCTCATATGTTAAAGTACAGGACTATTATATAGTTATATGTATGTAAATGGGTGGCGTTGTTTCCTATTTATGGGCACTAAGGAAGTTTTTGAAGTTAAGTGCCTGCATTTTGCTAATTAGATAGTTGTATAATCAGGACTGTAAATGGTTAATATAAATATATATATTTACAAAATGTAAAAACTGCACATTTAAAAAGTTTTACCTGACCAGAGCTGGCCAATGCATAACTGAGCTGCTCTACATTTTTGTATAGAAATCATTCAGCCGCTGCAGAGTATTACAGGGTTTCTCCAGGTGTATTATTGACTTGTAAAAAACTGTAAATCCTCGCTGTAAAATAATTTTTGGGGAGATGTAAAATCTGAAACTAGGACGTCTGAAAAGAGAGTTGGAATACCTTGAACTTGGATGATCTTTACCCAATGTAAGTACCCGTGATTTAATTGGAATTTAAAATCAAATAAAGATACTGCTGTTCTGGCCCTTTACTGCTGTGCTTCTTTTTCCTCTCTCTAACCATCATCGTCATGCAAACCAGATGTGGCTACTACGGCGCGGATAACCTGCGTTGCCTGCGCCAGATGTGCAGTGTCATTCAGCTGTAGCCGTGTGGAATAAGAGGAGGAGGAGGGGGGGGTGTTTATAACTTTGTCAAACAGACACCCACTGTGTATGCTTTATGCCTTTTTGGCCCCCAACAGCACAGGAGTCGCAGCTTGTTGGAGTGAGCGCGCGCCGCTGTCTCTGTCTGGAGGGGGCTGGCTCTCCCTGATTGAATCCAGCTGTTGTGAGCGCGCTGGCGGCGGCCAGACAATTTGCATTGCTAAATAATCTGCGACTGCCTGACAGAGCGGAGGAGAAACAGTCCATTTTGAAAAGACATTCCTGCGACACTTGGTCAATGCACCGGAGCTTCAGCTCGACCAGACCGCGGTTAATGAGAACCTGGTATCGGCTTTCGCGTAAAGGCGCATAGTTCCGGGTTGGCGCGAGCCCTGCTGGGTAGTGGCGAGGGGATTTGGGGAGAATTTACGGGTCGTCTACATCTATCCTTTGAGAAACCATAAACCATGCTTTTTGAAGTACGTGGCTTCAGGTTTTACTCCTCTGCAAGGTCAGTGATCTTTTTTTTTCTTCTCCTTTGCGCAACAGACTTGAGTTGTTTGTGCTTTACTTGTGTGTTTGAATAGATATGTAACGGGATGCTCGCAGCAATTTCCTGTTTTCAGTGACACAAACTTTTCTGACACAACTTTAAAAGCTTGACATTCCCTCTTTGCAGGATGTTGGCAACTCTGGTATTTATTCTGCTTTGTGTCCAGCCTGGACACGGACAGGTAAACCACTGTCCTTCAGTGTTTTCATTCATCTTAAACCCAAGGTCATGTTCAAGAGAGATTGACCTGTCAGAGTGTTAACATGGAATTATGCATGGACAATTGAAACGAATAAAACTTTGTATTAATATCATATTTCATGAGTAGTTTTATAGTTTGTCAGAATTTACAAACCACTTCTTGATCATCTCTCCTCAGACCTGCACAGAAGGTTTTGCTTATGATCGCAGGTCGAGACAGTGTATAGGTGAGTGACAGGACTTCTGCTCATATATTGTATAATTAAAGTTGTGGGCATGTCATTAAGTCCCTTATTGTGTGTAGTAGAATCAGTTCCCATGTGCACATATAGTGAGAAGCAAATGGATCACAAGCCCACAGATGTCCTGGATGCAGGAATGGTCTTCTCAGTGCACCACTATGTATTCCAGATGTGGATGAGTGCCGTACCCTGCCAGATGTTTGCAGAGGAGACATGCAGTGTGTGAACCAGAACGGAGGCTACCTGTGCCTCCCGAGGAGATTGTACGACCAGCCGTTCAGACCGGAGATCCCGGCCCTGCCCGAGCCCGTTTACCCGGACTCATTGGACACTTTCCCCCTGGCTCTGCCGAGATCTGTGGAGCCCAGCTACCCCAGAGTGAGGGCCACTGCGCAGTGCCTCCTGGGATATACTCCTGCAGAGGATGGCAGCTGTAATGGTGAGTCACTGTCAGTGTGCAGACACTGATATCAGTGGAGGAAGACCAACTGTAAATAATAGTACTCTTACGACAATGTACCAATACTCCACTGTAAGTATAATCAGAAAAATGTATTTAAGAATTAACAGGAACTTGTTTTGCAGAAAAAGGGATACATGTGACTGTAATATCATAATATGACATTATTTAATTGTCAATACTGATGAATACATGTTTTCTCAGTACTTTTAACTACTTTATGCAGTTTAGTAGTTTGGTCTAAGGGTTCTCCCCTCCAGTAGGTCACAATACAAATCTAAGTCGTCCTGAGAAAGAAGAAACAAAGTTCTGGATCTGCCTCCGCCCACTGAAACCAAACGGAACAAAGAAAACGTCCCACAATATCATTGGTTCCATTTATTAAAAAATGTTATGGTTTGGCCTAAAATGACTGCAAATTTGGAACAAAGCTAAAAGTGAAATGGAATTACTTAGTTGGGTTTAGGTAAGTAAACTACTATTTGGTGATGTTGTGGTTACAAAAGGTTCACAAGGCTGCAACCTTCATATCTTATAGGAACCACTTTTAGATGAATGTCAAATGTTAAATGTCTCCTGAAATCCTTGTAGTGAATCTTAAAAGGTGACGTGTCATGAGTGTTCACATCATGTTTAAAGGATCATTACTGCATTTTTTTTGAGTGGGTGGCGTCTGTCTCGTGCTGCAGCTGTTTGCAGTTTCTCGTCCCTTCGCTGAATCTCTGCACAGCAGCCCCGACATCTGCCACCTCCTGTCCTGTGTCAGACGTTAGAGAGAAACTATGGACGAGGTGACACGAGGCTAGAAATGTAGTGCAAGTCATCAGATATTCCTGTTGAACTCCAGGGGGAATGCAAGAAGCCGGTCAGATCACAGGGACAGGTGGTGTTCGATGCTCGGTGCGGCATCATTTCTGCCATCACCCAGCCGAAAGCAGAGGGGCCTTCGACTCCTCTGTGAGGACATTTCTGCTTTCTGATTGATTGTGTTGAATTTCACAACTGCAAGAAATCCCAGCTGTCAGATAAACACTCAACGTCTGATAATGACTACATCTGAACATAATTCCCCCCACTGCGTCCAGTCGGGACAAGCTTTTGAAATTTGCCTCCTTAAAGTCCATTTGGTGTGTTTGGGATAAATCAGCCGTGACCGTGTAATGAGTGGAAAGTGTAAATGTATAGAAGAGTTTTCGGAGTTTAGCTCATGCACAAATACTGACTGTTTGTCTTTGTAGGAGAGACGGCCTGTCAGGGAATCGGCTCACAACCTTGTTTGGGTAAACTCCACCATCACGGTGCCAATGATGAGGTCATGCGTTGCCAAATCATTTCCTGGAGAACAGTCATGCCTCTGTTGAGGCCATTCGTAACGAGTCCTCACACCCGTGTGTGTGTGTGTGTGTGTGTGTGTGTGTGTGTGTGTGTGTGTGTGTGTGTGTGTGTTTTTGTGGTGACGTAATGGGTTAATTGATTGATGCTACTGTGGGGCAGAAATTACACAGACTGTGATTTCCTGTCTGAACCCGCAACAAACATTGCTTTGTCTTTAAGTTAGGGCACTACACTCGATCAATGGCACCAGTGCGGGAGAACAATGGAACAAATTAGGCCTTATGTTGATGCATTTGTGGATTTTGTTTTTCCCAGGTTTTTTCAAAGCGGCGTTATTGCGTGTTATAGTCTTCTTTGTCTCTTAGCTGCTTTGTGGAGCTCATCCTTGTACACTTTACAAAAATAATATTATTAATCTGTCCTTAGTGCTATCCACCCAAGCAGAAAACATTATGTGGACACCTGATGGTTGAAAGGCATTAGCATTAACAGAGTCTGAGAAGAAACTCCACCAGATTTCAGATACATAGAGAAATAAAGTTCACCACTAATGTTGGGTGATAAGGCCTAGCTTGCAGTCGGCATATACAGTTCACTCCAAAGGTGTTGGATGGGGGTCAGTGAAGACCAGGCAAGTTATTCAACTCAAATCCCTCCTTTGCTTTGTAAACAGGAGCATTGGCATGTAGAAACAGGAAGGGCCTTCCCCAAACTCGACTCGAAGTTGGAAGCAGAATTTTAGTCCAAAGAGTCATTGTGTGCATTATTATTTCACTAAAAGGGGTGGTTTTGCTTTCTTGCCAAGCATTAGATAAGATTGATACTACAATGGTTAAGACGACGCTCCAGCTAGATGCCAATGAGCATTAAGACGGAAAGCAAGGGGAAACAGCTAGCCATAACACGCCGTATCTCGTTGGTTTAATCCAAACAAAAATGAAAGTATAAAAAGCCAAGAAATAGTCTGGCACAACACGACTGTGTTTGTATGGATTAAACCAACAAGATAAAGATGTGATGGTAGATGGAATGTGTTATCTTTAGATAGAACCAGACTAGCCCTTTGTTTCCAGACTTTATGCTAAGCTAAGATAATTGTCTGCTGGCTCCGGCTTCATATTGAGAAGATCAATCTTCTCATCAAACTCTTGTCAAGTAAGCAAATAAGTGTGTTTCATGAAAATGTTGAACTCTTCCTTTAACCGGAATAGAAAAAGAGCATCGCCCAAATCAGACTAAAAGACTGGGAACAGTTTTTACTTTGAGAACTACTTTATCAAAGAATAAAAACTAACTACAGCCAGGTGTTACATACATAGGAAATACATGTTGCTGTTAGGTTTTTCCTTTTCAGTTCTCTGTGAGGGAACAAGTATCGGCTGATGAAGATATATTTTTTTTAAATTTTATTTTGGGTAAACCGATCCTTTAAGCAGGAGATGGATTGCTCAAGCACACATGACCCAGCAGCTGGGAGTATTGTGGGTCAAACGATGACACCTCACGTGGGACTGTGCAGCGCATTTCTGCTCGTAACTCCGATTTTGGGGGATTTTCATGTTTTTCCTCGAGTTGAAGGATTACATGCTCCTCTGTGGTTTGAGAAAAAACGTCCAATCTTGTGGGATTTTTGATACATGATCTGAAAACAAGAAATTGTACAGTTATAACATGCTGATGATCACATTCAGTGTATTTTCCATTTGATTTGAGAGCAGATGATGAACACATCCGACATGTTAATCCTCCTCACCAAGAGGACCTGGCATTAACGGCCACGGGGGTTGTTTTGAAACAGCTCGTGAACAAATTTGGTGTCGACTGTTCCAAGTTTTCTCATTTCAAACAAATCCCATCGGTCTCGACTTCCCTAAAGCTGATCAGGGTTATCAGCGGTGACCACAAGGCTTGTGGGCAGCTCATGAAACATGAAACGGCCTATATAAGGAGCTGAACTGAAATGCTCCTGCAGCGTGTGTGTGTGTGTGTGTGAGAGAGAGAGAGAGAGATAGAGAGAGAGAGAGAGAGAGAGAGAGAGAGAGATCTGCAGTAATGGTACACATGGGGTGCAGATTAAGACCATTCAGAGAGGTTTTGACTGGTAACTGCAAGCAGGTGTGGGGGTGTAGCTGTTGGCCGGTGGCCGCATCTTCTCCCGTGAAGGACCGGCGGTCCAAGTTGGCACAAAGGGCAACGGTCACACCGACAGACGCTATCGCTTATCAAAGCTGGCTGTCCAAACAAAACGCCGGGCTCCCACCCACTTCCCCCACTGCTTTTCAAGAGATTTGGTGACTTCATGGTCTGAGAACCAGAAACTGGGGGTGGAATTTCTGATTCTGTCACATCCTCATAAGGAAATATGGCTGTTATGATGTAGTGTGTGAGCTGCTCCAGGGACGTGAAAGGAATTCAGATTGTAATCTAAGGAATCTTTAAGCTTGTGCAAAAACAACTGTAAATTGATGCCGTATTGAATGAAATGTTAACTTTTGTGTTAAAACAGGGTTTTTTTTTAACACAGGGTGGTGAAAACCTGAGTGTTGAAGTAACAGACTTTTGGGCAATCTGTCAGCCAGCAGTCTAGTGGACCGGCCTCCTTTTTTTACCCTGAAAAACTGCATTAGAGTTATCATCAGTCGACTGTGTAGCTTTTGTGATTTGCAATTTTTATTTTTCAGTAGTGTGAATCATAAAAAGGACAACTTTTTTTATTCCTGTTCCGACTAAAACGCAGAAACAAGAGTTCAACAGAATGCTTAGAAATACAGCAAAAAATAATATAGATTATATATTTCTGAGAGAAGGTACAAAAGCACAACTCCCACAATATCATTAATGTGCTTTCACCTTATCCTTTCACTCATTTATTTAAGAATGGTACATGATCCAGCAGAGGAAATACCTTTCTGTTGTGTTTTACATCACATTTATATGACATTCTTTCATATGCAGCAACTTTTCCTAAGTCTGTCAACCTTAAAAGAGGCTCTCCGGCTGTGGCGTTTGTGTTCTTTTAGGACTAACTGTCAAACTGAGTCATAAAAACCATGGATGCAATTTAATTTAAAGGTAGAAGAGTAGTATATTACGGTCAGAAATGTTTTAGAGTTAATGTGATGAACCTCTATTTGATACATTTTCATAACTTTTAGCATAGTAACCATGTGCAGAATATAACCAGGAATTATCGATGCATATATTTAGAGTGTGATAATCTTGTTTATGACTTGTTTATGTTGTCATTGCATGCTAAACGCCCGTTTTTATGACTCTTCTATGTGATTTTTGGGTGAAGTACTCTCCATATATCAGCTATCTAGCTATCTTGTTCCTTACATTCTCCACTCGGGATTAAACCGTTTTGTTTTTTGTTTTTAACCACAAAAAGAGGAGAGAAAAAACTGTCAATAATAGCAGTCCTCTCTCTCTCCTCTCTCTCTCTCCAGACATTGATGAATGTGAGACGAACTCTCATCACTGTAACCCCACCCAGGTCTGCATCAACACAGCAGGCGGGTACACCTGTTCCTGCACTGAAGGATACTGGCTCATTGGCGGGCAGTGCCAGGGTGAGTGAACATCAGCATACCATGAGATAAATGGGGAGGAGTGGGTTTTTACATATATGAACATTGCACATACTTCACATTAGTGCTTCACGTAAAGTATACCAGCAAAGTTTATTAAAGTTTTGGAAAAATCAAATAGCACAGATGTAAAAATCGTTTGAACAACCCATTGGTGAACATTGTTGGGAACTAATGATGAAGTTGCTCACAGAAACAATTGGCACGCCCATAAATGGAGGTGCGTTCACAGTCTATGTTTTGAAAAAGATCTTGAATGCAATTAACGATCAAACATTGGGAAGAGAATCATGTAATTTCAATGATTTCTGGCATTATAAAATGATTGATGGTTTATTTCTGTCAAGCATGTTTCTAGTTTCTGCATTAGAAAGAAATACTGTAACGATTGGCAGCCATGAAGGTCCAAAATTGATCTGGTAGGAAGATAGATTGCACATGATGTGAAGTTAATGGCCTAAACTGTTTTTTAGTATAAACATAGCTGTGTTATGAGACAATGGTCCGCTGGGCACAGACGTGCAAAAGGTCACCACCTCTCCTACATTGAGGCAAACCACATAGTAGTTTTTCCCTTTTCTAGTCTTATTTGTGTCTCTTTGTAGTCATTTTAAGTTTCTTTGTCGTCATTTGGAGTCACTTCCGAGTTGATATGTGTCTCAAATGCATCAAGACAATGGGTCAAGTAGGAATATCAGTGGAAGTATTTCCAGAACTTAAAACCATATTACCTATAATGTAGAAAGGACTATACTGCTTCTTCTCCTCACAAAATGCCATGACACCCTAAAAAAGCTTGAACAGCGCCCTCTGCATGTTATGTGCAGCTCAGCAGCTTATTTAACACTGTAAACTGACCTACAGTATGTATATACTATGATTCATAACCAGTTTGTCCCTTTCTTTTTGGCCAGATATTGATGAATGTCGCTATGGTTACTGCCAACAGCTGTGTGCCAACACCCCCGGCTCTTACTCCTGCTCCTGTAACCCCGGCTTCATCCTCAACCCAGACAGCAGGACCTGTCAAGGTACACACACACACACACACACACACACACACACACACACACACACACACACACACACACACACACACACACACACACACACACACACACACACACACACACACACACACAGGGGCATAATATATGCCCTGTGCAAATCAACATGTGCACACTGTTTCTTTTCCTCCGTGCCGTGCTCCAATGTTGTTTTAAACTCACTTCCACTGTTGTTCTTCCAGATGTGGATGAGTGTGAGGATGAGCCGTGCGGTCACGGCTGCTTCAACACCTACGGTTCCTTCATGTGCAACTGTGACGAGGGATTCGAGTTGGCGGCCGACGGAACTTCTTGCATTGGTGAGAAGAGCTGGTTGTGGTTTTAATATTTTTGATGGTGTCTAATCAGTGATTGGTGATCAATTTCTTTATCTAAAAAAAACCAACGTTTTATGGCTTTGAAGCCTGTCTGTAGAGCATGAAAGCTTTACATCCTACAGAGTCAAACTAATACTTTTCCCAACTGATAAACGTGGAATAATATAATTCTAAATGAGCCAAACTATACATTAATTAACTACATGCACTTTAGATTTAATCTAGATTTTCTTCGATAATGTAATATATCCTGAACACTGTCTTTCCATTCATCTATTTTCTATAACTGCTTATCCAGTGCAGCATCACAGGAAGATGGAGCCCATTCCAGTTGGGTATCACAGGCTCATATTCACACTTTAATCCACAGAATTGGTTGAACTTGAACCCTAAACCTTGTCGTTAGGCATTAGTTCTGATTCTTTATTATTATTATGTATTAATTATTTTTTTTATTCCCTGTAGACTTGGATGAGTGCAGCTTCTCTGAGTTTCTGTGTCAGCACAAATGTGTGAACACGCCCGGCTCTTTCTCCTGCGTCTGTCCGCCTGGATATTATGTGTTTGAGGACGGCAGGAGTTGTGAAGGTAAAGTTCAGGACAGAGGAAAACTGAATAAAAATTGTGTTTTAACGTCTTTTTGGTGGACAGTTTAGATGCTGTGTCACAAGGGGGAAATATTCAAGCAACTATGAATGAAAACAGCTCACAAAGCTGCAGTGAATTGTCTTGTTGTAATATTTTGGAATGTTATTTAATCTGCTCTCTTTGATTGCATTTTGCTTAGAATATTTTTCATTTGTCACCTAAAATGTTTCTTGAGTTTATTTTTTGTGTGTGGTTACAATGCATCTGCAATGCTGCACCAAAGATATCAAGGATCATTAAGCCAGCATTTAGACGAGGTGCACATCTGTATCAGCTAATGTTTAAAACAAGTGTCACACCATTAAGTATTATTATGTACTCTCTTTGTTCTTTGTACCATTTCCAGCTATTCTCAATTACCGTATTGTTGAATCTCTCTAATTGTTGTTTCTCTGTTGATGATGATGTTGTTGATGATGATGATGTTTTAACTGACTTTGATTGTTGTGTGTTTGATTTTGAAGATATCAATGAATGTGACACTGGTAACAACACCTGTACAACAGCACAAGTATGTTTCAATTTCCAGGGAGGCAATACGTGCCTGGATGCTTTACAGTGTCACTCTCCTTACATCGAAGTTAGTGACAAGTGAGTATTTCTACCGTTACATGTCTAGTATATCTACCTCATTGCCGCACAGCCATACCTGTATTTGCTGCGTGATATCTGAAACCGGCCCTGTGTGTCCTCTGCAGTCAGTGCATGTGTTCGGCTGAGAACCCTGCCTGCAGGGACAAACCCTTCACTATTCTGTACCGACACATGGACTTGTCGTCGGGGCGCAGTGTGCCTGCAGACATCTTCCAGATGCAGGCCACCACGCGCTACCCCGGCGCCTTCTACATCTTCCAGATAAAGTCGGGCAACGAGGGACGAGAGTTTTACATGAGGGTGAGTACGTGAGAGATCCGTAAAGCTGGAGACACCAAGTGTCACCTTTTTAACGCTTTAAAGTGTCAAACTCAAAGATTGTCAGTCGTAAATGTCTGTCAAGTCACTATCGATGAATGAGGTAACACAATGGGGATTGTAATATGTATATCTTTGCTGTATTACGTACTGGGTGTCTGTGGCGTACGACAATTTTTCTCTACTGTTTATTCACAAAAAATGTAATTATGCACACAATTCTGAAAATGTGTAGGTCATGTAACAACGAGACTCCAGACTACTAAACCTATAGAAATATAATATTTTTTTATTTCTATGGCATAAGCACAATTTCACTGTTACAACTAAAATTTTAATTCTAAATCAACCAGGACTTTTTACCTCTTTAAAGGAATAAAATGAGAAGTTCTCATATAATGGTTTATTTACAGTAAAAAAGAAACAGCGTCACCTACAGAAACTCAAACTCTATCACCAGACAACCCAATGAAATTGCAGAATTGAGCAGGAGAGGAAATTGCAGAACACATTGTTTCACTCAAACAGTGCCACATTTGTGTAAAAAAAATCAAATATTTGGGGGGGGTGCAATGCCAAATTTGAAGGTTATGGGGCCAGCTTTGTTGTAAAAAGCTTTTTTTTCCATCACAAAAGAATGTCTAAATACAAACCTACTCCAAGTTGTTTGTCGGGATTAAAGTCATGTATTTGATCCCATTCTTACTTTAATGTAAATAATAGTGTAGGTTTGCATTTAAAAAGCAAAAGCTCCCACTTTACTTAAACAATACAAGCTTTGAGCTCTTTGTTATAAGTGTGATTCTGCACAGATTCTGAAAACAAACCACAAATTATTCAGCTCTAATTTCCTTTGTTTACATACCAACAGGCTTTTCCCACAAAATACATGTTGACGTGTAGCAGTAGAGAAAGCACAGGTGTGAACAATGAAATGAATAATGGCTAAACCGAGACATTGTTAATGTTATTAGTAACACCTCTACTTTTTCCTACTGTGAAAAGTCTAAATGTCTTCAGTGAAAAGGGCCGATACACCAAGTAAACACATCCAGTATGTCGGGCATAATGCCTGTAAAGAAAGGGGAGGATGAAGCACCTGACCTTGTCCAGTAGATGGCGCAATAGGTGTGTGTAATGTGTTTGGGAGGGTGACTTTTCTTTTTGAAGATATACAGTCTTAAAAGAGACTTTTTTTTTTTAGGAGGATTTCAAAGTATAAAGATTCTCTGCAGCATGAATACAGGACCACATGAGCTTTAACAATATCTTTCTCAAATTTCCTTCTGTTGTCCCTGTTTGAACAAACCCTCTTCTGGCCCTATATGCACTATGGAAAACCCATTGACCTTCCTTGACTTTGTGCTTCCGTTTGCTCGTTGTAAACGTTACGACAAAAAGCCCCGAGACCTGGATGTCTTTCTTGATGCGCAGCTGACAGATTCAAAGCATTTCCTGCACCTCATTGCTCACATTCCTTCTCCTGTCTTCCGCATCTTTCAGCAAACCAGTAACGTGAGTGCCACACTGGTCTTGTCACGGCCCATCAAAGGTCCCAAAGAGGTGGTGCTGGACTTGGAGATGGTCACCGTCAACAACGTCATCAACTTCAGAGGCAGCTCCATCATTCGCCTGACCGTATTTGTCTCAGGGCACCCGTTCTGAGCGTCCCAATATTAACTCAGTCGAGTGTCTACTGCAGCTGATGTCATGGTTTGTTTGAGAAAGCGCATCACCTTTTTTTTTATCATTATGTCATCTTCCTTAAAGACACGTCCGATAAAGACTCAGCCACGATCAGCTGATGGGAAAAGCATCCCGGTGCTCGAATCCCCACCCTGGTTTAATGGACACTGAGCTTTTATGGCTGTGATTATGGACTATCGACACAGAGGGGTATTTATGGTGTACAATTTCTGACATCCTCTATTTAGAAAAATGATGGGAATCACCCTCAATGACTACCAGCGTATACACAATACAGTTTTTTTTCTTTTCACGAGTTTCCCCAGTTGTCTGTGAATTTTCATCCCTTCAGATAAACTGTGAAAGTAACTTTTTATATGCCTGAATTCAAGAGCCGTCAGATCATTGTCATGTTTTTTATTATGAGATGGTTATCTAAGCTGAAGTGTAATTGTGCATTTGCAGTGGCAATATTTGAAATGATGTAACAACCAGTCATTAACTGAATTATTGATAAGTTCTTTTTTTATGTCCAATAAATGTCTTCACCACACAACTGTCTCTGGCATGAGCCAAACCTGACAGCACACTTTATTTTAGGATTATACATTTTAGATCATGTTCATTCAGGAGGACTTAAAAAAAGGTGTGATTATGAATATTGAATGTATAGGGACAGCATTTGTAACACATTTGTGGATTACATAAACTTTGGCGAAAAAAGATAAAACATTTTAACACTACAAATTTTTGGCAGCGGGTTGTAGTAAAACAAAATTTGAGATTATATAAATTATCAGATTTTGGAGGTGATACATCACATTTGTGAGATTTGGGCACACATTAACAATAACTGTCCCTGGTTTGAGCAAGCTCTTGAACTCCTGAAACTACAGCAGAGGGGGGTTCTGGGATTATTCATTACAAACAGTGGGGACACATGTTGGGGATTAAAGATGACACATTTGGGAGTAAAACAAATTTTGGGATTATTTCAGCAATTTATTAATATCACTTTGTTTTTATGGCATTTGGGGAGCACTATAACAAATGTTTTTGATTATCAGGTTACATATATCAATACTCAATAACAATGTACTGGAATGAAGAGGCTCCTGAACTCCCAAAACAACACATTCTGTGATTTTAATGAAGATTATAAGAAATAGTGGGATCAAATTAATAATCTGAGATTGTATCAGATATTGGATTTTAATGTGATATTTTGGGATAGCTATTCAGGGGCATGTTGGAGCACCATGCCAGTGTTGAAGCAATATAACAATGTGGGAGCACCCGTATGTCCGTAAAGACATACGGGACTTGGATGGTCGTTTTTTATACAGTTGAAGAGTAGTAGAACAATAAAATGACACCGAGCAGTTAAGTGGAGACAAAAGAAAAAACAATCAAAACAGAAAGCGGTTCTCTCGAGGCTCTTCGGGGAAGGAAGCGCAAACACGCAGTGGCAGTCCGGGAAGAGAGCGAGAGCGCGAGAGCGAGAGCGCGAGAGCGAGAGAGGGGGAGGTAGGGAGGAGGGTGAAGGAGAGAGAGAGATACCTGTTACTAAAGTGCTCCATAAACCTGCAGAGCTCGCCGGCATTTCTCTCCAGTCGGCCCGTGAGAGAACTGCACCGTCGGATGTTCAAACTTTATCCTCTGAAAGTGAAAACATCGCACCGGTAAGTTCACATTTTTACTGCTTTTGTTGTGTGAAGTTATATAGTTGATTAATTGCATTTCGATGTGTTTAGTCAAAGTCAAATTCCCTCATACGTCCGCAGCACAAAGCGATGTTTGTTGTGGTTGGGAGGAAATGAAATAATTCAAACTCACTGCACTTTTTTTTGCAGTTTGACAATCTCCCAAGTAATCCTCAAACCGAATTAAGATGGTGTCCTTATTTATCACAGTTTAGCTTTGTCAGGAAACGGTTTTATTACAACACTAAAATATCCTCCCAGTAATGACAAAGAAATAAAGGATTTATGAGCACTGCGACACTGATTGGGAGGAATTTATTTATTATTTATTTAATCAATCACAAGCATAGGGGTTTATGGGTACAATAATAATACTTGTAAGATTATAACAATATAGGCATAGGATTCAAAACCAACAATGTTGGGGGTAGTATAACTATTTGTGTGATTATAATGATTAACACATTTCTTGTACTCAGTAGCTATTTTGGGGTATTTGTGAGGAACTAAAACAAATTTGAGGATTATATCAATTTTGAAGGTGTTCTCCCAAATTTGGCATTTTTAGAACAAATTGGGGAATGTATAAACACATTTTGGGGTGTAATACCATATTTTAGCAATGGAGAAATGCTATAACAAAATTTGGGATTATAACATGTTTTGCTTTGAGCTATTTGGTGTTTTTGGTGACCTCTAAAAGACTTTGGGATAAAGAAAACAACTGACAAATAGGGAGAGGGAATGGGGGCATTATACCACATTTATGGGTTCCATCAGATAATATATTATTGGTGTGCAATACAAACTTTTTTTTGTGGAAACTAGATAAACACATTGTTGGTACACTATGCTAAATTTGACGATAGGCACACTCAACAAAAATAATTGAGATTTTATCAAATTGTTGGCCAAATTTGCGTGATTTGGGAATTTTATGACAACATTTGTGTATACTATAACAAAGTGTGGGGTTACAAATATTGAATTCTATGTTTGATTTTGGGGCACCATAACACATTTTAGTATCTTGAGTGTTATCAACTCCTGATTAGATCCCCAGAATGGTTTGCTCCAGCCATGGTATCACTGTTTACTGTGTAAACTCTAACCTCCACTTACTCTTTCATCATTGAAATATTTCCAGTAGCAGCAATGGAGTGCCTCAAAGACTGCTGCAAAAAGTTCACAAAGAAGAAGGGGAGGGAGCAGGAGACCCAAGGTACACATGGCATCCTGCACAGCTAAATGCCAGACAGCTCTGACAGAGTGTTTTGGTTCTGGTTGTATGATTTTTTTCTTCTTCTTCTGCTTTCAAGTGATCGCGCTGAAGATGCCTCCTAAGGCGTCAGGATGGGACCCGGATGGCGGGAGAAGGGGGGTCACAGAGGACTACCTCCTGTCCAAGCTGCCCCCGGGCGGCAGAGATGTGCCGTTCGTCCTGCCGACCTTCAAGGCCTCCTACATCCAACCCAGAGGCTGCCGCTACCCCAATTTACAGTCTGGGCCGCAGAGTACGTACCATCAGCTGGCTATTCTCCTTTTGTCTGCGTTAAAGATTTGTTCATATTTTAAGGGCTTTAATGTGTAAATCTCACCATCATGAAGTGCAACGATCTGGAAACCTGTCTTAGATTTTTGTGTTGACTTAAAGGTTGGGCTGGCAAATTCTGGCATTACAGCATCTCTGGCCACGTTGAACATACAACACGTGACTTGTGACTTATATTATATTATTGCAAGTGTGATTTCTATTGTGCTTCATTCACTGCATTATGGCTGCCATGATTGGCTGGATTTTGAGGGTGAATTCCCTCAAGAGAAGCTTTGGGTTTATGTTCATTTGGAGAACCAATATTTGGCCAAGAAAATGGTAGTTATGTGTGTTTTTTTTCTCTTTCTCTGGTGATTTCGAAAAAAAAATGTTTAAATGCATTCTGGAGTTTCAAAAACAACTCTGTCTGCTTTTGTCGAATTCAAAGATCACAGCTTTTCTTGTGATTTATTGAAGAGCTTAAGCTCGCTAACTTTTGGTCATCCAATGCCAGTGTACACTGTAGATACTCATTTGCAATTGGTTGGTTCTCCGTAGCTTAATTTTTCAATTTCTTGAAGATTTTTTAACCTGAGTTTCTCCAGATGTCTGTTAGTTTCGGATTAAATACGGATTAAGGAAAATTACTTTTGTGCGATGTATTTTCACTTGAACAGCGCCCCCATTAGGCCATTCATCAGCAGGATGTGTGTAAAAAGTTTCCCATCCAATGTATGTTATAGGTATTTTTACAACATTGAATTCCTATACAACAGGTCAGTGGGCAGGTATTCCCCATGCTGCAGCCTCCAGCACAAAGACATAGGGCAGAATAACATGTGTAATCTTTCCTCGACATAGGGTTAGAATTAGGTAAAGGTTATGGTGACACATTTTACTCCACCCACTACACAGAGGCAAGTGCCGTAATGCCTCATGTGTCAAAGTTTCATTAAAATCAGCTCAGAGGTTATTGCTGTATGACCTGACGTTTGATTACACAAGTACCAGGATATCCTGTTTCTAAGTGAATGGCTGCAGTCTTTTAGTTTACTGAAAAGAATAATTTGGTCAAAAGAGAAGCGAGTTGACCTCCAGCCCTGCTGTCTGTCTGCAGGTTCCGCCCGGTGTACGTATGCAGAGAGGAAAGCAGAGCTGCTGGGCTCCAGTCACTTCCCCTACAGCCCAGAGTCCAGCCTCCATCAGGGTCAGCTGGCCGAGTACATCTCCCCCGGATCGACCCGCCGCGGCACACTGAAGAACAGAGACCCCATGCCCCAAAGTCCAGGTAGCAGAAACCTCATCCATGCTTTGCTCCAGTTGTGAATCTAAAATATTTTTCAAATGTAAAACAAGTGAGCAGAAATTGATTTTGTGCAGTTATGTAATCTGAATGAAATAATGTTTATAAAATGGGTCACAGAAGAGAATTTCTGATCGTATGTATGCCAATCAGCAATCAATCTGTGTACATTTATATCTCACAATTCGGCTGACTGTCTTTTCATTTTTTAAGAGTTTATGCGAGATGTGAAATCAAGAAGTTTGTGTCTGAATATCCACGTGCATATCCATCATTATATGCCTATTCCTATACACAAAATAGACACCTATTTTGTGATATAGTACAGGAAATATTTGCAATGGGGAATAAAGACATAGGCACTGTTTAATTCTATTGGCAGCAATGTATAAAAGTTGTATTAAACAAATAGTACTGTTTACATTTATCGCTGATTTAATGGCAGATAAACTTAATTAAACAGCCTTATTGTGGGTTGATGTTTTTCTTCCAGGTTGGACGCTGAATGTGGGTGGCGAGCAGCGACTCAGCAGCTCCATGTTTGATCTGTCCAGCCCTCAAATTCACATGCAGGTGAGACTGTTCACTATCTAATCTATATGCAGTCAGCGTTTCTCACCCTGTGTCAACCAAGACTAAATATAGTTTTACAGTTTCCACTGTAAAAGTTTCCGCAACAGCAGAAAGAAACATATGGCAAACAAGCCTTACAAGCTGGCGTTTTGATTTAGGTACAAAGTTAGAGGGTCATTGCATCCGGAAGAGTTGAAAAAAGGAGACAAGGGGACAGTTCAGCCCAAAATCCAAAATTGTCATTACATACAAATCTTATTGGAGCCATTGTTTGGTTTGTCCGTTGTGGGCAACTGTTTTATTTATCTATTTTTTATACTAACTGATCTTAAATTGAGGGTAAAGTATAATGACATTATATTTCTTTTTACACTATATTATTTATGAATTTATTAAACCAGGAGAACACTGAAATCTTTCATTTTGTATGTCTCAGTTGGGCTTCCAAATATCTTGTTTAAGTCTTTAAAATAGGAATAAATCTCCCCAAGAGATCCTCTATGTATTACTGGAAGTCAATGTAGGCTTGTGAGTCATCCCGAAAAATGATCTGACTGTATTTCAAATCTTAATTTCAGTTTCAGCACTTAATCCTCCAGCTGTGCCTGAATGTATCTCTGTTTGCTGCATGTGACTCATCCATTGATTGTCTTGGACAAAGTGCTATTTAATCAGTAATATAATAAGGAAAACAATGAGTAAGTTGGGGCGTATATTTCTTTGTTCTTTAAAGGATGTGGTGTAGTATCAACAGCTTCTTATAGTTGAGGCTGTGGTACAAACAATCAATCCAACGTCTCGCCCAAAACCTTGATAAACTTTTGAATGTCTCGTTCAGGGCACACACTTTGAAAAGAGCAACGTCAAAGCAACGCACTCATTGTTTTGCATATTGTGAACTAACACTGATACATTTCTATTCACCTTTAATTTCTATTGAGGTCTTTAGAGCGACATGCTGTACAACTACTGTTCAATTAGCCCAAATGTTTTGCTCTGCAGCAATATGAGCAAACAGTGGAGGCACTCCTTTGCGAAAGATCTGACAGTAAACAAATAAACCCGGGTTTCTTGAATGAAGGTTTGAAATCTTAAATATAAAATATCTCAAAAACGAAAGGATAGATTGCAATGCAATTTGGTACAGACATTCATGAACCACAGCAGATGAATCCTCAGGACTTTGGTGACTTAGGCTTTTTCTCCAGCGACACAAGGAGGTTGACATCTGTGGTTCTGAGTGGAAAAACATCTCAACAACTACTGGATGGATTGGCATGCAATTTGGTTCAGATTTGTTCCCAAGAGGATGAATTGTAATAACTCTAATCCTCTAACTTCTCATCCAGCTCCAATTTAAACTCCAATGCTTTGGTTAATAATGACAACATACCTGAAAAACTAATGACATTTTCATCAGCCTCATCTATACTTTGATTTTATTGTAAATTAGCAATGCTACCGAAGATAAGCATAGTTAACATTACACCTTCTGAACATCATTAGCATTTAGCTCATTTAGCTACAGCCTCACTGAGTCAAAAGCGTGTCTGTACTCTTGGTAAAGGATGACCATCTTTGTGTGTTTTTGGGTTCACCTGCAGCGCTTCGACTCCGTCTCCAGCGTCCTCAGCAGCACATCCTCCATGATTGGCTCCATTGAAAGCAGCCTTGGTAAAATACACCTTTGTCTACACACAATTTCCCCTTTTCATACTTTCTAGTAAGTCTGATTACGATCACTGTGCATTGTGCGGTCATGAAAGGGAAGAAGCATTAATCACTGACAAATGTTTTCACTAAGGTCCACCATTGAGCTTCAGAGATAAGCCTTGTTCCATAAAGATTGTATTATTCCATAAGGATAGGCAGCTTGGTCATAATAAGAGATAAATCATTTGTATTACATTTTTCCTGCACTTCCATGACACATTTCTATCTCTGTTATGTGTACGTCAGTGAACGTCATTTGAAAAAATGCTGTTTTGTTTCTCATGTTTTTCTTGTTTAGCAACAACTGTGTTGCATAATGACCTCCTTGAATCCTTGCATTATACTCTTTGCAACAATAAAACAGTGTTGCTTTTTCATTAATGGAGCTGGACTGAAAGCCTTGTACTTAAATAGATGTTATAGATAACAAGAGGAGAAAAGGTCAAATTAAATGTACTTTGTTACGCCACAAAAAAATACTGTAATAATAATAATTTGGTGCAAAAGTGTATCTGTGTCAGCTTTCAACGCTCATATAGCTCCACCATTACATCCAATAGCATCCAGTAATGTGTTCCTGTTGTGCCGCTGATGTTACAGACTCCATCCCCCTGTCCGGGGACGAGCGTGAGTTGGGGAAGGTGTGCGTCCGAGTGAACTACCAGGAGGCTCTGGAGCAGGTGTGGATCACCGTGGTCCAGGTAAGGTTACATGCTGTGAGAGGAGGAGAGCCTGAGAACACAAACAGCTCCATTGTGCCTCTGCTGCAGCATTTCTCAATGAGACCTTTGTGTTTTAGAAACACAGCTCTCTGTTAGCTTCTCTCAGCGCTCCATTAACTTTGGCTCGGACACAGAAAATAAGACACAGAACTTTCCTCATTGATGCCAAAACACAGTGATCAGTGTATCTCTGTGTGTATTGTACAATCAATATTTTTGTTACGGCTATATTTTTGGTTTTACAGTTGTATGGCTTTAATGCAAACATGAAAAATGGGGCACCTTTTTCCCCACCCAATATTCAGATTTTTTGTTTTTGGTAAGTGCTGCTCTAGAACTATCCATTGGGACATTTGGATGGAAGTAGATGCACAAATACTCTTGTTGTGTGACATTATGTTAATAATAGACTCCTTCCTGGAGCATAAATGGAGCTCATTTTGCCTAAATAAAGTTTTTTTTTTTTTAAAACATTAAACATTAACAGTCTCTAGAAATAGCAACAACAATAAAAAAATTCATGGCCTCGCACATCCAGGATTGATTCATCAGAGGTTTGGGATTCTCTTGTTTTTCTTTTTAGTTTGTATTTTAGCTTTCCCCTACGCTGTTTGCTTAGGAGCACTGTGGCGTAGAAATAGATTTGACCTGCCTCGACTCAAACGTTCTTTTCCCTCTTTCTTTATCAGTGTTCAGAGCTCAACCTGGTTCCAAATGGAGTGGAACAACAAAAGATTGGATTTAAAGGGATCATCACCATCCCCAAACCGATACAGTTCAAGAGCACGATAAAGGACTACTGTCAGGTAATGACAGCTGTCCAAAACCTGATTCTTTTATGTTTGTGGTTACAAATTGAGTTGTTTCTCAGATTTTATTCTGCTACATTTTATTTTATATTCTATTGTAAATTTAATTGTAAATGTAATATGTTCCTATTTCTTGCACTGTGTTTATTGTCTAATGTTATGCACCACCCGCCATGACAAATTCCTAGTATGTGAAACATACTTAGCAATTAAACGGTTCTGATATTAACTGAAGGATTATTAATTAAAAAATACTCTTGTATACAAAGTTTAACTATTCTTTGCAGGGGTTTTATTGCAGTTGGCATCAGATTGGATTTATTATTCCTAAATGAGTTGTGGGAAAAACATCTAATTTTACTGTCTGCTCTATAGGACGTGTCCTTCATGGAGACCTTTGTGTTTGCGCTGCATCTCCAGCAGTTGCGCTGCAGCGCTTTAGTGTTGCGACTGCAGACGCACAACCCCAAGAAACGTACGGTGGCCGAGTGCGTCCTCTCCCTACGACAGCTCGGCCCTCAGGAGACGGAGCACTGGCTCGAGCTCAACCCTCCGTCCAAATCCTCTGTGAGTGTCCACTTCACGTGTTGTGAGTCAGGCATGTGGCACTAAAGTTTGTTATTGGTCTTAACGCTGGTGCCGGTCTTTGTTTCCATTACATTGTGCCATTGGGAGCACAGTTTGAGAACATTTACAAGATGGTCAGGAATTAAACAATTATTATGATTTTTAACATTTTGTTCTACATGGCAGAAAATATCCCCCTCATGAATTTTGCAGCTTTTACGTGTCTTAAAAAGAGCAGCTAATCATTTCTGAAGATGATCTTGCTGGACAAAACATGTAAATATCACAAACTTGTGTTTGCCACATTTTCTGCAGTAATCCAAATCAAATGGAAAAGTCCCATTGGCTTTTTGTTGGTGGAACCAGTGTGATGCTAACTACCTGGTTAACCTAAAAAAACACGTCATCCTACAGCGCTCTATTTGGACATACGCCAAAGTATTGGGCCGCCAGAAATTTTGACCTAATGATGTTGCTTGGTGAGAAGTCAGAGGATCAGTGAAGAGATTACAATTAGTCCTGAAGGGGACATGAATGTCTGAACCAAATGACACTACAATACATCCCATTTTTTTTTAGATATTTGACAACAGTGCTAGCTGAGCGTGTCTCACCGGCTGGCCAGCTATGGCCAAGAGGAAAAACTTCCTGTGTGGGAATATCCAGAACTTTTATGACTTATTGTCCATCGTTTCCTCTGTTGGCTGCTGTCTTTTATCACCTTTCTATAAGCACATTAAGGACAAAGCCCTGTGTGTGCCTCATAAAACTGTCCCCATGATGCATTGTAGCCCACTGGCATGTACTGTACTCTCGGCCCCACCAGGGGAACACCGAGGCAGACTTTATGTTGTTGCATAATCACAGGAAAAAAGAGAAAGGGGATTCATTATCAAGGGGAATTGGGAAATGTGCTTTTATTGGAGAGAAGAAACAAGATTCTGGAAATGTAAGACATGGAAAGTAGGTCAAACCTCAAACCATTTCCGCGGCTGAGAATGGTTTTGTTGATAAATGGATGCATGTCTGGCCAGTGACAGTAAAATGTGAACTGTTTCTGCACTTAGTGGTTCCGACGGTGAATCATCTTTCAGAGGGTCGATTTGACTCAGTGAGTGATTTTACCCATCTTGCGGACACAAAAGGCCCAAATTGTCCAAATCACTGTCAGTCAGTTGAAGCTCCGAAGGGTCAAAACAGCTGAACTCCTTAGAAGTCTTGAACAGGAAAAAAAAAAAGCTGGTGGTCCAAGATGAGTCATACACACGTCAGAGATATTACATTTGACTTGAAAAGGTTGATAAATATAATGTATAGTAATCTGTTAGGGTACATTCTTAGTGATTTTTCCCCTTTAAAAACTTTAGTTGCGACTCATAGGCATTTAATGCAGAGCAGATAAACACTGTGTTCATCCTTCTTATATTGATTCTAGCCATGTGTCGTAGCATTGGGGATTTTGTTCATGGTCCCCAGAGGAATGAAAACCCCCGAAAATAAGTACTTTTGAAAAGCAATGGTAGTTTGGTGTTTGATGCCTGAAAAAAGGTCTGTGGTGACCACGATCTTAAGAGATTTTAACGTTTTGTTCTACGACGTAAAGTACGACAGTAAATACCCCTCTTGTGAATTTAGAAGCTTTAATAAATAATCATCCTGAAAGTGCTTTTTTTCTAGGCAGACCTGAAACCTTTTTCTTCTTCTTTTCTGTGTATCTTCTTCATTTACTCTTAACCAGTAACTTATAGACTGATATTTACACATCTGAACAAATACTCACACGTGTATTTATTTTAACCAAAATTATTCAAATAGCCCTAGTGGTTGCAGAGATACATCTTTTTTAGTTTGGGTATGCAATTTGTGAGGAAAGGGCCTACAAATAGGTTGGTTTTCAAAAGGTTAAAGATTTTATATTTAGTCATTTTCACAATGAAATGCCACGAAATGAGGACACGAAAATAGATTGTTGTGCCATGAAAAGTTCAAAGAGTTTTTACATATCTGAATATACTATATATAAAGATATAATTGTATTTATCTTTCAGGTGTGCCACGCTGAGTTGCAGCTCACCACCTGTTTTCAACCAGTCAACGGACGCATGCAGCTCCAGGTCCTCGCCGCCCAAAACCTCCCAACATCCTCCTCACCGCTCACCCAAGGTACTGGAGGTGTGACTGGAAACAGTCTAATGTGAAATGATGTACACAACAACAAGAGAAAGAGTAACTCATCTTTGACTAGCACGCTGTTGTTTCCACCTCTCAAGCCTTTTTTGTCAAAGTGGAGATGCACCAGTTGGGGCGGGTGGTGATGAAGAAGAAGACTCGCATCCTGAAGGCCTCTGGCGGGCAGTGTAAATGGCCGGAGACGTTTCACTTCCCCTTGGCCTCGTTAGACCACGCCTACTCGCTGTCAGTCAAACTCTACAACCGGAGTTCGGTCAGGAGGAAACAGTGTCTCGGACAGGTGAGTTGTTCTGACTCCAGGTTTTACGTTAGACTTTTAGTCTAGTAGTGCAAAGTTCAAATTTCCATATTTTTCCTGAACACTTTAAACACTCACCGTCCATGTTGGTTTAAGAGTCTAAAAATAATTGTACATCCGCAATTTAAGTTTTTTCTTTTTTCTATATCTTACTGTTCAAATATTTCTTTGGTAAGTTTTGCAAGTTTTGTTCTGCTATACAGAGCTGCTAACGCACCCAAACGTACCCGTGATCTCAAGCTGTTTCAGAGGCTTTAACATCCCAAAATGCCTAAAATATTACGAACTGATTAACTTCCTGGGATTAAAACTGAAGGATGTTAATTTGAGTTTTCAACAACTCCGCAAAGAATCGGCAGCATCATTAATATCAATATATGTGGACAGTAAGTAAAATAATCATACTTAAAGACTAAATAACCTTTGATGAACAGCCGTTGTGTCCACAGGTGGTAATTACAGAATATTGGGACGCGTTTCTCTTTATTTTGTGGTCTGCTTCAACATAGTGTCACAGTAGGAAGTAAAGTAGTTAAACACAGTCATTTATTTTTTATTTCATGAACTATTTATCTATTCATTAATTATTAATCATGAACTAACCATTGAACTACTGGTCACACTAGACTAAGTAAGGCTTAAGGAAAAACACACAGGAGTGTATCGATGTGGGAAAAGTTCTCGTTTTAACAGGCCTCACCTCCACACACACACACACACACACACACACACACACACACACACACACACACACACACACACACACACACACACACACACACACACACACACACACACACACACACACACACACACACACGCACGCACGCGTGCACGCACGCACGCACAGAACTTGAAAAAAAGATAAAATGCAACAAGCTAAAGAAGGATTGTCTTCCCAATGCTTCTGGCAGGTTCCGCTGGGATTCGACAGCTCCGTCCCAGAAGCAGTGGAGCAGTGGAAGGACACGGTAGCTCACCCAGAGAAAATGGTGTCAGCGTGGCACCGGCTGAGCGCTGCCTAAACCTCCTCTCCTTACGTCTTATTTGAGCTCTACGGACAAGATGCTCCCGTGCTGATGGTCCCGCTGTGCTCGCTTGCTTCTCCACTGATGGACGCGGCCTTGTGCGCCAGCGGAGTTGTCTTTGACGCACCGGACCGTAAACTCCTGAACGTGCTCTGAATGCCAGATTGCCACTGTTCAGGTGCTCGGTTGTAAATAAGGGTTTCGAACAAAGTTTAATCGCTGGAAGATTCTGGGGTTGTTTTTTTGTGTGGACAAAATTTAACAAAATCCGCTTCGTAGCATTTAGCTGTACATAATGCTGTATTTTGTAACTCACGTGCTTTTTTAGGGTGAACTTTGTCACTCTGTTTAAATTAGAGAGAAAGTTTACAAGCAGAGAAAGTCACCATAGAGCCAAACTCACTGTATCCGTCTGTAATTAACCCATCTTAAAGGATTAGGCTGACGGTAATCTGCACTTTTCTTATTGTCAACAAACCAAACAAAGATCTAAACTAACACTTAGTTTTGTGTAAATACGAGTCAGGACCACAGTTTAATTTGTATTTTTAAAGACTATAATTTCCTGAAACACCCGTGGCACTATAGTGTTCAGCAAACATTACTTAAATATGCAATAACTGAATGTTTTGGCCAGAAGATGTGAACACAATATCATCATTTTTTAAGTTGATACGGCAAACAGTTGTGAACATGAATCCTATATTTAATCTCTTTTTTTAAGCTTTGTTTTAGGTCTCCACCAACTCTGGAGGGATAAATCTGACTCTGAACGTGTTAAATACTCCATTGTGTTCACCAGCTAGTCCGCGTCTGTCTGCTGTTTAGTGCTGAGAAGGTTGTGTACAGTTGTTTTTCAGAGCCTCTTATCTAAAAAAAACAGCACTACATAAGTGCAGTCCATTTACCATTTGTAGCCGCTTTAAACGGGAGTAAATTATTTTCAGGGACTATTTCAAGTTGCGGATTAATGGACATTTGACCTGTTAGCTTGTGATGTGTTTTAATAGTTTTTGGACAACACATCAGCAATAAATCAGCGACATGACTTTGTAGTAGAATCAGTCTTTTCATGGTATTTGTTGACAATAAGAGAAATTTAAGTATTACTCGATTTATCCTTTAATTCCCACCATGTTATTGTAGAATACAACAGTATCAACCCCTTAGCAGTACGCTCATGATGATAGCACTTTATTTTTTTGTATGTATTTAAAGTATTAATGTTGAAAGTTTAGCGATTAAAAGTAGATGTCGTTTGGAAATGTCAAGTTATGTGTGTGTTTATTGAAAGGAAGAAGCGAGCAGAGCATTAATGAATGAATAAATAAACAATCAAAGTGTTAGTCTGTAGGTGACATTTCGTCTTAGCAGAATCCAAATTAAGACAAGGATCACTTTAACTTTGCGCAATAATTCTGGGACTCAATTTGTATGATGGGTAATCATATGAAAGGAAACCAGACCAGGGCCTTCAGCATGTACATGTTACACTCGGTGCAGCACCTGTTAAAATAGGTCAACAGCCATAAACCACAGAGTCACCCTGTCACTTTTTATTGAAGAGGCCTCTGGTTGAGAAATCTCAAGGCAAACAGCAAGAGCCACGGTGCTTCTCCTCCTCATGGCTCTGGGACATCCTGTTTTTCAATTTCACCCTTTATTATAAAGGTCATTTAACGTCACTACTGTTTGTGTGCCATAGTGACGATAGAAAGGTTTGCCATTCGTGTGGAGAAATCAAAACAATTTCCTTTCAGATGCAGCACGTTGAAAAGTTTCAGTGCCAACACTTAAAAAAAAAGAAGAAAGAAATCATATTGCAGGAAATGTGTGAAGGTTTGAGGAGCTTTGTAAACATTATTACTATATTTTGGGGAAATAAAACCCTGAGGTTTATCATCCCAGATGGAATCCCGTCTCCAGTTCAATCTCATAAAGCATGAGATTGACTGCTCTGTGTAACCAGCTGTAGACGTGACACGCAAACACACACCCAGTGAACAATAAGTCTGTGGACCAAGAAAACAGAGTCCGACGGGTGTTTGTGTTTAAAGTGTGCGTGTGACCAGGACAACGGGAGCTGGCCTGCGTCACAGAGCCCTTCATATCCTGGCGTGCCAAAACACCATCATCTTTATTTTGCGTAATTAATGTTTGATTTATGGTTAATGTTACACAGAGGGCATTCCAGACACACCTTAACCCGTGACTTGACTTAACACTCAACTCTCAGCTCAGACGAGCTTGTTTGACTTTGACTTAGGAAAAGGTGCTTGAGTCTCACAAGCAGGATTTGGGGGGGTTTATTGTTCCTCTTTGTGCTGAACAGATTCTTTTCCCGACACTCATTTGGCCGGTTGCGACAGTGAGTCTGCTGCACATTCCGGATGTCTTATAACCTCATTCTTGTGTCTGCACGTTCCTTCACCTGGGAGACACAATGGAGAGGTTACAGGAGTCCTGCATCAGAGAGGAGAGCTGTAAGAGTCATGCTTCTCTCCTCATACATGAAGGCCCTTCCTCTGGTTTTCATTAAAAATATAACAACTCAGATGTTTTTGAAGAAAGGAACATTGAAACAAAATAATTTTAACTCCTTAAGGAAAGTAGTCCATTGATGAACATTTTCCAGCTAGATTTTTAAAGGAATTCTGAAGAAATCCTGCAGAATTTCGATTATGTGACAGTATGCATTTAGATTAGAACTATTCATATCCTAGCGAGCCATCGCTGTACCTCACACCTCCAAAACAAGACAACATCAATGAAAATGATAATTTTAGTCACAAAACGTCATGACTGAAGAAATCATACATGTATTAAAGATATATTAAAGATATCACAGGAGAAGTCTGGCAATATTCTGGCTGTTAAGAGCTCTCATGAAAAGTGACAAGCCAACAAGTACCGCCTGTGTATGTAAAGCATGGCATCTCTTATTCCTCTGTGTCATAAATATCTATTGTTGTTCACAAATTAATAAAAACACATCAATGAGCCACACTGGAAAGAGTTGAAACAGTCATGATCTGTATTGGAATGTCAAATTGCATCGTCACCATCAAATATGATAAATTAAAAACTGAACATTTTAACTGTAGTTCATTTGAAGTCAATTAAAAATACAACATGCTGCCGATGGACATATTCATTAAGGCACTAAATATGTATAAATCTGCTGCAGAAAAGAAATAGTCCCTAATGAGTGTAGTGTTTACTCGTGTTTGAGTATTTTTTGTTAAAAACTACAGTGCCCTAGATAATTATTTAGCTCTTCTAAAAAAATTTCAACTTTATATTGACTTCACAAGGAACCAATGGTTTCGTGCCACAGACAAGGAAGGGAAGTCAGAAAGAACTGAGAGATGTAGCAACACACTGCTGGTTTTGGTCTGGATTTGTTGACAACAAGAACAAAGGAATAATATTATACAGCATATGCTAGAAACTGCAGAGTAAAAATAGTGTGTGATTCAGCCACCAAGGGGCACCAAAGTCAGAACATTTCAAATCTTGCACATGTTGGCTTCAAATGAGATAAATATTCTTTCTCGGACAAAAAAATAATTAAATGAATAATGAATATTCTTGTAATAACATTGAAATCAATTAATGTAAAGGTGTGTTTCATGGTAACAAACTCAGAGTATCATCTGACTCTGCAGGTGAAGTGTTTAGCGTCTCTTAGCTCATTGTTTTTGTTTTATAGTGTCGTTTTCAGCTGTTTAAAAAAGAAAAGAAAGAAAAGCTCCCAAAGAAACACTGTAGACGGCAACACTGTAAATGGCAGACAGACTAAGTTAGCAGCTGGTTAAGATAGCATTTAGCAGGTAAAAAGCCAGATATTTCCCTCAGGTGTTGGTGGAGACCAAAACATAAACTAAAAGAGAGTGGATATTGTACTAAGCTCTGCTAGATAAACAGAAACAAATGAAAGCTTCTAGCTGTGACTGCCGGAAGTGTAAATTGGTGGCTGTATGTTATCTTAAGAGGAGACACTGAATGTCTGTTTTGTTTTGTATCCGGGCGGCAAAATACTTTGTTGAATTTGAGGGTAAATGTTACCCTCAAAGATTTTTTTTTTTTTTACAACATTACAAGCTGAAAGAATTCATTCGAGCATGAGCACAGTGGAGAGGGTTTATTTTGAAAGTAGCTACGTAGCAGAGTAATGTCCAGCGGGACCTCATGTGGTCGCAGGAGTCTCCGTAACAATAGTGCACCGACCACATTGCTCACATATTATGTGCGCTTTGTCCTGCTACTGGGTACAGCTGCTCAAAGCTGATTAGCTCTGGTCGACCACCAGCTGCTGGTTTTCATCAAAATTGGGTAAAAAAACGTTCATCCGTCAGCAGGATGTTCCGATCAAGGCGATGTTCCTCCTTGATTTGAATTCTTCACATACTGAATTTCATACTGAATTTGAGTTTTTGGTTTAGTAACTCCCCCTTTTTTTTTACATACACACACACAGAGTGCAGGTAAACTGTACATTTAGCTAAAAGCCAATCCTGTTCCTTTGGACTGAACATTATGGACATTATTTATTATTAATTCATAATTTAAACAAGATTCATAAGCTCATCACTATTGTCACTTTACCTTGATATACTTTTATTTACTGTTTTACCTATTTACGGTCTATGCATTTATGTCTCATTATGCTAGCCCAAATATTGGTTGGATCCCTGTTTATATCAAAGGCTATTCATTTTGAAATGACTGTCTAACTCTTATTTTAACTTCTGCATTAGTTTTTTTACTGACAAGGTTTTTTTATGAGCATTGAGAGTTAGTCTGAGGTCTCAAATCGTTATTACCATTACTGCTTTCTTGTTATTGTTGACAATAACTTGAAACTTGAGTCTTTACTAAACTATCCTCACCTGTGCTGAGTCAGAGCGCCCTCCTGTGGTAACTGACAGAAAGTGCAGGATTTGATTGGCCTCCCAGTGTTGAGCAAGGTAGGTGTGTGTGTGTGTGTGTGTGTGTGTGTGTGTGTGTGTGTGTGTGTGTGTGTGTGTGTGTGTGTGTGGGTGTGTGTGTGTGAACAAGGTGACGCACTCTCCTCTACATTTAAAAACGTGAGCAGGCAGGAACGGGCAAAGCTCAATTGCCAAGAACACATTGAAGAGAATGGACACAGACAAGAAGAACATGACTCTAAGAGAAGGATTCCTGGTGAAAAGGGTAAGAGTTTTGGCTATTTAGGCTCATCTATTATCATACTACTGTAAGATATATAACAGCACGACAGAAGAGTCTGTTGATTTTCTGAGAATGTGATTACAGGGCCATCTTGTTCACAACTGGAAGGCGCGCTGGTTCGTGCTGATGCCAGACAAGCTGCTGTACTACAAGTACGAAGATGGCAAAAGGGACTCATGCCAGCGAGGCAAAATCCTTCTGAAGGACTGCGTGATAACTTGTCCTTTCCTGGAGTACGAAAATCGACCGGTGAGTTATTTTTATATTATATTTTATACTTTTTAGAAAGTTCCAAAAGTTGGCCTGTCACAATATCAGATTTTCAGTGGATGATTATCGAGGCCAAAATAACTCACGATAACGATATTATCACGAACATTTGAGAAAAATAAGAACACATTCATCTTGAACTTTGTTCTGAACTTTGTGCATTTTGTCTCTTTTTTGGTAAAAGATCTAATTTGTTCTGGGGGGCGTTTAGGGAGGGAGACAAAGTGAGAATGAAAAGAAAAGGAAATGATGAAGAGGAGCTGGATTATTTACACAATATCATTAACATGTTGTCAATATTTCACTTTTTATATATTGCAGTTGACTTCAATACCGGTATATTGTGAATTAAAGAAATGATCAGTGTATAGTTAAAGTGAAGTGTGTCCTCTTTAAGTGATGGCAACGTTCCCCTTGTTAAGTATATGGATTTAAATTAAATTGTTACGTTTAATTTATTATTTAAAACATTTAATTACAGACAGTTTTCTATCTGATGTCCCCATTTCTGAAAGAAATTGATGAGATAAACCAAATATTAAAGGGGAAAAAATAACAACAAAAAAGAGACAAAGAAAACAATTCTATAAAACCACTAAAAAGCAATTAATTCATTTGATTTGATAATTTGATTTGATTCTGTCATAAACATAAATATATTTGAAGACACAGACGGTGTCTTCACCAGCTGAGGCTCACTGTTGCTTCAGGCTGCTGTTTCGTCAGAATCTGTTTGTTTTTTTGGGGTCTAAATTTGGTAACAGAACTAGGCATCAAGCTCCCCTCTATTTATGTTTCCCAGTTGGTGTTCAAGCTCCAGACAAAGAATGGGGTGGATCATTTTTTGGAGGCTTGTTCCCGGGAGGAGAGAGATGACTGGGCCGGTGACATCACCGCTGCGGTCGGCAAGCTGCCGACATCTGAAGGTGTGAAGGTGCCAATGCAGCAGGACCCTGCTGGGTCCCAGTTGCACGACATCAACCTGAGGTAGGCCGTGCACACGACATTTTACCCACACAGACTTCTACCACACGTAAACGGTGCCTTCACTGCCTCACCCTGCAGACATCTCACTGTTTCTGCTTGTTTCCATGTCTCTGTCTCTCTTAAAGCAAGGTGTTGGACGCCATGTACGACGTCCACAGTGGCATCAACATGAGCAACCTCGTGGAGCACGGCAACACTTACAGCAACTGTTTCTCAGGTGAGGTTTCCAACATATTTAGTCGTCGGCGTCCTCGCAGGTGATGGTTACATGTTGTCCACCTTTATAATATTGCAGTTTGGTTGTGATCCCTGCATGATGCTGGTGAAATCAATGAGGGTGGAAATAACAATAATAAACTATCTTCTGGAATTTAGGCTGGAACTTTAACTATCATAATTAATTAAATTATGTTTTGAATTGTTTGCCTGTGTTTTTAGTCGGTTGTTTTGGTTTCAGCCAACTCAAATTTAAGTTTGTTTTAACCTTGAAAACCGTGTGCGAAAATCCCCCCCCGCACCTATTATCGGACAAAAAACAACAACAACGTTTTCTTAATTATCTCCAGAACCACATCGTTGTTTATCTTCATTTAAATTGCTACAATACCGCAACCCTTGTGAGAAGAGACATGTGCTGTGAACAATTATTTAAGTAACCGTTAAGTTTATGTACTTACGTAATCTCCGTCGACTGCATCAACTTCTACGGCGGACCGTAAGGTTTCACAAAATCCTTAATAAGTAGCCCTTAATTAAGTATGTTTCCATCCATCTACTGTATCATTGTGTCCATGGATAGACTGTGGCATACAGACATGAACATATGTGACGTCCCTGCAGGCTCAGCGGTGGTGGACTGGCTGGTGTTCATGCAGCTGACTCTGACCCGTGTGGAGGCCATGACGCTGGCCTCGGCCCTGCTGGAGGAGGGCTTCCTGCGGACCATCGGCCTGAAGAGTGTGCAGGCTCTGCGCACCGCCGGCCTCAGTGAGCAGTTCATGGACGACTCCACCGCGCTGTACAGCTTTGTGAGTACCAGGAAGACTCTGCTTGCCGACCTCCAGCCCTTTGTCGCTGCTGCCACATTGAGAATATCCACATGCATCGTAGACAGGTTTTCAATGTGGATGCATTCATTAAGCAGGTCGGAGTTGTATTTAATGTGTTTTATCACAGTCTGACAGCTTAAAGAAGAGAGGAAGTGTGAAGGCAGAGTCTTCACGGTCTGCAGTGGAGCTGAGTGGAAAAGTGGTCAAGAGAGGATATCTACTGAAACAGGTAAGCACACAGAATAATAATAATTATTATTAAGTATGTAAGTAAATAGGCAATGTTATGTCACAATGTATTAAATCAGCTATTATTGAAGTCCATTAATGGTTGATTTAATACATGTAATAAGGATTTATTGTTTAGTTAAGGGTTGCAGAAAATGCAGACTTATTTGTAACTTAGAAGCCTTTTATAGCCACCAAACTAACCCTTGACCGTCCTTTAAACACAGGGACACAGAAGGAAGAACTGGAAGATGCGACTGTTTGTACTGCGTTCAGAGCCGGCTTACCTTCACTACTATGATCCAACCAAGGTGAGTGTACAGCAGCCCATGCTACTGAGACCCAACACAGGCCAATACACTATTAAAGTCACTAAAGACGTAAGTGATTCAATTACCGTTAAAGTCTTATAGAAATCAAATAAGTGTATTTTTCTTACAAACACACTAAATGCTAGATTACATGACCTCACTAAATGCTTAAATGGTGATGCAAAACAAAGCAGCTGTTTTCTTTTCCTGAGCCTCATGCCAGTTATGACTCATGAAGCATTAATCACTTTCAAGTCTCTGTAATTAATTTCCATTAATCTGACTCAGTCTTATCCAATTCCTGTGTTACATCACTCAGGATGACATCAGCCCCGCTGGCGGCTTCTCTCTGCGATCCTGTCTGGTGTCTTCTCTGGACGATAACGGAGTTCCCTCAGGTGAGTCACTGTCTGCAACTCCCGTGACCGCAGAAGCATAAACTCTTCAAAAACAAAGTTGTAAGCAAGCAAATAATCAGACAGGAAGAGTAATGAGAAGAAATGGTTTTGTTTGCCTTTTTCTGATTGTTGGTTTTATGTCACTGCTTCCTTCTTGAGTTTATAAATTACATCATGTGATGAAGTGGAAGCAGAAGACCGAGGCAGTTTACAGTCTTCAATGTTTTTATTATTACTTTATTTTGTATTATTTCATGAATTGATGATAAAAAGTATTGTTTGTATCTCCAAAGCCTGATATACCTGTGTAGTTTAATTTGAGTTAATCCTGCTGCTGTAAATATATAGAGCACCAAATCTCCTATGGAAATTGCCCTCAACAAATGCATAATTTACTCAAGTTTGAGTAATGTTTGCTGAAAACTGCAGCGGACAGAAGGTTTCGGAAATGATTTGCCTTTTAATGTTTAAATGAAAAGTAATATTCCTAACCCTGAGAACCACAGACCGGAAGGGAAAAGTCAAAAAGTATTGAGAGACAGCGATTTAGAAAAAATACAGAACAATGCCAGAATGTGCTCCTTATGAAATGTCATCTTTTGAGGTGTTTAAGACTGAAGTTACAGTTTTTTTCGATCAATCATTCATTAATTTTATTTATTTCCACATGTCTTTCTTGTCAAGTTTTTTTCTTTTCTTTTCTTTTTTTTTAGCCTCTGGGCCAAAAACATGGCAACTGGCTTATATATTGAACTGTAACTGCATTATTTCTGTTTGTCAACCCTAATGCAGTTCTACTTTACTGACCCACACAGGTGTGAAAGGCAACATTCAAGGCAACTTGTTTAAAATAATCACCCAGTCAGACACACATTACTTCATGCAGGCTCCGACCCACCAGCAGAAGATGGACTGGATAGATGCGATCAGAGAGCAGACGTAGAGCGGTTAAGACTTTTTAACATATTAACACGTTAATTTATCCTGCTATGAAGAAAGATTTACACATTCCATGAATGTATACTTGCAGCAGCAAACCGGAACTATGTCATTTAAATTCATTTAAATGACAGTGTTAGTGATCACAAAACATTTCAGACCATGTATCTCAGTATATCAGTTGGATTATTCTGTATTTTTTAGTTTGTGCACGGAGGATTTAAAGGCATTTAAAAGCCCAACTAGCTCAACGTTCTGCATATGTTTTACAAGATTTGTTCCTTAATAAACTATAAATCATTTTTGACTTTATTCTCGACATTCATTCACTTATCCATGTAGGAATTATTGATATATGGTGCTGAGAAGTACTTGAAAAATTATGATCTAATAATAACAAAGTAAGCTTATTGGTTCTCCATCATAGTTTCATACTTTGTCCAGTTTGACTGAAACAAGTATTACATTGTAATCTATGTGGTCTTAAAAGGTCTTAAAGGGAATTTTATTTAACTTGTTGAACGCTGCAAAAACCCTATACGGTTTATATGATAGTTTAACTTAAGTAAGAGGGTCTGACACCAGGAGGAAGTACAAGTAGAGACAAGAAAAGGCCTCCGGTGGTTTTTGTCCCAATCATCACGTTTGAGTGCAGACCGGCTGCTCCCAGCAATCACAAACTGGCACTCCCACTCTGCAAGCTGAGTCGAGCCTTTATCAGCTGAATGACTCAAGCTGAGCTGTTGTTGGTTTACAGGCTTGTTCCAGTAAAATCATAAGCGACGGAACACCTTAGTGTCACAAGAAGCTGTGCAGTCAGTCTTAAAGTAAATCCAAGGAGAAACACTAAACCACAAAGCAGAAAACAGCCAAACAAATAACAACAAAAGTGGTTTATTGCAGTGAAGTAAAGTCAATATGAAACGTTCTCACAGAATTAGCTCAGGGGCAAAGAAAAGTACATGAGCCGGTGGGCGTCAGTGGCTTCTACAAAGTTGATAATGGTACAATAACAGAAAGTATGAGATAACCTCTGCAGCTTTGTTTTTAATCTGGAGGCAAACTGAGAGGAGTGTGTGTGTGTATGTGTGTGTGTGTGTGTGTGTGTGTGTGTGTGTGTGTGTGTGTGTGTGTGTGTGTGTGTGTGTGTGTGTGTGTACTGGCATGCACTAACGTAGGCTACGCAAATCGTTTTACATTATTACACCTGTTACAGTACTGATTCGGGCACAGAATGACAATCGGTTGGTTTCAGAAACATTCATCTTCATGCAGGCGCTCGTAAACGTAAGTGCTTTCAAAGGTTAACTCCAGAGAAATCAAAGACAGACGTCTGAGATTCGAATGCACAAAGACGGATGCAGCACTCCTTTCAGCAGTGACACATCACGTCTGTGCAAATGTTCATCAGGAAGGGAAAATAGTATCGTTTAGACCACAATTGCTTCAGTTCAAATCACATTCCTCGGTTGATTTAAGACATTGCCGACTGTTACATTCAGTCTAACTTCAAGTCCCCAAACAGGTAATCTAGTGAAGGCACTTAACATGTGGTTACGAGGCAGGCGTCACTTTGTTCCCCCACAGCCCCATCATGGGTCAATTCATTAAAAGTAGCTCTATTCTAACCGTTTGCCCTGCTGGTGCTAGGCCACCTTGGTGAGCTGAAGGTCTCCAGAGACCCGTAAGGCAGTGAGGGAGGCGAGCGGGGTGAGCCGGTGGGTGAATCCGCACAGAGGCTGTCCGTCCACCAAGATGCGAAATTGCTGGTGCTCACAAACGATCTCCATCTAACAGTCGGAGGAAGAGGAGGAGGAGGAGGAAGAGGAGGAGTAAGAGGAGGAGGATGAGGAAGAGGAGGAGAAGGTCAGTATTTATTTTTGATGCAAAAACTACTAATTACAGATTTGCCTGCAGGGTATGGAAGGTTTAGGTTGTTCACAACTTAAAGGCCCTGAAAACCCATTTTCTCATCTGTTTCTGTAAAAAGTTTAGATTATTTTACTTGTGAGATTTCTGTATTTGTTTTTTGTTTCCTCCTGAACTGTGCTTGTAGCTTATTTAGTCATGAATATGGGATGTTATACAAATAAATCCTTCAGATTTGTTTTCAGTGGCTTTAAGGGCAGAATCTAAAAGTGTCTTGTACAGAGCAGCGTGGTGGTTGAACAAACAATAAGAAGAAATAATGTTTAAATGTGAACCGTTCTATTTTGAATTCATCTTCCATTCAAATAATTTGCACTACAGGAAGAGCTCCTGCAACTCTCAAGGAAAAATACATTTTAATATCTAAGACCATGCAGAGATCAGAGAGGTGAAAAATAAAGGCAGGACACATATTTTCCTTTTGACCATGATGATGGCTTTTTACTTTAACTGTCCTCGATGTCAGAGACTCTAAACGTACCTTGAAGGATTCTCCAGGTGCAAACGGAAAGTAGGAGAGGGTAGTTTCAGCTCTTCCCCACTTTCCAGCCAGGCGAGCGTTGCGTTGGACGGCCTTGTCCATGAAGCTCACCTTGAACTGAAGTCCCACGTCGCCGTCTGTGTCCTCGTCCTGAGGCTCACTGGACAGAATCACCTCCATGCTGCTCGAACACACAAGACATGTCACTTTACTGCTCTTCGTTTCAGAGGCAGATATTCTATTTTTATTAGTTTTGAGGTTTGGACAAAACAAACAAGGTTTCCCTTTGGGCTCTGGGTAATTGTGAAGGCATTTCAAACCAAACAATAACCACCAGATTCATTCATAATGAAAATAGTTATTAGTTGAGTAATAACAAGAATTGGGATACTCATAGTTATATTCATCAGCAGTCACTTCAATGCATTGAATACTTTTAATACTTTAAGGGCATTTTCTGATGAAATTATACATAATTTTACTTAAGTAACATTTTCAATGCAGGACTTTTACTACCTACAGTGTGGTATTAGTACTCTATAGGATCTGAATACTACCTCCAGCACTACTAATATCATGTAGCTTTTCTATTTGTCTCCCTTTTATTTTACATTATACTATATTACTTTATTATTTACTGCTGGTGGAATCAACTGAATTATAAATCTATGTTGTTTTCTTTAGCGAACAGTGACATCTTCTGGTCTTTATCTCAACTGTACTAAGAATAGTTAATCGCAAGTTTAAACCCACAATTTAATAATAAATGTGTTAAAAGGCAGGGTTTTTTCCCTGCAGGAGTATTTATAATTTCTGTATCCAATTTTTACGTGGTTGAAGGTACATTTACTTGAATCTTTATTGAATACTTTATTCGAGAATATGAAACTTACAGGGCCATTCTGCATCATGAGTATGCTTTTACTTTTAAAACTTTAAGTACATTATGTTGCCATTACTTCAGTACTTTTACTTAACTTTACTTGTATCAGAGTATAGAAGATATTACTACTTGTATGTGAATGATATGAAGTGATTACAATCATCAAACACACGGCTCTGTCTTTGGCCCTGATTACATGGCAAGCTAAAAACCTTATAAACAACAATATTCTGTACAAATATGCCATTTTGCAGGGGATTTTGTATTTCTTGCTGCAGGCATTACAATATTATTATACGTTAATTATACTACATGTTTCATAGTTACATTATATTATATGTTTGATTTGAAATGACAAAGAAAACTGCTTTTGGCAGCACATTTTGATAGTGGAGTTGGTATCATAACGACCCGAATCAATAAAAAGCTCTATTACATGCAGTATTTAGGAAAAATTGTCCTTTGAGGACATTTGTCCATAAAACCTCCCTGATGTTTCTTCTTGCATCACATTTTATTTTTGTCCCAGTATATGTTTTTTTTTGCAAGCAGCCTAGTTGTTTTTTCTTAATGACTGACTGAGTAAATAGCCAATTGATGGTATCAACCAAAGAAATTCCATGTGACTCAGATTTTCAGATTTCATGGGATTTTGCAGCTCTACCACGCAAATTCACATACCAACCTATAATTAGGAAATGCACTGGCATTACAAAGATATTTTCCCCAAAAAGGGACTCGCTGGGTGGTTATGCACTCAAACACAGACACCAGCTGAAATCCTGTTTTAAATATGCTATAGTATGTATTGTTTTCTTCATAACTTTATGGCTGCCACGTCATGTGTGCAACAGTAGGCTATATCAATCATTTATAATCCGCTTTTTTTTATTACAAAATGAAGGAAAAAAAGGTGTGCACTTACTTCTTGGGTTTTTTGTTAATAATTCCCATGACAACCAGCTTCATTGAAGGCCGCAGTCCACCCTTTATCTCTCCGGTGTACTCCCCCTGAGAAACAATAGAGATGTTTCATGTCCAGACGAGCGTCACACCGGATGAGGCCTATATACCGATCAACACACTAGATTATTACTGCACGAGGCTCTTCGATCATGCAGCCTGCTGATGTCGGAATCTGCGGTGAGCTGCAACCTATGGCACCGCCGGAGACAATGGCTGTATTGATCCACATTATAAACAAACACTGACTCAGCTGCACAAACTATATTTCTGTATTTCTTTCAGTAAGCCACGTCCGAGTCAGATATTATGCATTACATCACAATTATAATCACAATTGCAAAGCTACATACATTTTCTTTCTCGTCCTTTTCTTCCATTCCACTCAGGGCGTGATGCAGTGTGGAGGTTTGGAGCGGTGATGCCGACTGAGGACCGATTGACTCTGCAAACCCCGCCTGTACGTTGTCATAGAGACAGGCTCCCAATTTGGCAGTGATAAAGGTGGGAGACCGGCAGAGAGGGGGGGATATATTATAAACTGAATATTTCAGTTCAATGCAAATAATTTCGATAAAAAAGTTGGTTAAAGAAGAGGGTTGTTTTGTTGTTTTATGGACCTTCACGTTCATATCAATGCTTCTCTGGTTCGTAGAGGACCTGTTTTACGTTTCTACGGTACAGACACGCCCCCTTTACAGCCGCCACCGTGCACCTGATGCTGCCTTCATTTGTCACGGTTCTACTCGTTAAACTGGTACATCAAATTATCATCTATGTCTGCTATCTTTTGTCTTAATTCTGCATTTAAGTTCTTGTTTAATTGTAATAATAATACTGATAAAAAACCTACAACTACTATTATTACTACAACTACTACTACTGCTATTGCTACTGCTATTGCTACTGCTACTGCTACTGCTACTACTACTACTACTGCTACTGCTACTACTACTACTACTACTACTACTAATAATAATAATTATTACTGTTACCCAGCAATTAGGCTTGGTTATAACTTCATCATTTAAGTTGCTGTTTGTGCTTATTGTGATTATTATCAAACATGTTCATGAACACAAACAATCAAATTATCACAAAATAATTCACAGTGAACCTGGGGCCCTGGAGCATTTACCCGTTTATATATATATATATATATATATATATATATATATATATATATATATATATATATATATATATATATATATATCATGTTAAGTAATACTCCGATATTTCACAGCAAGATGCTGGGTAGTTACTGTTGGGCAGTATGTAAACTACTGTTGGAATGGCGTATTTCCGATAGCACTAGAAGGCACCAGTAAAAGGAACGCCCACCTCGTGCCAACCTTTGACCAACCAGCGTTGGAGAAGCAGCTGATTTTTGTCACATGACCTCCGTTAACGCGCACCTCGCCTCTTAACATAACAGGTCAAGAGAAAACAGCAGCTAGGAGTGTAAATAGTCCCCAGTTTCGGGGGAAACATCACCAAGAAATGAGTAAGTAACTTTATTAAATACTCGCCAACTTGTTATTGATTTGTGTGTGTGCCTGCCAGCTGCTACGGAAGTTAGCCAACTTAATGTTTGAGTTAAAGCCAGTCAGCAATATTTGTAGCTAACGCTAAAGCCAGCTAACTGGAGACATGAAGGTTTTAGCTGTCAAATCTGAGTCGATTATTTTACATTTTAAACGCGTATTTTAAGCCTCATTTAGTCCCGCTGACTGAGCAGCTCGTTTTGACAGCTGTTTTAATTTCTTTCTCAACTTTGGTGGTTTGTTTGAAAGGACAACTAAAGGTAACGTTAGACTTGCTCATAAAGAAATGAGTTGTGTAACGTTATCTGTAAAACGTCCCACATCTAAGATTCAGATGTGTCCTCTGAGAGACGTGGGGTGTCGTTTGAATAAAACATGCAGAGATGAAAGATTGTTAACAAGCAAGTTCAGCTCACTATTTTTCGAAAATCGTTCAAATGTACAAAACAAACAAATACTAGATTATTACATTGAAAGTGTTTGTCATTTTAGGGAGTGATTACATAAAATAAATGATGCTGTAAACCGTATAGCATGTGTCAATGCAAAGGAAAAGACTATTATAGAAGATTAAATCAAACTCCATTATACTGTACATGTTGTTCCTTTTTACTGCCATATATGACCTACATGAAACAAATGCTAATCCAATTTTTTACACTTAAAAAAACAAAGCTGCTTATCCAGAACCAACCAACACATTGTTTAAGAAATGAAAGGCTCTAAACGATTTTCATACAACGCTAATCATGTGTAAACAACAAATTACCACCTGCATGTATCCAAAAGTTGTTTAAAACAAATGTAGGATTATTTGCAGCTATAATTATATTTTGTTAAAACAATGACCCTGTTGTATATATTGACTTTATAATCACACAATAGATGCATTTCTTTGTTTTGTCAAACTATAACTCGGCTTTTGCTTTCTCTTTCAGGTGAGGAAAGCTCAAGCGTCCTCCTTGGCTATATAGATGTAAAGTTGCTTGTCCAGTTGTGACAACCAATCAGAGGAGTGTCACAATGAAAGTGGCCATGTACCCCTACGGCCAGGAGGCTGAGACGTCTCTTCGGGACTTGTTTGAGTACTTCAAGAGGTGCCTGCGGCACGGAGAGTGGGAGTTGGCCAATGCCTGTGTACCGCAGCTGGTTAACTCAACGGGAGGACTTTCAGAAAACCTACGAAGCATAATCAAAGCTATTGTCTGCCACCCTTACAATTTAAAGTGAGTCGTGCAGCTGCATGCTCACAAGACATGTGTTTACCTTGTGTGTAAAAATGTGAATTCTTAGATAAATCAAACGTAAGGCAGTATTGTTATGAGCCGGCAAAAGTCCCAAAACCACACCCTTATATTTGTGTCATTTGTGCTGTGGATTTAATGACACTGTGTTTATTTTGAAGATGGGACTCTGTGGGCAGTCCACATAAACTGGCTTGGTTTTGGCTTCAGGTTTTGGAGAAATGGACAGAAGAGCAGGTAAAACTATGAAGAATCCAGTATTGCAGCTCAATCTATTGTGCTTATTTGACTTACTCTTTAACAGCATGTTTAGTCACGGCATCCTCCAGCTGTGTGTTGGTATTTGAGAGCATCTCTGTTTGTCCTAACTTACAAAATATGTTTAAGCCAAGTCTTTTGTTGGGACCAGAAAGAAAAATAAAAAAAAAATCACTGTATTCTTTCACAGGGCAGACGGTGTTGTGAAATGATGTGACGAGATAACTCTACTCTTGTTTACTGTCCACTTCAGGTCCCTCTCGATGTCAGAAGAGAACTGGAGTTCCTTCTCCTTCTGGAGGAGTTGGGCTCGGAGAGTATATCAGACACTGTTCTCAAGGTTATTATCATTTCATCTCATTTTACAACTGTCTGCGATTGATAATGCAATTGTAAAAACTAGATAGGAAAGTATTTACCTTTTTTATTAGATTGAGACGCAAGTTTATGTTCACACAGGCTAAGTGTACTGAGATTAACGTGATGTGTTCTATTTTACATGTTGTGACTATAGACTGAGATCAATTATCTTTCAGCAGGAGTTGCACCAGGCCTTCTTGTACACACAGTCTGAGAAAAAAGCACCAGAGGGTTCAAAGACAACAAATGCGGCCGTTGAGTCTTGCCTGCGGACCTTATTGGAGAAGAAAAAGCCCAGACTCGCCCAGTCTTTAACACAGTTCTTACAGGTAATCAAACATATTGTAACTACAAAGCAAAGTGATCTCTATCAATTACACAAATGTAAAACATTTAAATAAAGTCTCTTTCATGTACATGTGTCCATTGAATGTTTGTAGAGTTGAAATCAAACTTTTGCTAACTTTTCTCCTTCTCCAACAGGACGAGTCGTGCACAGAGGACCATGCTCTGCAGAACACTTTCATCCATCACTTGATGAAGGTACTGGGAAAACCGGAGAGAAGGCTGGAGAAGATGGGGGAATGGGTGGAGGAGCTCTACACCGTGTTGTCTTTGATGCCATGGAGCTCTGGCAGAAGTGGCGGGCAGCTGGAGGCGCTGTGTGAGGCGCTGTGGGCCGCCAGAGACCAGCCCCTGAAAGAGGAGAGGATCCTGAGCTCGCTGCTTCGCCCTCGGTGCGATGTCCTAGTCTCTGTTTACTGCTCTGTCGCTTTGAGGCTTCAGAGGGATCATCTGCTGAGGAGCGCGCCTGATACACAAGGTAGTCCGAGTGTGTTCTTACTCTGATATAAACAGGTTGTGGTGCCACTTAAACTTCTCTCTCCTTCGACTCTTGAATTCGTCAATAAAAGTTGAGCATTATTTGATGCTATCATGGTTTTGAGATCATCAGGATTTGCTTTATACTTGAACTAAAACACAGATATGAATCTGTTATGTGGCCCTTTTAAGTTATCTTCATGTTGATAAGTTAGAACAGACTGCTTTGTAAAATCGACGTGTATATATTCCAACTTCCTTTTCTCAGCAGTTTCAGCAGTCAGGTTGTCGTTCTTTGATTTATAGTAACAAAACGGATACAAACCATTTACATAACTTCTGTGCTTTCAGTTTCAAAGCGCAAACGTCGGCATCACCTCTTTTCCTCTTTTAATCACACTTCTGCTTCTGTGGCTGTGAGCACTTAGCTTCATTTAGTGTCTCAAAAAACTTGACACAAGGTAGTTTTCTTCGCATCTTATGTCATGTGGTATTTAACTAATGGGGGAGATTGATGGGCGGTTTATGGTTTAGCTTGTACGTATGACATTGATTTGGCTAATTGCTTAAACCAAGCTTATATCAAGGAAAATAGACACACAATGCAACGTTGAACAATGGTTTACTCCTAAATGCCTCCGCTAATATCTTATCTACCGATGCATAGCGATGAGATAATGGATATCTTAGTCCTTATGTTATATTAATACCTGTAATATGACAATGGTGAAACAAAGGAAACGTTGTAATTCAAGGCGTTAATTCAAGTTTTTGTTCTACAGTCAATTATTTTACTTTTGGTCTTTGTCTCATTACTGGCCAAAACCACAAAATATAATGAAAAAAATAAAATGATCCAAAGAAAAATCGACTAACCTGTCAAATGTATTACTCACTGCCAAACGTCGCCTGTGAACATTTAAACATAAACTCTGCGGTCTGTGTGCCGTAAATAGTTTTGTCTGATTTCATGGGGAATCTGACCTGGTGAGTGTCGTTAGGAATAACTGGCCTCCTTGCTGGACTCGTTTGCTAATGTAGGTCCGACAGAGGCATCATTATGAAATTAAGACTGTTTCATAACCAATTGAAAACCTCTTGTTGTAACTATAAATAATAGCTTGTTACAGATCGTAATGTTCAACTTGTTTCCTCTATTCTCATATCCCCCTTCTTAGTGGACCTTCCTGAAGCAGAGAAGTTGGCCCTCAGTTTATGTTGCCACAAGGATCGTCCATCCATCTGGAAAACCATTTATTTTGAGTGCCTTAGTAGTGGAAAGCATTTCCTTGAGCAGGTCCTGGTAAGTAAACCAATGGGGAAAGATAGTAGAACTAGTTTTGTAATCAGATTTAAATCCCCCCAAGAAGTAATAGAGTGTACGACGCCTTCTTTCAGCTGCAACATGACTCTGTATTTTTCATAATTAGTCCTGGATCGTGATGGTCAAGTGAAGTTGGTTAGCAATTGCATGTGATGAAATGCAGTAATGTAATAAGATTGGTTCCTTCCTGTAGGTTACTGCGCTTGACCTGATTAAACACGAGGAGTTTTCTCAGCTGAAAGACTTACTGAGGTTGGAGTTCCAGCCTTTATCTCGTCTGCTGTTGCTCCTCGGATGGACTCAGTGTCGCAGTCTGAGCGCGGCTCAAACGCTGCTCAGCATCCTTCACCGAGAGCAGGTCGGACATCTGAAGTTCAATTAATTCACTCCTGCAATTCTTAAATCTACTGTATTCTATTAATAGTCTATGGCTATTTTACAGCTATTAAGTGTTGTTTGCTGATGCACTCTCTTTCTTTTTAGGCACCAGCCAATGATTCTGTTCTGCAGGAGTTTTCTGATCTACTGTCCTCTCAGCTTGATATACTTGAATGGTGTAAAAACAACAATCCGTAAGCTTTTGTTTGTTTTTACAAAGTTTGACTGCCATTTAACTCCATCTCAATCGTTATTTATTTTTAACACTTTCATGTCTTTTATAACTGTGTCTGTGTAGAGGGATTTCTATGGAGGCATTGCTGTCACAGCTGCACACTCTAGACAATCACTCCGCCCTCTATATTCTGCATTCTCTGACTCCTTTGGCTCAGTTTGAGGAGCGCAAGATACTGGATCTGCTGAAGCAACTGACAAATTCAAAGGAAAAAGGTCAGCATCTTCATCGTCTTTTCTCTTGTTGTTTTTCTTTTCTCAGTCTGGCATGAATGTTTTGGGTTTGATTGCCAAAAGAATAATGTAATTTTCTTTTCCCAGCAGAAGACACTGAGGTTGTCAGTAATCTCAGTTCTGGTGTGCAGAGGAACATAGTTTTGTTCCAGGGCTTCTGTGCCATGAAGTATGCTATCTATGCTCTTTGTGTAAATGCACATAAATACTCCAATTGCACCGAGTGTGAGCCTATGCAGCAGCAACAGCAGCTCTCTGAAGCAGAAATGGACCAAACCAAAAGCCCAACATCCTCAGGAGGTACGAAAGCTGTCTTCCTTTTCTGCGGTGAAGTTTCAGTTTGATGACGGATGATAGAAACGTTTCCTGTCTGATCATTTTTAGCTGATTATTACATTATTATATGCAAAATAAGAAGACAGTGGTGTCTTTGTGGATAACCTGTTTAAATATACAGTATTTTAAGTTGGTTTTAGAATTTGCTTTTATCAGCTTCTCAAATATTCCTGCTTTTCTCCATTTCATACCATATTAAACTGAATACTTTGGGGTTTTGGGCTGACAAAACAAAACAAGACATTTAAAGACATCCCTTTGGTAAAACTGCATATAAGGACCATTGTATGTAAAAAAAATAAAATAATAATTCCGAATATCCGAGATTAAAGACAGAACTTCACAGAATAAAATATAACATTTTGTTGCATAGGAACCACATCCCTTCACTTTGTGAGGTTGTATTAACCTCATCATACCACAGATGACGCAGTAAACAGGGAATGCCACGTGCAGACGCTAGTGTGGAGGTGTACCATTATGAAACATGGTGACATCCTTGTTGATGCACAAAAGCTATCTCCACATCCAGATCATTATTTTATTTTTGTCTGGATACTGATTCTGGGCTCAAATCACGAGTATTTCCTTTTATTGCGGAATCTGATTTCAAAGTATAATTTGAATTACTCAGCGTTGCATCTGTGGTGTGATGAAGTGAAGCTATGTAGTTCCTTGACAAAAAAAAACCCACTTTTTTTTTTTTTGTAAATTAACCACTATCTCAGAGAATATCCGAGTTTCCCCTGGAATATTACCCCCCTTCCCTAGTTCAATCATTCATTTATTTTTCCACCTACAATTACTCTAATACGCCAAACAGACTTTGAAAAACTGGTGTATAAAATGTACAAAAACAAACAATGAATCGATTTAATCTAAAAAATAATCGGCACCTTAATTGATAATGAAAATAATTGTTAGTTACAGAAGTTTTCCACTTTTTTCGACACAACTTTTTGATTGTGCTTAAATACTACAAGTATAATCTTGTTGTTTACAGCTGACAATGTTGTCTTTGTTTATTGATCTTTTATTTTCTGATTATATATGTTCTGAATGACACCATGACCTTGTTCTTCTCTGTTTGTTGTGTTTTCCAGGTTGCCATGTGCTGTTCCAGCACTACCTGTCAGAGTGTCAGCTCTATCTGGAGGCCGTTCCTGCCATATTCCGCCTGGAGCTCCTGGAGAACATCTTCTCCCTTCTCTTCCTGTCCACCGCTGACTTTTCTCAGCAGATCCAAAAAGACACGAGCTGGAACCAGAACACAGGGAATGTCACTCAGTCAGAACTTTTACTAGATACAAGAAACACAAACGTAGAATCAGGAACCAAAGCCGAAATGGATGAGACTGAGTCCAGCAGGACAGATACGCAGAAGCTGCGTTCAAGTTCACCGTCAAAAGTCCACCGGAGTCACCTGGAGCTGGGACACTTTATCCAGGGCTGCAGGGGGTTTCTGTCCGACGTGGCGGCCATGACGGGTTTCCTGAAGCTGCTGAAAGAAGGGTTGGAGGGCATGTGTGTGCTCGGCCAGGAGGGCCAGGAGGCGGGAAGAGCGCTTCTTCAAGAGGCCGGGGTGGCGGAGAACCTCGGCTGCTCGGTGACGGCTGAGACATTTGGGCCTCGTCTGCAGAGGTTGTCCAAGCGCACTGCAGAGGCTCAGTGGAGGCTGCAGATCATCACCAGCAATCAGGGCAGTGGAAGTGGTGAGCTGGACATTTCTTCAGCTTTTACTTTCAGTTTTTTATTTTATTTACCTCTCTGCATGCAAGGCAAAGGAAAATCAGCAAAAACTGGAATTCACAAACATTTGACTGGTGTCTCATCTTAATGTGTGTGATCTTTCTTATTTTTGCGTTACTGCTGGATGAGTTCAGAAAGAATTGTGGCATTAATTCTCTAAATCTTGATGGTAAATTTACTTTCAGGTTTAGAAAGTCCTCTACGGAGGTCAGCGGTCAGCTCCCTTGTCACTTCTCTGGGACGCAGCAAGAGTTCGAGCCTGAGGAGGAGGAAGAGACCAGGGAGACAAACCTCTGTGGAGAAACACAATGGAGAAGTCAGCACGAGTGCATCAGGTATCGCAGCCTAACAACAGCCTCTCCTTTTATTTGGTTGATTGATTTTGGTCTCACATTGAATTGAATCAAATCAAATGTTTTACAGAATAAACCAGAGTTCACAAATCAAGTGATTTAATTTAATTTAATTTAATTGAAATGACTTTAATCCAGGCTTTTGTCCTCCAAAGTTGTTGTTTTGTAAGACTTTTATTATTTGTGTGGATTTCTGAAGTGTTTATTTGTCCTTTGGTCAGATGGTGGAGGAGGGACAGGTTGTGTGGACCTGGAGGTTTGTCCATGCGGAGGTCCACACAGCTGGCTGGTCCCCGCCATGTTGTCCCCTCCAGAGTCTCTACTCATGTCCTGCATCCACCGAGGAAACTTCATGGAGGCTCATCAGGTCTGTGTGGAAAGCTGGGCTTGTTGTGTGTTTTTTTTTTTTTTTGCAAAACCTATTTGTTTTTTCACGTCCCACAGCTCTTATGCTTACTACCTAATTATGATTTAGGGAAACCTTTGATAGCATTGTGTATTTCGTGGCTTCTCTGCAGGTGTCTCTGGTGTTTGATCTGGGGGCGTCTGCCTGTTGTGGTGAGCTGGTGTTCATGGAGCGCTACAAAGAAGTGCTGGTGGAGCTGGGACAGGTGGAGCAAAAGATGGAGAGCCAGTCTAGGTCTTCATCCTCGTCCTCCTCAGAGGGTTTGGGGACAGCGGCTGTGTCAGCGACAGGAAGGAGTCGGCTGGGCAGCAGTGGGCTATCCACACTGCAAGCCATCGGAAGTGCTGCTGCTGCAGGTTCGGCATCTTTTTATGTTGCTCTAAATTCATGAAATAAACATGCCTTTTTAACCTGCTTAAGATCTATCCGAAGATAGCCTCGTCCTCCTTGTTGCACAGAGTGAGTGCAGTTTAAAGCTGGGATCGGCAGCATTGGACAAACCAGTAACAGTTTAGTACATTTTGGAAGTATCCAACCAAATATTCCAGCCCAGTGTTGCCAACTCTTTTCCGATAAAGAGTAGCTAGCAGCAGATTTAGCAAAAGTTGCTAATTCTAGCGAGACAGCCGGCAACACTGACCTTCAGGCCTCCCTCCAAAGCTGCTCCCCCAAAATTATCATTTTGTCAGTAGCTGTCAGTGACACTGGTGACGATTAGTTCACAGGCATTTAATTTAGGCCCAATGGAATTATTGGTAGGGCTTATTACAATTCTGTGCAGCCAGAGATACCAGCTTTCTTTCTTTTTTTTCTTTTGTCAAAGTATTTAATGCTGTCGAGGAGATTTTCAGCATATTTAACAAAAAAGGTTTCAGAAATACATTACCGACTCAAGCTTTAATTGTTTTTTTTCGCACCTTCAAATTTCAGAGAATAGATGTGAAACTGCTGTATGCAGCTGTGGCATGAAAGTGGGGAGAATGAGAGCAGGTTGAGTTCCTCTCAAGAGTTTAGATTCATTATAAGAAATCTCTGCCGTTTGTTCTTCCTTGTGTTGATGTTGACGTTCTTCTTCCCTGGCTGAATTCTCTTAGTTGGAAATATCATATTGTGACTGAATACATTTAGCTAGTTATCCAGAGGAACAAAATACACAATTAAGCTACAAAATAAAAACCTATAAAATGCAATGTTTCATATGAGTTTTGTGCTTTACATGTTTACATTTTCAATGATTTTATTGCCACGTATTATATATTAATCATGCACAGTTGATAACTCAGGATCTGACTTGTGTATGTGTTTCTTCCTCGCAGGTGTGGCTTTCTACTCCATCTCAGACATAGCGGACCGTCTCCTCAGCACCCCTGCTCACCCGATGCCCTCACTGGAGGATGGCTACTGGCTGAGCCGCTGCACTTCAGACCCCTCTGGCCTCCTTTACACACTGCTGGAGGAGCTCAGCCCGGCAGCCATGGCTGCCTTCGACCTGGCCTGCTGCCACTGTCAGCTCTGGAAAACGTCCCGACAGCTGCTGGACACAGCAGATCGCAGACTCAGCAGCAGCCTGGAGGCTCGAGGTATGCAGTTTCTGAGAGTATTAGGGTCTTTCTTGGAAGATTCTTTAGCGATTATGATGATTCATGTAGCTGGTGCAGGTTGCAGAGCAGATTTACTTAAACATGTTAACTGAAACAAGACCAACTACAGTATCATGTGTTTATTAGCAGCTTTGTACATATAGTAATGTTAATTCCTGTCTGCCTCCCCAGGAGTAAGAGTTGACCCTAAGGTTCCCCATTCTGAAGGGATCTGTGGATTTCCTATGGTATTACAGCACATCAACAAGATCCTGACTCATTCTGCCACGAATAAGAGCTCTGCCAAAACAGGTGGATACAATTACTCAAGCATTTTTATTATGGGAATAAGAAAATGTGTATTTCCATGGATATTTCCATGCCATTTAGCTGCTTTGAATGGAAATAGACAGTCTTACAATGACCTGCAGATTGAAGGCAATGTACAGAAAAGGTTCTTTGTTACTGATTCTCTCTTGTTCATAGAAGCTGTCGGGGAAGACCAAGTGTTCACCAGTCCGTTTGGTTGCTGCATCCAGGAGGTGCTTCTGTGTTGCTACCCAGACCTGAGTGAAGAGTCCATCGCTGCTCGGCTCGGTCTAGCTCAACGTTTGGAGACCACCCTACACATCCTGAGCACCGCTACAGACGGCACAGGTCGGCTCAGTTACTCTGTTTTGGTAGTCAACTGTACATTTCAGATACAATATGGATAACTTCAAAATACTAGTGGAACATTTGAGCTGTGCCACGTTAGCATTCTGTGGGAAAGTCTGAATAATTTGACCTCTCGTTTGAACAGAGGGCAGCGTGGGCAGCGCCCTGCTGGCACAGTTGGTTGAACAGGCCAGTCTGAAGCAGTCGGAGCTGGACGCCCACCCCGTTCGCTCCAGCATGAAGCAGCTACTTCGCTCTCTGGATCAGCTTTGCCCCTTCGAGCCAGACGGAGATCTTGCCAGACCAGATTACGTGCGCAGTTTCCTCGACTATGTCAACACACTTGCATCTGTGTTGGTGCGCAGCCTTGGTTCAGAAGGTAAAGTAATTTGTCATTGAGGAGTTGATGTGTTTTGGGAAGATTCTTCTGACTTACAGCTCTTTAAACGTTTTAAGTAGTTTAAGTGCATAGTGCTCAGAGCTCACTATATCAGTGCCACAACACCCGCTCATTATCCCAGTTGGTACTGGAAATGAAATCAGCAGGCACTTAGTAATACGCTCACTTTTTATACCAAATAACAGCAATTCTAACCCAAATACTGACTTTATCAAGGCCAGCAGTAACTTATCTTCTTGTTCCACCTGGTTCTCTTAGATCAGAGCAACGAAGTGAAGCTCGGGAATCCACTGCTGGTGTTGCTTCAAGCTCCGTTTCAGCTCCTCTCCTACCTGCTGTTTGACAGACAGGTGTCTCCTGACAGGTACGCACAGTACCTGCACAGTTAACGTGACGTTAACGTACATATGCTACAGTTTGCATGCTTGTGTTATTCCTCAACTTGTTACACAAGTTGACCTGAACTGCAGCTAACATGTGAACCTCACAGCTGCTGCACTGTAGAAATGGTCATACACGGTGCAGTTATAGGATACTAACATTTTAAATTGCTTAATGCCAACAACATCTGGGTTGGTGTTTTTGTACAGTTTTGTATTTTTATTTTACTTCTAAAGCACTTTGTGAATGGTGTTGTATTAAAAGTGCTTTACTAAATTAACATATTATTATTATTAATATGACGAAGATGTGACACAATAGAGGCTTTGTTATGTTTGAGTGCAGCAAAAATTAGGAAATATTATTTAATAGTACTCTTGGTTCACTGACAAACCATCCATTAATGCTGGTGTGAAAGATGAGATCTACAAACAAGGTGTAATGGGATAAAAAGGAGTGATGTGGAGGCAACAGCCTAGTTAACTATTTTATGTCCTGTTTGATCCCCAGGCTGCTGTCCTTGCTGCAGCAGGACGGCCTGCAACTGAGCGTCCAGCAGGTGATTGTCCAGCGATGCTGTGAGACTCTGCCTGTGTGGATCTCCTGTCCAGCTGATGACGGCGACTCCAATCAGGCCAAGAAAGATGACGGAGTTTTCGGTGTGGCCAGTTTGTCCGTCCTGCTCCAACAGCATGCTCAGGAGCACGTGTCAACTCTGGGAATCACAGAGCCTCAGCCTGAGCCGAGCTCAGAGTCTGAGGACTCTGGGGAGGACAACTCCAATACAGCCACCAACCTCTCCACCTCGCCACCATCTCATTCCTCCTCCTCCTCCTCCTCCTCCTCTTCTTCCTCAAGCTCATTCCTCCTCACACCATCAGCCCTGTCTTTCCTCAAGTCTCGCTCTCCTTTACTGGCCACACTGGCATGTCTGAGTGCCTGCAAAGGAGAAATTGCCCGGACACCATCTTCCGGATGGTCCGGCTATTTCCGCAGCAGCCGTAAAGAGGTTTCCCTAGATGGAGAGCAGATTTCTCGTGAAGCAGATAACCTCCTGAAGGAGTTCCCTATTCTCCGGGACTACCTTCACACCATGGCCGAGCCGTTGCTAGGCGCCCTGTTAAGTGAGGGCGAGGAGGGTTCTGCCGGACTAGGGGCGGTTGTTTGTGGGAAACCCGTCATCAGTCTCCTGCTGTCTGGACCTCAAGATGAAGTTGCCCAGGCCGTGGCTGCTGAGGCCTTCCAGAAGGCTCTGACCTCCAGAGACCTCAGCCGAGCCCTCAGTCTGCTGGAGCTCTACGGGCAGGGCTGCAGCCAGGAGGGGGCGCTAAGAGACCGCCTACTAGCCTGTGCTGCCTTAGAAGGTGAGAAATTATGGATTTTAACAGAAGGCAGCATTTTGAAGTACATCAAATGTGCTTTTAATATAAGCTTCAACGTAATAAATACTCAGGTTTTTTTGTCTGTAACAAACACATTATAGCTACATGTATATGCAGCACATAGCATGTAGTTGTTTTACGTTGATCAAGGTTACATTTTAAATTGACAACAATTTCTTATAAACAATTAATATAATTCATTAGGCTAAAATGCCAAACATTCACTGGTTCATTCATTTACTTCTTATCTGTGTTTTACATCACTGAAAATACATATTTGCAGTGAATTGATATTTGGTTTAGAACTAAACAAACAAATTGAAGACGTTACATTGTGTTCTGTGAACATTTTGATTCCTGTGACATTTTGTAGACTGAAAAATCACTCTATGAAAAAAATCTTAATAATTAGAATAACAATGGTTTCAAAATGGTTATTTAAAAATATTTTGACATAAAAGGAGGGAGGCAATGAAAGCAGGAAATGCTTTAAACGGCCCAAGCACTTCCCTGTGTTCCTCATGCTATAAACATGCCTATATTTGTGAACGTTTTCTCCTTGTCTTTTCTGTTATCACTAATCAGTTCTGAAGCTTTCTTCCAATTTTGGTTATTCAATAAAACAACATATGTTGAATGCAACCGTTTCTTATCCATTGTTATAAACGTAACTAAAATGTTTGTTGTTTATCTGTTTTTCAAATGCTCAGATGAAGATGAAGGTATCGGTCAGTTGTTCCGCGTTCAGGATGCTAACCTTAGAGCGCGCGTTGCCCTCCAGGCTCTGGAGAGCTGGCCTCTGTCCGCCTGCCTGGAGCTGCTCGAGTTCTGCCTCAATGACCTGAGCACAGAGGCCTCGCTGAGGACCGACTTGGAGCTCAAGAAGAAAGAACTGGACATCTATCACCGGGTAATTTACAGCGCCCAACTGAGACCAAGTGACTTATTTTTAATCTCCAGATAAATCAATACAGCAAAGTGGGCATGCAATCATTCAATGCAGGTCGATAAATGTATAAGCTGTCAAAACAACAGAAAGGAGAGTCATTGTTGATATCAAAACTGATAGATATACACCTGTCCTTGTAATCAGGCTTACTTTTGGCTGAATTTAGTTCTGGTTTTGGACCTGGGTGACCTTTTTATCCAAGTTTGTCATTCACTACATATTGTTTTTCATGTCATGAATAGACTGCCATGTGACATTTTTTGACTTCACATTGTGACACATCAACTGTTTTATTCTTCTCTTGTCACAGATGCTGAATTTACAGCCTCCGTTTCCTTGGGCTACTTGGCAGGAGCTGAGAACGGAGTCAAAGACAAACTCTGAGTCCATGTTGTCTATGATGGTGGAGGCAAAAGTAAGTACATCACACCTGCAGCAGTTTATTGCCTCTGGGATGTCAAACATAATTCGACATTATGGAATAACGTTGTCTCTAAAACGCATATTTGTTGATGCATATAATCAAAAAAATTTAAAAAATCTTCTTTTCTTTTGACAGGAGTTTGCTCTTTGTGCACAGTGGGTTGAACTCTATCCTGTATCCGAGCAGCTGAGGCTGCAGCTACAGACTGAGCAATTGCTTCATCTGCTGGAAAGGGGACAAACAGATGAGGCTTTCCAGGTCAAGTCCACTGAACGTCCCATTAACTTTAGACTGAAATCCATTTTAGGCTTTAAAATAACATTGGTAAATTTTTCAGGGATCACTAATTTAATCCTGACTCCAGGCAGATGCTTACAATATACTCATCGTTGTCAATTTGGACTCCTGTATGTAGAGAAAAAGTGTTTGTGAGGCATTTGAGCTTTAAGAACCTATTTAGTTTCTGCTCTGAAAGTGTATCTCTCTTTTTGTTAATGTGTTTCGTATCTTACTTATTTTCTTTAGTTACTGGAGGACCTCTCAGACTTTGTGGTCGGCCTAGACATTTGTGAGCGCGCTCTGGACCGCCGCCCCGGATTGGCTGCCTGTCACTTCCTGGCCGACTACCTCACACTGCATTTCCAGAGGCAGGTGTCTCCGGCACGTCGACGTCACATCCACGCCCTCCACCTGGGCTCTAAGGTTCGTCAACGGTGCACCAATGTCCTTTGTTATAGTATTTAGCGGGGATATTGGCAGCAGCGATGTGCTGTATCATAAATGTAATCAAGACATAACGTAAACAGCTGGTAGACTTTAGATGGATCATATTTCAGAAATAATTATCCATAAACAATTATTATTTTTAATCTATGTTTTAAATTCTGTGGACATTTTTTGTTTTCTTTTGAATAATACGTATTATGATATCCTTAAAAGTTCGCTCAAAGGACAGAACATTAAGTCCATGCTGACGTTCGCAGACGGCCTTTTTCCTTTGAGGGGTCCAAAACAAATCCTCAGTTACACGATTAATACTTGGTGATTTTAACATATGTGATTGTTGCCCATCAAATGCAGCTTATTGAGTCTTTTAACTTTATTCAATCGTAACCTTGATCTCGTTTTCTCACTTAGCTTAACCTTAAACGATCTTGAGACAACGGATATGCAAATCCATTTAATCACAAGGCAATTATATTTGCTGCTGTGCTAATTCCTGTCTCTGCTGCCAAATTCTCTAAAGGCTTTTTTTTTGGCAACTCACAGTGCCACGATGTCGCAAAGTGACAATGATGAGCGAGTGACTCAGTCGCACCCATCCTGTTTGGCAGTTCTTGATCCCATTGAAAATGCTGCAGCTATAGCAATTTTACTTGCACGAAACGTAGAGACCATTTGCTCCAGTCTTATCTGTGCTGGCTACCAGTAAGGCTCAGAATTTATTTTGAGATTTAATTGACATCTGTTTGTTGGTGTGATTAGTTTTTATTGAAGTTTTTACCTTTTATATATTACCTTTTTTTTCTATTTTATTGGTCGAATGGTTTCATTCCATGAGACTGTGTTTACCAACAACTGCTGAATTGCTCCATGTCTTCAGGTTGTTTTAACATCAGCGGATGTGTTTTATTCTCCAGGTGTTGCTGACTCTGCCCCCAGCAGCCAGGCATGAGTATTTCCCCCTGCTGTCGGAGCCCCTGCTGATGCTCGAGCAGCTGTTGATGAACCTGAAGGTGGACTGGGCAGACGTGGCGGTGAGAACCCTGCGGAGCCTTCTGGTTGATCAGGAGGCCGGCTTCGGTGCCGAGGACATCGATAAGCTTCTGGCGAACTATGCCTGCAAGGCCCTCGACTTCCCCTGCGCCCCGAGAGAGAGGTCTCGATCTGGTCAGTACTGAGTGAGCGTCGTAGGGTGACAGTCACCGACACAACCAGATACGAAGCAATGTGTCGTGTGTAACATACATATAACTGAAACAAACTCATACAATTGAACACAACTATGCAGAGTGGTAAGACTCCGAGGCCTGATGGCTTTACGGCAGAGTTTTATAAAAAATGTAAAGACAAGCTTTCTCCAATTCTTCTCGGAATGTATCGGGAATCACTGATTATGGGTACTCTCCCACCTACTCTCTCGCAAGCAACCATCACACTTTTGCTAAAAAAGGACAAAGACCCGTCTGACTGTGCATCCTACCGACCGATCTCACTTCTTAATGTAGACTCGAAAATCATTGCAAAGGTACTGTCATGCCGACTCGAAAATATTAGACCTTTAATTATTTCTGAAGACCAGACTGGTTTTATAAAAGATCGTCACTCATTTTCCAACATCCGCAGGTTACTTAATATAATTCCCACTTCCCACTTGTTCCAGAAGCAGTTATTTCATTAGATGCTGAAAAGGCTTTTGACCGGATTGAGTGGGAGTATCTATTAAAGGTCCTCCAGAAATTTGGTTTCGGTAATGGTTTCACCTCCTGGATTAGACTCTTATATTCATCTCCGCAAGCATGTGTTAGCACCAACTCACTGCGTTCCCCATATTTCTTTTTTACGAGAGGCACACGCCAAGGATGCCCACTTTCCCCCTTGCTTTTTCCAATTTCGATAGAACCACTATCCATTGCATTGAAAACATCTCCACTTTTGCAGGGAGTACGGCGGGGAGGGATAGAACATTGTGTATCACTGTACGCCGACGACCTTTTGTTGTATGTGAATGACCCAGTGGCATCTTCTCCTTCAATCGGATCGATTCTGATGGAATTTGGTTCTTTTTCAGGATATAAATTAAATTTTAAAAAGAGTGAATTGTACCCAATAAACAATTTGGCTTGTCAGATTCAACAATCTTCAGTACCTTTTCGTTTAGGTTTCAGGTACCTTGATGTGAACATAACCCGCAGTCTTGCCTCTCTTCATACAGCCAACTTTAACCTGGCTATTTTTTCAACCCTTGGTTGAAAATATGAAAAATGACCTTGTTAGATGGTGCAACCTGCCCCTGTCACTACCTCGGAGGGTACAATGTATAAAAATGAATGTATTCCCCAAATTTCTGTACTTGTTTAGATGTTTACCAATATTCTTGCTAAAAAATTTTTTTCAATCTATTGACAAAATTATTCTAACCTTTATCTGGGCAGGAAAGTCGCCTCGAGTGAGCAAGGTCTTTCTCCAACGCCCGAGGGACATAGGTGGCCTGGCTCTTCCTAATTTCATTTTTTATTATTGGGCAACTAACATTAAAAAAATATAATTTTGGATCAATGCCTCGGAGACTGACTGGTGTCTTTTGGTGGCTCATTCCTGCTACTCTTCCTCTCTTCCTGCATTGGTGTACTCATCTCTTCCGATAAAACTGTCCAGCCACTCTTCTAACCCGATTATCCTCGCTACACTTAGAATTTGGCACTTTAAATTTCAAACTGCTTCCTCTCTGGGTCCGATTAGTATAAATCATCTATTCCCTCAGTCTGTAGTGGACAAAACGTTCTCACAGTGGGCAAAAAAAGGACTGAAGTGTTTCAGGGATCTTCATGACGATGACCACTTCTCTAGCTTTGACTCTCTTTGTAAGAGATGTGACCTGGACCGTTCAAATTTTTTCAGATACTTTCAGGTCCACCACTTTGTAATGAAACACTTCCAGTCATACCCTGACCTCCCATGCAAAACACTTTGGGAAAGCCTACTAGACACGCATCCAACTCAGAAGGGGCTGATCTCTAAAGTTTACAACCAGATCATGACGACAATAGATACCTTTTTTACAATCAAAGCCAAATGGGAAAGTGAGTTGAATATGAACTTGACAGAGAATTGGTGGGTGGGTGTACTGAGGAGGTTAAACACATCTACGTCCTGTGCCAGACTTGGTCTTATTCAGTTCAAGGTGGTCCATAGAATGCACTTTAGTAACAGCAGACTAGCTAAAATGTTCCCAGACCATGATGCAGGATGTAACCGTAGTGACTATCCTCAAGCAGATTTACCACACATGTTTTGGGCGTGTCCTAAACTTGGACAGTTCTGGTGCTATGTTTTTAATATCTTATCTATAGTTTGGAATTCCTGCCAAACCCATCCTATATAGTACCAAAGAAAATGATATCATTGCTTTTACCACTCTTCTGGCTCATCGCAGAATACTGCTTTCTTGGAAGTCTCCAAGCTCACCATCTCAGTCTGCCTGGCTTAAGGGTGTAATGTTTTTCCTGAGAAATAAAATATACACTTAGAGGCTGTAATGACCACTTCATGAGGAAGTAGCAGCCTTTCATTTCTTATTTCCATGACCTGTCAGTGTTGCCCAATGATTAGTGTTGCCCAGTGATTGAGGCGTGTCGGGTTCTGTCCATCTGTCTGATTTACTGCAACCAAATCCATGTACTACAAAACTCTGTGAACAACTCTGTGTGTGGGTGGGTTTGTGGGTGGGTGTGTTATGATCAATTATTTTTCCTTATTTTCAATTTTTATTTATTATTTATTAGTTGTATTGCTTCTCATTTTTCACTTTACGTTGTCTGTTTGCTCTAACTTCCTGTCACTTTATGCATTACTACTGCAAACAGAACACACACACACACACACAAAAAGAAAATACTTGTTCGCTGATCCCTGGCGTCATATTGTGCACATTCTATAAAGTATATTAAAAACAAAAAAAAAATTGAACACACACTGACGAAGCCTTCGTTGCCCCTCAGGTGCCATGAGAATCTTTAATAAATTGTGTTTGGCTTGGAATCCAACTTGTGCCAAAATATTTGACTGCTTGTTTTTTCAGACTCTGTAATAAGCCTCCAGGACTCTCTGATGCAATGTCCCGCTCAAGACAGCTGCTCCCTATCGTTCAGTCGAATCGAATCTCCAGCAACCTCGGCAGGTGAGACATTTGCACTTGTTCAACAGTAATAACATGATACACATATTGATCCGCCATAGAGAATTTCCCTCTAAAATCAGTCACTGTTGGAGATTATATGATCTTTCCACAGGAAACATAAATGTTGCTTTTAAGAAATGCAATCTGTGATTTGTTTGATGGCTTTTCTTATGTGGACTTTGTGTTAAGTGTTCAACTATTGATTGAAGTTTGCGATTTGAAACTAGTGGTGTTCTAACTAATTCCTTCCTTGTGTTGAATGTCAGGCAGCAGCCCAACACACACCTCCTCAAACAGCACGGACAGGGAGACAGATCGAAGCTCCGTAGAGAGAAAACGTCGCTCGTCTGCTAAATTCCAGCCTCCCGAGCAAACCCCGGGCCGCAAAGACTGGATCCCTGACACCAAGCAGGACGTATGCATGGTCTGCCGGCGTGAGAGGTTCACCATGGTGAGTGGGTGACGCACTGATGTTGTCATGAATCAAACAGAAATACATGTCAAATATATTTCAAAGTCCCAAACAAATTTCCCACTTTGGACAAATTAAAGAAAATCCTACCTTCCCTCACATTAAATGACCTCACCTCTGTACTTTAATGTTTCATAACCAAATGAAACATTCATAACCCTTGCCTTTTCAGTTCAACAGACGGCATCATTGTCGGAGATGTGGCCGTCTGGTTTGTCACTCGTGTTCAGAACATAAAATGTCTGTCGAGGGCTGCCCAGGAGACGAAGACGTCAGAGTCTGTGACCAGTGTTACGCCTACTTTCACCCAGAGTAAGACTTTCTAGATTTAAGTGCTGCAAACCTGAACATCCGAGTGGCAATATCAAGAAAGAACACAAATCAGAAGTTTTATTTTACAACTTGTTGTGTACGTTCACCGCGTTTGAAAGGTCAGTTACTGTTTATGGGCAGTTACCTAGAATACATCCAACTATATTGGAAACTGATACTTTTACAACAATTCAGTTCAGTTTCAAGTGTCTTACCTGAAAAACAATAAGATAATATTTTGGGGAAACCCTGCGAGAAAGCATGCATATCTATATAAATCAGTATATAGTATATCAGTATTGCTACTGTGTGTTTTTAATTTATTGGTTTTTTTTTTCCCCTTGTTCAGTTCTGACGATGAGCTGGAACCTGCTGAAGGTAAATTAAATCCTAAATTGCATGTGAACTTTTTACTCTTTGTTGTATCAGATTGAAAATAAAGTGTGTAACAAGTATGTTTGATGAAGCCCACCTGCCTTTTTTGGAATATCCAAAGTGCAGCTGTTCTCAGAGCAGTGATCTAGAGGCTACGATGATGAGCTTTACCCAGTCTCTCTCTGCTCTTCTGTGTTTGTGCAGTGGCTGGAAGCCTTGTAGTCACAGAGGAAGCTCTCGATGGGATGCTGCACCTGCCTGAAGTGGTCCAACGACAGATCAAACTCAGTACAAACCCTGCAGAGAACCAATTGCTGCAGAGTGAGTTCTACTATGAGCAGGTCGGTCATTTTCAACTCATTGCAGGTGGCTTCCATTAAGTGCATCAAACACTATAACAATGTTATATTCCTTGAATGCTACTCTGCTTAACATTATGGATTATTTTACGTGAATTTCTGATTGAGTGCAGTACAACAATCCTAAAGTTGAGTTTATTTCTCACATTTTACACAGATGACAGACCACTACACTGATATTCAGTTGTCTTATAGTATAATTAACCCACTGAGACTAATTATTGTCTTTTCCTAAAACTCCTAGGCCCCCAGTTCTTACCTCTGCGTGGCGATCTTGTCTCTGCACAATGACCAGGCGGCATGTGGTCATCAGCTCATCAGCCACTGCCGATCTCTGTCTCGTAAACTGACAAATCCAGAGGTGGATGCCTGCCTCCTCACGGACATCATGCGGCAGCTGCTCTTCAGCGCTAAGATGATGTTTGTTAAGGTTGGCCGCAGCCAGGATCTCGCTTTATGTGACAGGTAAGATGTGACATGTTGTTAAGGACACTGTGCCATAATTTATATGGTGGGAAAGTGATCGTGAGACCGCTTCATGATGGATATGAGTGAGATGCTATCTCTGGCTGTGGAGGAAGGGTGAGGTTTCAAACTGCTCTGCAGAGCCACACCAATGTTTTCATTGAATGTGCTCTCGTGTTGGCTGCAGTTCTAGGAATTGCGTGATGCGACCAAATCCTGAGTGGGTCAATCAAGTGCACTTTGTACGTGCTCAAACATTCTCAGAGGAGAATAAATTAGGTAACATGTAACATAAGTGAAAACACCTGTGTGAACAGTGTTACGCCCGGCCTAGGGGAGCCTGAGCGCACCAGGTGTCATAAATTCTTCAGGGTGAGCCTGGCCCAAAATAACAAACAAAACAATCTGTGCACGTAATCTAACTTCCCTATCACAAAAGAAAATACAGGTGTCTTACCTATCTCCCTACCCGAAAACAGGAGAAAACACGGCTAAACAAAAAGGGCTTCTCACCCCTACCGACACTCTTCCTAACCCCACCACCCCAAGGATCCCTCTTGTGCAGCATGGCCCGGTTGGAAGCTGGAGAGAGAGACGGCCTCCCCAGGTTCCCCCTTATATAGCACCGTCCAATCACCTGCAGGAACAAAGCACAGCCAAACATATCACAGCTCCCCCCTCAGGCAGTCAGGTGAACAGCATTCAGTGATTTTTTTTTTTTTTTCCCTACATTCACAACAGGTTCTTAAAGCTACATTAACCTTCAGGCATTTCCCACAAGACCCAAAGCACACTTGTTTATTCCTTTTTATTTAACTGGGACAAGACACCTTGTGTAAAATAAAGAGAGCTGTAATGTCAGCAAATTTCTATTTTCCAAAGGCAGGTAGGTAGAATAATAAAATACGAAGATTAGACGTTAAATAACCAGAAAATAACTCCCCACTCCCAACACCAGATATGTAGCCCCTTGAACCTAGAAGCTGATGTGTCGTCAGACCTATAGCCGATGGGTTTAGAGATTGAAGAAGTTGTTATAGCTAACATTTCATCAAATATATCTTATATATCCAGCAGACACAGAGCAGCATTTGCATCACATATACATTTTTGGCCATCCGGCAGATATAAATCCAATACTCACTCTTATTATCGCTCACTCTTTGACTTCTTGATGGTCAACTTAAGAAACCTGTGGCTGTAAAAGCAAATCAATGAGCTGAAGGAGGCTTATTCAATTGTAGATTAAATTGTAAATATTCATGCTCCCATTTATTGCACTCTGTTTATTGTTAAATGCGTATTGTTAAATGTTAAATGTTATACACCAGGACAAATTCCTTGTATGTGAAAACATACATGGCAATAAATGGTTCTGATTCTGATTATAATGCTCGGTAGAGCTGCAGAGCCGATGATCATTCTCTACGGGTTTGTCACTACGAGAAAGTCCTTTTCACAAGGACATAGTCAATGATTCGTTGTCAAAACATATTTTTTTTAGCTTTATTAGTTGCGTCAGGTTCACCAAATTAGGACCGTTGAAGTGACGACCAATGAGTTATCAACCACAAGGATTATCTGGAAATGACTTGCAACAGATTTAAACATAATGAAACTGATTGCATTATCCTACGTGCCACTACATTGCATGAGATCATTCTGCAAGTGATCTCATGCAATGCAGCATCTATAGAAGCAGGACTCTGACTGTCTCTGATTTTTCAGTTTTGCTTCCTCTTTTATTTTTTTCTCCGTTTCCACAGTTACATCAGCAAAGTAGACGTGCTCAAGATTCTTGTGAAGGCCAATTACAAATACATCCCTTCTCTGGATGACATCCTGGAGACTTCTGCTGTCACACGTCTCCGTAACCAGTTGTTGGAAGCAGAGCACTACCAGTTAGCAGTGGAGGTGAGGCAATTGGTGGTTCCTTTTTTATTTATTTTAAATTTTGTTATTTCAGTTATTCTTACGCTTCAATCATACACCCAACTCTCTTCAGGGCTCTGTTTCATAAGGTGGCCAGATTTTTGTTTTGCACACCACACCTTTGTAATAAACATCTAATTTTATTAGCAAGTAGAGCAGTGTCATAAATCAGTGTTTTGGCCATAATTTATTATCTTTTCATGGTGGTAAAACCTAAAACAGCATTCAGACCATCATGGAGCAGAAAACATGTTGTCTAAAATCTGTAACCTTTAACGCTCAGGTAGTTAGGCAGCTTATTAACCAACCATTTGCATGATTAATAAGCATCAACCATCCCAACCAAAGTAAGGTTTCAATGAGATATATGCAGACTCCCAGACAATTAAATTGATGCAGCTGTTCTTATTGAGACTGGTTGTTTTTGCTTTATTGCCAGGTGTCTACAAAGAGTGGCCTAGAACCTGGCGGCGTGTGGCAGGCCTGGGGGATGGCATCTCTCAAGGCAGGTAACCTTTCTGGAGCGAGGGAGAAGTTTGCCCGCTTCCTGAAGGCTCCAGTGGATCGCAACCAGCTCAACCAGGGTCCCTTACTGCTGCAGGAGGTTGTCACACACCTGGAGACCACTGTGAAACCCGGTCTGGCCACGGTAGGAAAATGGTGGTAGTCTCTGTCTTTATCTCTGCTGCCTGCAGGAAAATGCTCCTATCACAGAGCTCGATTATAACACATCGATATGTGCTGCGCTGTACTTGCCAAATACTTCCTTCTTCAAAACAACTTACTGTGTTTTATTAGAGTGGAGTAGTAGGTGGGGATTTTTACAATGACTCCAGCTGCAAATGTAAAATCTGTAGCTTATACTAAAGCAAGAAGTGCTTCCGTTTCCTCTTACAGATTGAATCAATTTAGAATGTAACCGTGAAACACACACATACATCCCAGTAACTTGTTGAAAAATATATGTACGGGGACTTTATTTGTCTTTCATGCACAGCAATAGGAAATCCAAATCTGTTCTCAACACATTGCTAAAAGATTATTATTTCAGTTTTTTGTAATAACACACTATAAGTGAGGTAGAGTCAAATTGAGTGCAAAGACTGCAGAAGTGAGAGAGTAACACCTATTTAATCAACATCCACCACTACAATAAGCTTTATCTTATATAGTATTAAACTGGAATAAATTTACAAGTGGGAAAAAACGTTTATGCTTACTTATGTGCACATGTATATCGTTGACCTTTTGTGCCTTGTCTATGTGTCAGCCTCTTGGTGAGGACATCCTGGCGTCCCTGAGGGAGCTGGAGGAGGCCCTGTGCGAAGCCGGTCCTGTGGATCGACCAGAGGGTCAGACGCAGAGGAGCAACCTCCACCAGGAGTGTCTCTACTACCTGAACACATACGGCACTCACATGGCTCTCATTAGCTTCTACATGCGTCATGACTGCGTGACGGAGGCTCTGACATACCTGCTCAATAAGGTAAGGTGAGGCGCAGTTTTTGATAGTATGCACAATATGCACGAGGGTGGCACAATTTAAAACAACAGCAAGACCAACACAGTTCCTGTGCACTCATCAACATAGAACATGAGATCAGGGTTAGACAAAGGAGTTTCAGAGAGGTTTGTGTGAGGAGTGCACAGACTTGGAGTTCTGCCAAACAGTTATCCTGGCTTAAGAACATTGCAACACTTAATAATTACATGTGTGATGTTTACCCTTTATTACTGCGCCAATAACGGCCACAAATGTTGCTGAACAAACTGTCTCTGCGTGGGGGAGGCAATTGAAAGGGCATTAACATATTGCAACAATGCAGTGCCTTGAGTCAACACAAGAGGCTCTAAGCTGTCTCTAAAGTGCCTCATTGTAGAGGGTAGGTGACTCGCAGTAGCCCTGACAGAGGCGAGTAAATGTATATGGTCAGGTCTACTGTTGAAATTAAAAGCAAACCAAAATTGACTGGTTTCACAGGGATAGAGTCTGTCAATGACAGAAAAAGTTGCATCTGATGGTACTTGAGACAAAATAGTATATGGATTTGGAACAGTATGAATGCGTCTTCTTCTTCTTAGAAGACAATTTTACATATGTTTGACACATGTATTTTGGTTTTCTCGTGGCTCAGGAGTGCCCAGACGAGGTTTTTCTAGAGGGTGTGTTGCAGCCCAGTCTGGAGCGGGGGCGTCTGGGCATGCTGCAGGGCATACTGGAAAAACTTGACCCTGGCCTGGAAACCTGCAGCCGCTACCTCATCGCCTCCTGCCAGTTCCTGCAGCGGCGGGGATACTACAACACTCTCTACCAGCTCCAGCAGTTCATGATGGTTAGACTCTTTAATGCTTAATGGTTACACTCTTTTTAGATTTTAGAAATTCATTCAGACAGGCCTTTAATTTACAATATGAATGTCCCCAAAAGGACAGTTGGCCCCGTGGTTCAGTCAAGTACCATATCATTACTTATTATAGTTTAAACCAGCGGTTCCCAACATTTTCTTTCTTCTTTTGATCCCTACATACAAAGCAATGTCTGAGGTGTGAAGAGGTCAAACTCTACAATATCTTGCAGTGAAAAAGCAAAGATGAGAGAAAGGTTTGATTAATATAAGATTTTGTGAGTTTTTATTTTTCATATTCTACCAGAATAATGATGTTGCAACCAATTAGATTAATCTTGTGACCCCAACAGTTAATGATAATAACAGCAAAAATACCCCAAAAGGTCCCCAAAAATGTTACATTTGTTTTAAATGTATACTTTTCCATCAGAGAATGATGTTGTGGTGTTATACAGATAATTTAATATTACTTATTGTAATATGTAAATTGCTGTTTACCTGGATAGGATCAGGTGCGGGCGGCCATGACCTGTATCCGATTCTTCACTCATGGAGCCAGTTCGTACCTACAACTGGGAGAACAGCAGGTATATATCTATTTTTTTATATCTACAGTTTTGTAGTTTGCAAAAATTCAAGATTCCCTGCTCATATGAGAAAGTTGATCTGGACCTTTAAACTTGACCGTGTTCAGCGCTGGTTGGTCAGAGCCAAAGAGCACCTGAGGACATACCTGCAGGAGCAGCAAGGTCGGGGAGCTGGAAGGAAAAGATCTCAGGTCAACTCATTCAGGAAGCTGATGTCGTCCAGTGACGTGTCCAGGTTATTTAATCTATCTATATTTCAATTTACATGATGGAAATAATTCACTTTTTATTGTTTTAATTATATATGTGATTTTATAGAAATATTATTATTATTATTATTATTACTACTACTACTACTACATCTCTTGATTCACACATGTTTTGCTCCCTGTCAAATATACCTTTATTTTTATATGGACCTCTCCTGCCTTATTCTTTTTAGGCATATGAACACAATTGAGCTTCAGCTGGAGGTAACCCGTTTCCTCCAACGCTGTGAGACCGCGGCCTCCTCCAAGGCGCCGAAGACCAGCACGCCTTCCCCCAAGTCCCCTGGATCCAGCTCACCACCGACACTGTTTGGAGGAAGCCCCATGAAAGTTGAGGTTGCCTGCAAGGTGACGTTCCAGTTGTGATTATCCCAGAACTTAACTTCAAAATATATAATCCACTTTAGAAAGATTAAGTTTGTGAAAATGCCACGCTACCTTACTTTGCTGACATTATTTATGCGTTAAATCCCTGTATCCGAGATCTGGGAGTTATGTGAAAAGTAAAAACATATATTTCAAGGCACTAGTTTAAATTAAATAAAACTCCCAGTTTTGGATGATATTTGATCCAAAGTCTTTTGAATGCACTTTGAATGATTAAAAGCAATGTATTATACACCTCAGTAGTATCTATTATGAGGCCTTAAAGCGAGATATTTTGACTGGAATGGTTTATAAAAACCTAAACATTTTTGAATATGTTTAAGAACACATATGTAAAATATTAAAGGCCTGATTGTTTTCTGTGTTTGGTGTATATTATAGATATAAGAACATCCTGTCAAGCATGTATCATAAAATCGGTAATATGTTTTTCATTTGTGTTATTGCAGGTGATGCTTGGAGGAAAAAACATAGAAGAAGGTTTTGGCATTGCATATAGAGTCATACAGGTATTGTGTGCATGTGTGTGTGGGGGGACCTTGCCGAATATTTGCTCTCATTTAAAAACTCGTAGCACTCCTCTGCCAATATTTTTGTCCCCATATATCCTTTACACTAAAATCCTTTAGAATGTTTGGCCAACAGACAAAAAAAAGATCTGAAACGTAGCCCTTTTCCCATCAGCAATGGCAGATTAAAGTGATTTTATTTTTGTAATCTAAAGAAGTCAGCTTCCGTGAACCAATTAACTCAAAAACAAACAAAAGACAAATAGAAATGTTTTACTGGAAGGGGTTTTCTGTTTAACATTTGTTTGAAAGTGTTCATCCTCTCTTTCTCGCTCCCTTCCTGCCTCAGGACTTCCAGCTGGAGGCCCAGGCGGTCTACGTGCGGGCCGGCCAAAGGCTCGTCCGCCAGAGGCAGTACGGAGCCGTACGGCAGCTGCTCAAATGTGTCGGTGAATCGGGCACCGCCACCAAGAACGACTGCGACGCCCTCATCCTCAGCTGTGTTTCCATTGCAGATAAGGGACCAGCTGATGTGAGTACAGACAAGGAAGAGACTCTGAGTGTCCTTAGATAACTAATCATGACCGTGACGTGGCTCCGTGATGTCTGCTTTGTGTGTTTATTTCACGAGCGCTAACTGCTTGCAGGCGAATTCCAGCACATAGGTCCTGAAGACATTTTGCTGTCCTTTGTCTGATTTAGGCCAAGGAGCTGGAAAGTCTCATTCTTGAGACCAAGAGCACAGAGAGCAAGGTAGTGTATAACATGTTATTATTATCTGCCTGACACTATCATTGTTTTTCTTGCCTTAGGCTTTTTTTTTTTTAATTTTAAGAGATAGATATATATCGTCCCAACGAATTGGCCCAATTATCTTGTTCTCGGGTCACTTTTTTATTCTGGTTGTGAAAGTCATCCTCTTTCCCCGCTATTTTTGCCTAATCATAGTATTGCCCCCGCACTTGAATGACCTGCCCAAGAAGATTAAAAAAAACTATGGAAGCCCGTTTCTGCACACACACATACACACAAAAAATAAGGTCATAATTCTGAGATAATAAAGTCTGCATGGTTAGACCCGGCGAGGGGATGAGGAGACTTGTCAATGCAGCTCAGATAACAGGAACGAGAAAAGCCAGCGTCACTGAAGCGCATGCGCACTTACTATCTCATAATTTCGTCTTTTTATCTCATAATTATGACTTTTTTTCATAATGTCGACTTTATTATCTCATAATTTCGACTTTATTATCTCATAATTATACCCGGGCTTCCATACTGTTTAGATGGTTGTATAAAAGAAAAATACTTGATCGTCTAATGCTCATTCACATCTGTTTGCAGATCAAAGCCTACCTGCTGTGCAGTAAACTGAGACCAGCGTACTTGCTGGCGGTGAAGCTAGAGCCGAGCCGAGCGGGCCCATTGGTACAGGAAGTCCTGCAGGCCGCCGAGGGAGCGCAGGACTCCGTGATGCAAAACATCTGTCGCCAGTGGCTGTCTGAACACCACAGCAAGACATCCCAGCAGCGCCCGGGCCGACCCAATGCCAGGTAAAGGCATAACAAGGGATTTCACGAACAGCACTTGAAAACAAATGAGCCCCAAATAAGAGGATCCGGGGTTTCTAATGTCACCCAGTTCTAGAAACGTGTGGGGAGGTGGAAGATTAGAAAACTCTCTGAAACATATGACTTCACATTGTGTGAAATGAGAAAGCAGCTGTTGTGCATGTTACATGTTTTGTGGTCTACAGCTGCAGGATTTTGGTGTCTCAGCTCAAAGTTTTTCAAACCTCCAAGAATTTATATTCTCATCTTGCTGCAGTTAAGTACAGATACACTTGAACCTGTAAACCTGTGAGGTAGCTTTTAGGTGTGGTAATGTATTGTTGATACTTGGCGTGGCCTGAGGTGACACAGACGAGAAGCTTTCAACGGGTGAGGTTAGTGAAACACTGTTTCTATTAAAGTGGAAACATCTAGAAACCCTGACGATCACTTTCTCATCCTGTTTGTGCAAACTTCCTGTCCGTGAAAATGACAAATCACCACCGTGCTTTATTTCCATTCTGGGAAATATTTTGCTACTTGACCGGAGTGACAAGAGCTGTTACAAACTGCAACATAAACTGAGACAGTCGTTCTGACACAATATACACTCATCTAGAACTCAGTATTTGTCAAAGATTAATATCCTACTTCAGCCAAAAGGGAACATATATTTAACTGACTGGAGGGCCTCTGATAAATGTGTTGCCTGTCTTTTTTTTAAATTTGTATTTATGTGTCCTTAATGTGAATTTAGACGTAAATGCAATTAGCTGTCCTTTGCCAAATACAGTACGTTTCAACCTTGAAAAAGCTTCTTGTTGTAATCCTTATGAAGCTGTTTACCCGTTTTACCTGATATTGTGGAGCACATTTTAAGGCCAGCTTTCAGCATATGTTCCCTTTTGGCCAAGGGAAATTAATATCAAACAAAAGTTGAGACGGCGTTGAGAAATTCACAAGAAAGTAAAAGTTCTCGGTTGGATAACGAAAGGGACCCACTTATAGATCATGTTATTGATGGAGTTTAATTTGATCTAGAATATCAATTCATTAGTTCTGTCTCTGGATGTCTGGTTTTATGTCTTATCTTGTGTCTCCTGTTTTGGAAATAATTTTAAATCATGCGTTTCACTTTGTTTTTCGTGGGAGACCTGACAAATATCTGTCTGAATTATAGAAATCCACAATGATTAACTGACACAGATAATCAATCGAATAATGTTTAAAAAGGGATTTAACTTTTGCCATATTTTTCTTTTGATGTTTAATTTAGTTTTTTGCCTATTTTTTTCACTAAGAAACACCCTGGCCAAATCAAGATACCAATGCAAATGCATTGGCACCATAAAACATGTTTTTAGTTTATTTATGTGACAATCACTGATGTTGCTGAAGCTGCCCTTTTCAAAGATACAACTCTTGATTACATGGTCACGGTCGTCTTTATTTCGAGAAGATACCGTGCTGTCCCTTTGTCTTGCTTCCCTGTGCTGCACTAGTCTGAGGACTGAGACTGACGGCTCTTCCTATTAAGTGTTGATCAGCAAGAGATGAAATGAAGTCTGTGTTGACATTCTTGCACTCTAATCCTTCTGGACTTGGACTGTTGTCTCATCATCACTGCCGCACTTTATACTTTGTGAGTTTCACAGAAATACACCTCTTTTTGGTAAAACATTGTAAAATATGTAATACAGTAACTGCTTTCATGATGCAGGGACTAATGATTCTGAAATGTAATTGATTTCTCCATCCCTTGTGAAATGAAATAATAAAAACAATGTACAATAATACTGAATATTGAGCTTCACACTGCCAAGTTTCTTGAAATTAAAGGGATAGTTTGACATTGGTATTAGTCCAGCTAACAATCTAATGGCAATCTGGAGTTTATATGCTAAATATGTAGCTAAGACTAGCAGCGGGCTAACTTAGCTTAGCATAAAGACTGGAAGCAGGGGACGCAGTTAGCCGTATTCTCCGTAGAAAAATAAATAAGCGCGTTTACCAAAATGTGAAGCTTTCCCCTCCACAGTAACACTGATATAATCTGACTCATTTGTTCTGAGCAATAATTCTACTTCACTGGACGTTTGACGGCTTGAGATGAACCATTTCTCTGTTCTTGTCTACTAATCGAGTTCATACTTTACTGATGACATTTTGTTGATCTCAAACTAGAGTTTAAAATGACTGATACAAGCACCCTTATAGTAATATCTCTGTTTATTTACATCAAATGTAAACATTCAACTCTGAACATGAATGTAAGTGTAGTAAAAGGCATGTTTCACTTGTATAAAACAGAGAATGTAAACTCTTGGCAACCTTGCATGTGAATGCTGAGAAGGAAACATGACGAGGGAGATCCTTAAAAATGTAAAACTGTAGTTCCTCTAGGAATGTGCAATTTTTGGCAATGCAAATGGGAAAAACTTTGCAAATATTGCAACGACATGATTCTAAGTCGGATTTGGTTAATATAGAAAAAAACCTCCTTATTACCTACATTGACTACAATTATCACAAAATACATTTATGCAATTCAAGCGGTAATCGTGGCTCAGACGAACGCTGATATTCAATAGTTTACTAATTATTTATCAACCTGGAAACACTATAAGAACCCCTGCAATTGTTTAGAAATGCTGGCACAAAAGTTGAGCAATTTAACTGCAAATTCTGGAGAAATCAAAAGAACGCGATATTCGATATAGCTGCTGGTCATTTACCCTGGCTTGACCCTTCACAGTTTCCTACAGCATTACAATACATCAAGTTGCTTTTTTGCCTACACTGTATTCACATTGTGTCACAAAAATATAGAGTCAAAAAGTTATTTGTGGTAACATGATAATACAGTGGAGTTTGGTTTGAGGAGCACCAAATACTCAAGTCATTATAATGTAATTACTGCATTAATACACAAAAAAGCAACTTCACTTCATAGTACCTCTTACAGTATTACCTGACTGCTTAATAGGTAAGAAACGCTCAAACTACAGAACATCAAAATCATTATGAAATGAATGATCAAAGAAAGACGAAGGACTCCTTTTGAGAACTGAGATAGGTGGTGGTTAAAAGTTGACTGAGTCCCACTCGATACCAAGAAGCTCACAGCTGACGTCCCACAGTCGCCGCGCTGTCTCCTCACTTCTTCCCTGTGGGGCTACAAAGGCAGGGGCGCAGTCACTGAAATAAAAGAAGGGGTTGTTATTATTACATGGGGGCCAATGGCGCTGTGAGTCATCACTCTGGGTACAGTGATCTCATTTCTCTTTGACCTTGAACGTGATAATGTTTCACATCAAAGTATTTTATGTATCTGGAAGGGCTAGACCCAGGCAGACACAAGGAGCTTATCTGTCGTCTTTTCCTTTTAGTTTTTTCCTCTACAGTAACGTTTCCTGTAAATTAAACATACTGAATCTTCACTTTCATCTGAATCGACTTACAAATGATGGCTCTTTTCACAGCAGCCATTTTAACATTTCAACATCACTGTAGGGTAAGCGCAGTTGTAATTAATGCTAGTATACTATAATCATGCCAAAATGGCTTCTGTGAAAAGGGCCAATTCAAAAGGAAAACAAAAAGAGGATCCGACTGCACTCACACTGGCCTATGTGATTATGCATTGACGGATGTTATCTGTGTGCGTCCCTTTAAATGGAGCTGCCGCAAGGAATTGTGGGAGGACATTATCTCCTTTTCTTTCGTAAAGGACGGCCCAATGTACCCTATGCTAAAGGAGATAAGAAGGGAAACACCGAGGCACCTTTCCTAGCTCTTCTCATGACTGCCACTTAGATACTTCTGGGTCATTTCACTCAGTAAAAAAGTAAATTTGACCGCAGCCTATTTTCAGTGGCTCTGGATCCAGAGGGTGATCTCCCCAAATCATTTCAGTTTACCAACCAGCCATGCAAGTTTAGTGGCGCCTGTCTCGGGAAATGAATGTTTCATTGTCGGTCTGTGTACCACTTTGGCCCAGACTGGAATATTTCAACAACTATTGGAGGGATTGCCACTGATAAAGAAAGTGGGCAGGGAACGAGTGCTTGTGATCTTCTGACTTTCCTCAGTGTCAGGTTGACTTGTTGAGGTTAAAACGTCTCGCAACAGCTATTAAAATAGATTGCCAGGAAATTTGTTGCAGACATTTGTTTCCCCTCTGGATAAAGTTTAATCACTCTGGTGATCTCTAAAGGAGCAGTGTCTAGGATTTAGAGGCATCCAGCCTTTCTTTGCCGGTGTGACAGAGAACTACGGTGGCCCTCAGGTAACGTCAAAACATGAAAGGCTCTCGTTGGTTTGGTTTGGCCCGTTCTTAGCGACTGTAGAAACATAGTGGTGCAACAAGACAGATTCAATGAACAGGCTCATTCTAAGCTAACGAATACACAACTATTCTTAGTTTCAGGTCATTCATTATACACTAATGAAAACATAGTTATTAATATTATTCTGTATTTCTGCCAATAAACCTTCTTAAATCCTACACACTTCCTTTATCTCCTTCTCTTGCATCATCAGATCAACATTGTACTTTGTTTGATTATTTTTGACAGATAAAATAAGTATAGATTCAGACCTTTGAGGCTACATGCACACTAATACATTTTTGTTTAAAACGATCTCCGTTCACACAGGCGTTTCAGAATCGAATTCAAAATGATTTCTGTCCATACTAGTACACCTGCAAACGAATATCACATGACTATTCACATACACTGGGCATGCGGGTGCCGGTGTAAACCGGAAGATTAGTTGCTTAGTCGCAGAAAATAAGAGTATTATAATGCTCTTTAATAATAAAAGGTTGTGCTTGATACTTAAGATATTCCTCTTAAAATCTTACTCTTTATTCTGAAACAAAATGATATCGTGGAAAGCTTTTTTTTTCCAGACTTAGTTACAGGGCTGTAGGTCTCTCTCTCACTCACTCACTCACTCACTCACTCACTCACTCACTCACACACTCACACGCACATCAAATGTATAATGAACGCTTACAAATCAAAGTACTGGATTATGGATCAATAAATCCGGTCTCACTCATTTGTTTTTCCCACTCGTAGCTTTGCCGGGTGGCTGAAGTCCTGGTCGCACTGGAGAGCAGTTATGCTTTTGTTTGTTTACAGTTTCTGTGTGGACTTCACACAAAAACGTGAATTAATAAGAAAAGGAAAGTCCGCCGTTTTGTGTCGCAAACTGACTTTAAACGTCTGCTCCGTAGGGCTGATAACGCCGCTGGACACGCTGCTCCCTAATCGCTCCAATAACAGCTTGCTTCCTCTGCATGTCGGCAGTAGTAGAATTACAAAATGCTGAATTTAACTGCACAACAGCTGCTAGTAAAAACAACAAGGTCAGCAATGCCTCTAATCCGTTATCCATGTTTAATTTATATATCAGTGTAACTAATACTAGCAGTGGCATTCCTTTCCCTCCATCCTCATTTTAAAGAGTAATAGTACATCAAAAAATTATATAAAAAAAAATGACAAACTGTCTAATGGGAGAACCATGTTGGATTCAAGCTTTAAAGCAGAAAGCTTCCTCATGGTGACACTAAGCCTGTGGGTTGTGTAGTTTTTACAAGACTCTGGGGAGCGAAACATTAATGAAGAAGTTTTACCTCATGGCTTCTACGGGAACCTGCGTGTTGCACAATTTGATATCTCATGGCACATTTAGAAAAACAAACATTAATAATATCCTATGATGATGATAACAATAATAAAGAGGCAAATTTGCTCCCAGAACCAATTTCAGATCCCCGGGTCTTTGAAAGAACGTATTAAATGTCTGGCTTGTTGTCACCGACCTGAAGTGTTTCCCAGAGATTGAGTGCAGTTCATCTGCCACAGCACAGTAGACACTGGTCTGTGCTCCTTCCCGTGGGGTTTTTAGGAACGTGGCGAAGACGGTGAAAAATATCGTCATGAGAGTCGAGTGCCTAGTCAGGTCAGAGTTCACTGTCCCCGGGTGGACTGAGTTCACCGTCACATCGGTACCTGTGAGGACAAACAATCATTACAATGTGCCACAGCTTTCTTTTTCTATTCCCACAGTATTTTTTTATTAAAATTAAATTCAGCCACATTGGCACATTGCTGCATTGACATCAAAATACATAAAAAAAACTCAGAACGAGAATGCTCATCCCTTTTTTTTAAAATGGTCATCTTATAAAATTAAGTATATTAATTCCAATAGATGCTAATTGTATTAAGAACAAAACAAACAATTCTATAAACTCCTATTAAATCTGAATCCATAACTAAATTAATGAAGAGCCTCTATAAATTCTCAAATATAAGATGTTTGTCCATTGAGTAGTGTAAGCACTGTTTTTTTTCATAACTCCGTAAAGCAAGCTAAGGTTTATAACTAATTTCGCAATCTCACGATGATAATGGTAAAACATTGATGCTTAGTATAAATTACCTAAAAGAGAGCTCAAGTTTTAGGCAAAAAAGATACAGTATATTATTCTGTGGAATTTAAAATTGTACTATCTCTTGCATCTAAAAAAAGACTTAAGTACAAAATGCCAAAAGTCGAGGACACACCATCTGTGTATTTTGAAAAAATACCGAGCAAACATAAAGAGATGCAACATTTAGAACTGAGTTCTTTGTCCACTATATGGGCTTGAAACAACAACATGGCCCCCAAAAAAGGCTAAGACCAGTTGTTTGTCTCCCATTCTAACCACTAACCCTCTCTGTTATAAATCTGTTTGCCAGCGTGGAACAGGTCACCTGTCTATTTTCCCATGTGTTGTGTGTTGGCGTACCTTTGAGTCTACGCGCCAACTCTCTGGTAAAGAGCACGTTTGCCAGTTTGCTCTGGCAGTATGCCAATCCGCTGTTGTAGCTCCCCTGGCTGTGAAGGTCATGGAAACGGATCCAGCCGAAGTTGTGAGCCAGAGACGAGACCACCACGATGCGGGCCGGCGCACTGCGCTTCAGCAGCCCGATCAGGAGGGAAGTCAACAGGAAGTGCCCTGCCAGAAGTAAGAAACGCATACAGTCAGTGCTGAACTCACACAGTTTGTGCTTTTAAAAAACAGACTTCAGCTTATACATTCAAATTCTTTCAGCCAATAATTATTGAAGTGTAAACCCACTTCAACTACTTGTATAGCTAAAATTGTTTTTTCCAGAAATGGACAGTTAGTCACAAATGTGAGTAAGTACATCACTATTATTATTAAACATATTTTATTATTAGTTATTAACCTAATTCCGTCAGGTTTTCAATCAGTTTTAAGGTTTGCTTTATTTATTGATTCAAATGAATTTCAGCGCAGCCTCACCCAAGTGATTGACTCCAATGTGCATCTCAAAGCCGTCGATTGTTTTTGTGTAGGGGCACATCATCACGCCAGCGTTGTTGATAAGGATGTGAAGATTGTTGACCTCTGAAAAAGAGAACATCACAAAAAAGAAAAGGAGCACCTGCTAAACAACAACGACAAAGCCTGGCTCTGTGGGTCGATGCGACTCTGTGCTCACCTCCTAGGAATTTCTGAGCGAAGGCTCGTATCGAGCAGGTGTCTGCCAAGTCCAGCTCTCGAACCTCAACTTGTGCTTCAGTATACGCAGCTCGTATACTGGCCGCGGCCTCCTCTCCTTTGTCCACATCTCGGCACGCTATGATCACCCGCGCCCCTGTCGTGTGAATACAGAAGCAGCAGCTAAACTACGGACAAAACTGAAGCTGTATTAATTCAGAGGAGAGTAAGCGAGAAAGGGTGCTTCTGTTGGCTTATTGCTGCGTGAAGCCATTTATTAAAGGAGGTCTCTGTGGCTCATTGATGCAGGATAGTGTTTGTCAAAGTTAACCCAAATCGTATGTCCTCAAGCAAAGCATTACCGTAATAACATGGCACGGTCAACCAAAGTCCATAAACTACAATATTTGTATTGAGGGTTAAGATCTTTGGTTGACATTGTTGAGTTTGATTTAAAGCTCCTTTTTATTATGTAATTTGTTTTGGTAATACATAAAAGCTTTAGAAGACCCTGCTTATTTAAAAGTATTACACGTTATATTATACAGAACATCTTAGCAGGGTGTTGAAACCAAAATGAAGGCCCGGTCCTACAGTGGGTCACCAACAACATTAGCCAACCACCAAGCATCATCTCTCAATGATGAGGGCAACCGATGATTTAATGTGACATACACAAATATAACACCTATAGTAAGATCCATGTTATCTTCTTCACAGCAGACATTTTGACTTGTCATAGTAAGAAGATCCCAGCTGTCACTAAAACAGTGAGCCAGCACGCACAATATAATTAAAGGTTGGCTGACACATAACAATACCAATAGCCGTCATTCATTTTACTGTTGTGATAATATCATGTGACGTCATTTTATTCTGTTGCACACATTAGGTTTCTCGAGCAAATTGTGATTTTTAAATGAAAGAAACGTGATTCATTGGTGGAATAAGGTCAATCGGTGTGTGTGTGTGCGTGTGTGTGTACATAAATTGTATAAAATACTCCTGAAACATACTGATTTCAATTGCGTAGCCCTACATAGGCTCCTGTTTTTCGCTTATTGTCAGGGGCAGATTATGGATGTAAAGAGTCGCTGTGCTCTGCTGTGTGTGTGAACTTAAAACCAAAAAGTCACCTCGCACTGCCAGTTCCAGGGCAGTCTCCTTCCCGATCCCTGTGTTGGCCCCAGTGATGAGGACTGTCTTCCCATCCAGACTAACTGTGGACCTGCACACTCCTCCTGCTGCATATTTTCTGTTAACACACAGTGACCACTGATTAATACTTGGGACATTGAATCACAGCAGACAGCTTTGTGCATTTGCATGACGAGCGGCCCCTTCTGCAGGCAGTGTGAGTGATGTCCTCGTTAGGATTGGACATATGGACAGCCTGGCTTAATTATTCACAGAGAAAACTTGGAAAATGAACAGTGCTGAGCGTCAAGTCATGCGACCCACGCCACTGAGCAGGGCCGCCACACAACCAATCCCTCTGTTGGAGTAATGCATACAGATATAACTCCTCCTACGCTCAGCCTGCTGATAGGCCCGAGCCGCTCAGATGGACTCCCGGTTCATCTCTGTGCAAAAACTCCCACAGCTCCATCATTCTGTATTCATTGATTTTTCTGCTTGAAATATCAGTCAGCGTCGTGTGAACTGATGAAAATAATGATAATAATATTATTAATAAACCTGTAAAATGACGATCAGTTGAGTTAACTGGACGGACAGTATTTTATGTAATGTAAATTAACCTCATCGTAATGATTACATCAGTGCAATGTGATGCCCTGTCAACCAAGTAGCAACCTATACGTGATGTGGTAAACGCTGGATTTCTGTGAGAATTGAATGAGCGCGTTAAATGCCGCTTACCTGATGTGTGGCGCAAATAAAATCACCAGTAACGTCACCACTCCGAGGCCCGCGACAATTAATAAAAGCAACATCATACCACGGATGTGCGCTTTTCCGTCTCCTCCAGCAGGACGCCACTGTTCTGTAGGCAGAACAGCTGATGTCAACGCAGAAAGGGGTGCAGAGCGTAGCGAGGGGTGAAAGCTACACCGCGAACGGAATCATGGGGGTTGTAGTTTTTACACCCTGGCAATAAAATAAAAAAAAGATATGTATATATAGTTATGGTTATCTTTAATATTTTTTACATTAAGAGCACACCCATGTTATGACATTTGAATTATTTAAATGGTCTAATTTATATAATAAAAACAATGTTAGGCAATTAAATGACTGAATAACTGTCAAGTAGATTATTATGTTTCTAATTGATAATTTGAGATGCAATTGCTTTTAGGAAAAATAACTTAATTACTATCAAGAAGAATACAAACAAACAATAAAAAGAAACAAACAAAAGCCAGGCTACATAATCATGAAACAAAACAAATAAATACATCAATATCGAAATTGGAAAAAATATATAAAATAATACAATTCCCCAAAATGAATTGCATTAAAGGTAGATTTTTTTTATCCATTAAATAAACAATATAAATAAATTGTTGTAGTATACATTTAGAAGAAGTAGTAGTGTCTCAAAACTTCATTTCCAAGAAGGCGCAGGGAAAGCTGTCTGCCAAGTGCCTGAGTAGAATTGTTATCGGGGTGATTTTTAAATCGTGGTTTACCTATATTTGCCATCATTTTTGCATGCTGTATTTTTATTTGCAATGTTACTTTCAGCCTGTTATTTCTTGTTTAAAAAAACAACCACGGTTTGGTTTGACTTTTGGTCTGGCGTTTTAGACACTGGATCACGAGGTCCATCACGCGGAAGTCCCGGGCACCTGATTAACGTGAAAGCAAAACAGTAGATTAACTTAAAGTTGATGTGTCTCTGATTAGTTTTGCACTTTACGACAAAAGACCAAGTAGCTTCCTCGGGAAAGGCAGCTTTTTATGTTATAAGGCATCACAATGTCGTCGTCGGAGGAATTCGAGAAACTGCAAGAAATCTATAAATCACTGTATGATGAACTCAAGCTAATGCCAGAGAGAGCTCTGAAATGTCACGGAGGTAAACAGTCCATGTTGTTTCACCAGCTTGTGTTGGTTAACTGTACTACAATACTTCTCAAAGGATGTCACCTGTACTGTGAAACTGAAAATGTATTTGTGTCCACAGAGGAAAGGAAGAAGTTGGTGAGGACCTTCGATGAGAGACAGGGGGAGGCTGATGAAGTGGTGAGCCGCGCTCCCGTTTGTTTGTTTGTTTGTTTGCTAGCTAACGATACGCACTTCAATTAAAGCTTCACGCAACGTCACTCACAACGAAATTAGCAGACATTTGGGGGAAATGGGCCTGCTTTTTCTAAATTTAAACGGCTTAAGATGTTGACACAGAATCAGAAGCAGTTTTTCTGGCCAAGTAACTTTAACTTATGTTTGGAGTTGTCCTCAATGTACTTGCTCACAGTTCCAGGAACACATACAGGAAGACATAAATAGAAATATAGCTAAAAACAGGGACGACAAAGATAAACACATGCATTATCGTTTAAAAGTCTTTAAAATCTGGACAGGGCTGCTCTATATGTTTTGAATTGTCTTTCAAGGTTGCAGAAAGTCCTAATTGATGCTTTTTTGGATGACTGGTTTGCAAAACAAAAAAGGAATGTTTTGTATGTGTGGAGAACAAAACAATGTATGATTGTTTAACCACACTGACAATATGACGGGCAGAAAGAGACAACAGTTCAATCAGAATAGAAGAAATCACCTGTCATTGGTAAAAGAAACTGAAAGCTTGGCATCAAAATGTGTGCAGATAAGGTTCCTCTTTCAGTGCCAAGTGCACAAAATGCCTCGAAGAAACTGGAATATGATCAGGTAGGTTGCTTTAGCAACGCTATTATTCAAACATCACAATAGAAATAGAAGATTTACTACTATTGGAACTGGATCAGGGAATATTCGCTGAACATATTATGGACCGACAAATCACAGTTCAAACACAGTCAATGTAACTACTGAGTAGACTGCAGAGGGCTCAAAGAAAAACTGGTTCCCACAATATTTAGAGCACCATTGCGCCATTTGTGTTTCAATAACGAGTGATGGTCACTTACTCTTTTCTCGACTTGAAAACAAATTCAGAATCGAAGTTCCAACAGTATTCTCTCCTGTCATGCAACACTGTGGGGACATAGACTAAATGTACACTACCGTTCAAAAGTTTGAGGTCACTTACAAATTTTCTTATTTTTTCAAAGAAAAGCACTGTTTTTTTCAATGAAGATAACATTAAATTAATCAGAAATACACTATACATTGTTGATGTGGTAAATTACTATTCTGGTTTTTAATAAAATATCTACATAGGTGTATAGAGGCCCATTTCCAGCAACTATCACCCCAGTATTCTAATGGTACATTGTGTTTGCTAATCGCATAGAAGACTAATGGGTGATTAGAAAACCCTTGTGCAATTATGTTAGCACATCTTAAAACAGTTATTAGAGAAGCTATTAAACTGGAGTTCTTTTGAGCTAGTTGAGTATCTGGAGCATCACATTTGTGGGTTTGATTATACTCTCAAAATTGCCAGAAAAAGAAATGAAGGCTATTCCATGCGAGAAATTGCGAAGAAACTGAAAATTTGTCTGGGTGACCCCAAACTTTTGAACGGTAGTGGAAGTTTTAAATATTTGCTTCTTCTGGGGCCTAAACTATTTTTACTGGTAGTGGAACTAGTGAGAAACTGGTCCATTTTGGTAATCAGGGATTAAAAAGAGCATAACCTAATCTAGTTGTTTCTTCAATGTTCTCTGCATACGTCACCGCTAATGGGTTCACAAGCAATTTTATTTTTCCGTGTCCAGTTACAAGGAATGGAAGAAGAACTGCGTGCGGCACCTTCCACCTACCGAAATGCAATGAGTACCAAGCTGCGCATGTACCGGCGGGATCTGGGCAAGCTGCAGAGGGACATAAAAAACTCTGCTCCTGGCTTTGGTTCGTCTTTCCAGACATCAGAGGGAAGTCATCAGGCCATCTATTCGTCACAAAACCATCAAAGTGTGAGTGTGTGGCTGTCGACTTTGATATGTTATAAATAATGTTTTGAGCACTCATCTCGTTATGAGGGTTATCAAACTTCAAAGGAAATATTTCAGCTATCCAAAATATCAGTAGAAAGTGTATCTTTTGGTTTTCAGTCTCACAGATTGAGAGCAAGAAGTGCAGGTCTCCTTTTTGTACAAATACAATCTGTAGAAGTGCAGGAAATCAATTAATTTTTTTTAGACGTTTGAAGAAAGGTTGGCACACTGACATGGACATTTTACTGCCAAATAACCCTCTCAGGAGTAAAAATAGCTGATTTTTTTTCTTGCTCCTCTGTCACAAAATATATAATTTACTCTGGTTGGTTTGCCATTTTTGCCCACCTATGCAGACACTGCAGCAATCCCAGAGAGCGTTGCTGCTCCAGGGCACGGACTCTCTGACCAATGCCACCCAGAGTATTGAACGGAGTCAGCGCATCGCCGCTGAGACAGATCAGATCGGCACAGATATCATCGAGGAGCTCGGGGGGCAGAGGGAGCAGCTGGACCGCACCAGAACCAGAGTGAGCTGTGGACCGTTACTATGCTACGGCACGGGATGGAATTGTGACGCTCCATCAGTTTTAATCCGTTGAGGGCTGATACTGTTTGTTTGGCAGTTTAGTCACTTGTTTCAGTGGTGCAGCTCAGATTTGGGTCGATATGACCTATAATGGTTAAATTATTTTGTTTAACTTTAATATAAGTAAAGGTAAAGGATTTTGTTGTTTTCAGGCCATTTTTTCAATCTAATCTGTTTTTTGTTTATTTCGAAGTTGGTGGATACCGGAGAGAACCTCAGTCGGAGTAGAAAAATTCTTCGTGCCATGTCACGGCGGTAAGTTCTACCCCTGAGGATGGTGACTTTTTTTTCTTCTTTTTTTATCGATGCACTAAATGATTGGATACTAAGAGTCAGTTTGATCTATTCTGTTCTTTTATCGGCCTTTTTCCCATATGTGTGGTCTTTCTGTCTCTGTAGCTAGCTTGTGTAATGTTTTTCTGTATTAACAAACCTAAATGGTGCACATTGATTATACTAAAACATGGCTTTGGTGAAAAATAAAATATTCTGATTGGCTGATTAATGCATTTCTGAATACAACTAATGATTTTGTTTGTTTTGTTATCGAGCTGATTAACCTAAATATTCTCAATTAACCAAATAATTGTTTAATCCATAAACATGTTCTTGATTAATCATCAATGTTTATGGAATGATGACCATCTGTTTATTGTTGGCTTTCATCTTGTTTTTTTCCGTAGGCTGGTAACGAACAAGTTGCTGTTAGGTGTCATCATTATAATGGAGTTGGCCATTCTGGGTGCCGTGATTTATCTGAAGTTCTTCCGATGATGAGCAAACTAAACCATCCGAAAAACAAACTTACGCTCTGGATCCAGGGCAAACCCAGACTCTCTACATCTGTCTCCACTGACTATCAAGTAGCAATAATGCTCCTCTGCTGCATTCAGCCGCCTGTTTCTGTGACTAAATAAGGACATTGAGAAGGTTCAGTCCTAAAGTGAACCTTTACTTACGGGGGACTGTCCACTGGCGGGCAAAGTTAATTTGACAAGAATGACTAATTGTTGAACCTGCTAATGGACCAAACCTACAGAAACTCCACACATAAACTGTGACCTGAGAGTTGCACTGCTTAATCAGACTGTTTATGCCATTGATGCCCTGCAGGATGACATAATGGACTTGTGTGCTGCCTGCTCCCAGCCTCAGTACGAATTTTCTGTCAGGATTCATTCAAGCTTGAGTACGATCGACTTTCTTCTGCATGTGTAGATTCTCCCTTCACTGTCCCTGTGAAATGTCACTGATCGACATTTGCTATGCAGTTCTGGCAGGTTTATACATTCTCAGAAGGGGATACTTAATTATTAGATCTTGAGACAATTGTATCGTGCCATTATCTTTTAAAATACTAAACAACAGTATTTGATGAAATGGCACCAATAGAATTTTGTTGTTGTGTCATCATGCCCCCGTATCCAAATGGTTGTATTTAGCTCATTATTCCAATTCTGAGTACTGAGGCCACATTTTGTCAGTCAGAGATGTGAATTAGAAATGTGTGTAAACTCTTAATACATGCACCGTAACAGTTAATAATGTTGTCTAATCGCTGTATAATACAAAAATCAATCTGAGAAAAAGCTTCAGTATTCCTGATTGTCTCTACATCATTAAAGTTAATCTTAAATCTCGGTTTGCAATGTATCTAGTATTTCCAGGGACGGCAGTCAATCAAAGTGAGAAAAACATCCGCTGTGGAGCCGACGTCACCAAAATGTGTTACAGGCTGAAGCCCGAGACCAGGTTAGTGCTGGGTAAACAGCACCTGTTACTATGAAATGAATTCTTAAATAATAACGATAAGGTTATTCTTAGTGTCGTGTTCCTGAAGTGGAACATCTGCCACAATGTTTTTCTTCCGCATAGATATCATGCCTTCCTAGAGTGGTGTCAAGTACGAAAACATGTTTGCTGGCCTGCTTGTGTGGATCAGGTGGGGGTGGAGTCAAAAGAAGCGTGTGAATCTGGTTTTGCTTTTTCTGACGTATTGCTTTCGCGCCTTCAAACACAACAAATAAAGTACAACGTTTGTGCTGTTGCTAGCAGTAAATACTATAGTTTTATTACTGCATGTAAATTGTAATTTATGTTATACAATTGAAACTAATCATTAATCTAACTATGATGCCAGCAACACTGATAACAATTTATACAAGTCGAAACATTGGTTATTATTTCTTTCATATATCTGCATCATTTTTCAGCCTTGCTCGGGGCTCTACACATTGCAGCCATGAAATTTGGTAAAGACATTCCATGTTCCCTGAGGATGAACCCTACTGACTTAGGTGATCCTTTTCCTGTAATGCTTGCACAACACTGAGGTTTTTTTGTGAAATATCTGAACTATTGGATGGAGGGCCAAGAAATTTGGTAAACGCACTCAACGTCAATTCAGAATGAATTCAGGGCGCACCACTAACTAAACGGTGGTTGCCAACTTTTGTTTGCCAAAAGGGAAAACATGGGTGCCATTTTTTTTTTTTCACCTTATTAATTAAGATACTGTGCAGGTACAAAGTAAGCTTAATAATGAAAGTGTGACATGTTTACATGTCATGTGTATGTTGTGAAGGCTTTGCAGTATAACTTACCGTCCAGCTCAAAGATGCCAGGAATGCTTTGACCCCAAGACTTTTTTCGTCCCATTCCTCTGGTTCTTTGAGTGTTGAATGACATTTGCACATTTCACGATGTTGACAGGTTTGGCTGAACTTTTCAATGCACAGTCAAACTAATTAATTTCCATCACCGTTGTCTCTAAAATTGATGCCTGTGCGCTTGGAGTAAACCTATGTGCACCGTTCCGATCCCCATCTGACTGTAGCAGCCATATTTAAATGCAACAAATACTTTTTTTAAAACATTTGTTTCGTGGTGAACATTTGGCTGTCACTATTATTTATGTTAAATGATTTCCACCAATGGAAACAAAAGGCAACCCTTTCCCTTGAGCCCCAAAATTGCAACTTTGCAGATAGTTTTTGCCCCATCAGGTCAAAGTTGTTTTGTCCAACTCTCTGGTTTAGGACATCTAATGGCATTCCCATCAGCCTCAGTTTACTTTGTACTTAGTTGTAGTAATAAAATAGAATGAAACAAACTTAAGAGGAAATACAACACATTTACACAGATACAAATTGCCATCACATTTATGGAAGACCAAACTACTGTATAAACTCTTTGTTGCAAGGACAGGAGTCGTTCAGTGGCCTCATCAAGTCAAACATTAGATCAGGTCAAACCTAAATGCAAATAGTTTTTTTTCCAGCATTTTGAATCAAAGCTGGATGATAATACATGTACTGCTAGGTTCATAGTGAAAATACAAAAGTAAACTCTAAAGAAAATACAGTAACCACAGCTGGTCCAAAGTGCAAACCCATCATTTTTAGTAACTGACACAGCCACAAAACAGTTGTGAGAGTCCACGTTAGACGGTGGGTTTCAAACTAAATCAAACTTAGTTCATCATACCTCTGAGGCAGGTTCATTTTCTTTGAAACCAAACGCTTAATAAATATGTGGCAACTGTGTCAACTAACACTTACCTTATTAGATACAGGAGCCAAATGGATTAGTATTGGTATTTCAATTAACACTATAACCATCAATACTTTAGTCTGAGCATTATCAGTGTGAGCTTTTTACCTAAAATCTGTAAAGCCCTTTTTGAAGATTAATGAATTCAGACACAAGTTAGTTTTCTTCATGAAACGTAAAAACAAAACCGTTTTGGCTACTATTCGATACAGTCTTGTATTCAGAATTGTGGAATGCTCAGGGATGATGCCGGTAAAGTTCAAAGCTGTGCTTCGTGCTCTCAGAGGCGAAGCTGCTCCGTGTCGACCTTCGCAGAGGGAATCTCATCGATGGATACGCGAGCGCCTTCTCTCGTCTGTCCCAAAGAAGAGGCGATGACGTCCACCGCTAGCGAGGCTGTGGCCTCCACCGCTTCAGGGGTGGCCCCCAGCATTGGATTTACCTCCACCAGGTCCATGGCTGACAGCAGACCTGAACACAGTCACAAGTTAGACATTAAAACGTGACGATAAAAGAGCTCTAAGGAGAGGAACGAAAACAGACGATATAAGCTTATGTGAAGCTGCCTCTTTAGGATGATGCGACCATGTTTGTGGTAATCTGTACCTGTGTTATGGATTTCCTCTGTGATGTAGATTCCTTCCCTGTAGGTCAAACCGCCATTCACTGGTGTTCCTGTGGCCGGAGCCAGAGACGGGTCGAATGCATCGACGTCGAAGCTCAAGTGGATCGGTCGCTGTTTTCTGTTCAAGGTGAGACAGTTAAAGTGTGAATTTGAGGTTCACGTCAACTCCGACATGAGCAATAATTAACAAAAACATTTAGTGGAAGTTAAGTATGTTAAACTATTAAACATGTTAAGAAGTTGAACAGTAAGGGAGTATAATCTGTTACCTTGACAAAAGATGGTCAAGAGAGACTTCCATGACCCTTTGGATGCCGAGTCTGTCGATATCCCTCATGGTGAAGTACTGGATACCCAGGTCCTTCAGGATGTGGCTGTAATAAACAAAATCAGAAACGTCAGGAGCCATTTCCACAGTGCGTTTAGGGAGAATGAAGTTACATTAGGTAAAGGTTGATGGTGTGTGCTTACTGCTCTCCGGGGTCAACATCCCGCAGCCCAATGTAGACCAGATCCCTCGAGGAGAGGAATGGCTTTGTCCAGGAGAAGCCTGGGATAGCTGGCATCTGTGGGAGACAGAGAGACAGAGAGAGAGATATATAGATATAGATAGATAGATAGATAGATAGATAGATGGGTACAGGAAAAAAAAGTCCAACATTAGATGATTTTGCATTTATTTTCAAAACTTTTTGAAGCCCATTATATCATAATCTGTTCATGTTTGCATAAGAGGAAAGTTGTGTCAGTGTTGCAGGCTGGGACGTGTTGTGATTATATCACAGTCAGCAGGCGTTGTTCGGCCCAAGGCAATAAATTGCAGGATTCTAGTTTTAGCTGTACGTTAGATATGCTCTACCTTCATCAAAACAAGTCAAATTAAAGCCCTTAAAATACACTTTTTAAAGTCGGCTTTGAACCTCTAACCGGTTTACTTTTTATATATTTCATCCCCTTGGTGAAGTGTCGTCAAGTAGCTCTTCCTTAATAAAATGCATTATCATCAAGTTATAGACAGTTGCTTGTTTTGAGGAGGGTTCACCTTGTCTTGCAACTCTTTGAGCATGAATGCCACAGGCTGGCCGTGAAGGTTTCCTGATGGAGAAGACATCGGCGTGTTTATGTCAGCATGTGCATCGACCCAGATGAGACACAGGTCAGGACACTGCTGGGCATGGCCTGCCACCGATCCAATAGCAAGGCTTTGAAATGAGAAGGACAGGCTTATAAATATCTTGTGTTTGTATCCGTTGAATTCAGAGGACGAGAGGATTTATTTGTAAGGGAGTCCTACCTTACACACATAGTAAAATGACAGACTCCTTTGGGCACTTAAATACTGTACTGCTGTATACTTTTTATGACAACATTACCTGTGATCACCTCCGAGCAAGACGAGGGTGTGTCCAGCACCGACTGCTCTGCTCACTGCGCCAGACACCATTTTATTTGCCGCGCCCACAGTGCGAGGGAACTTGACGTCCATGTAGGGTTCGTCCTTCTCAAGGTGGTGGAAGTTGAGGTCGCCGAAGTCGTGGACAGAGTAGTCTAAACACAAAGAAGGGTCCAACGATTACAAAGACTGTTTAATTTCGATATCTAAAAAAAAAAAAATTAGATGCAGACACACTCTGAATCCCTTCATAATGAGGAAAGGCTTAAGACATTTAGCAGAGTCACTCTTTTGGTGAAGTTTACAAGTGAAAGAAAGGGTTCAGAGTTTGTACACAAGAACATACGACTGTTGGTGGACACACTGGCTGTTGCATTAAACCTGGAGGACAATCTGTCTAATTGTGTGAGGACACTACCCTGCTATCTGTTTTGAGGAAACGTTTGTGCTTTAAATACTGCAGGTGCACCGCTTCGGTTGAAAAGCCGACATAAATCCGTAGCTTTCCTCGATTTTTAAACACACGTCGGTCTACCTTGCAGGCTGAGGAGGCCGATTCATTCAACGAACATTAGTGACTGAGCACTTTCCACTTGCCCCATTTCCCACGTCAGCTCAGGTTTCAGCCGCCCTGCGCCGAGTAGCCCTGCACTGAATACCGAAACATTTCCACCGCTTTAGGACATTGACTGCGAAGTAAACAAGTGATGTGATATGCCATATTGGGGGTTCATCTGGCAATGTGATCCTTGATGGCAGTGAGGCGTTACACTGCTGATCTAAGGGAAACCAATGCAGTTCATTACCATTCCTAGCCGGGACAGGAATAGCCCCTGTCTTGATGCAACAGGGAGCATCTATTGCATGACAATAAACATTTTAAAAGGCTGTCATAGCAGCAGGCTTGCTGAATAATTGAATAGCAAAGAAGTCGCTTTCAAAATATATCAGAAATCCAAAATTAGTCTTTCTTTTAATAAATTCTTAATTGGATTTTATTCACTGTTTTCTGATGGGACAGAACTGTAAATAAATATTTCAACGTATTAGGTGCTGTTATCTGCATGGAGAATGTGTTATAGTTGACCGCCATACACTGCAGGAAAATATATGCATTTCTAATAAATGCTTTCTCGGGGATCAGACGTGCCATTACAAATGATGCAACGCTCACACCGGTTTCCTGTAACACAGGAGCAGATCCAGTTTGACCCGCTGTCACACACCTATATGATCGATTGTACAAGGGGTAATTTTTAATATTGTGTCTCATGGAAGGTGCAGCAGTGAGTTTAAAGTAAGTGTGTTCCCCTCCATAGTGGTGTAATGATATTTATACTTTGACTGTGGTAAAGTGTATATTTATAGTAACCTGAACATACAAGTTTAAATCCTCTGTGGAGTCAACAGGCAACACTTGAGGATCTCCTGGACCTTGTCAAAGTCAAAGGCCATAGTATTTTTCCTTTTCTTGTAGTATAATCCTGCCTACTAGTAGATTAGTAGGTGTATGATGTCCATTTTTATTATTATTTTTTTAAGGAGAAATGTAAAGAAACTACTTTTAGGCTCACATAAACATTGGCATTTGTCAAGATTACATGATAATTAAAAAAAGCACTTTATTGTACCTATTTTATTATTTAGTACCAAAGCAATCTTCAGTGTGTCCTTGGTATTCAAAAGAGACTACGTATCCTTGGCTGGCTGACTTTATAGAGACGCTTCTTTCTTTTTTAAGTGTTCCTTCCGTGACCGTCATCTGTATCTTAAATCTCCTTTCTATTACGTGTATAGGCGTGACCTTTCCAACACAATGCAACCCCGGTGACCCGCTTAAAGGAATAACGGATTCTTTCCGTCTGAGGTGTCCTCTTTCAAAGACAGCCGGCTCCTCCCGCGTGAGAGCTTTCGGTTGACAACGGAAGATTTAAATAACAAAAACAACAAAGAGTTGTTTATTGGGCTACATGTTGTGGGGGAAGACTGTGGTGGCGACAGAGTGGAAATACATCCGCAGCCTGTCCTCTTTCTACGCCCTTTACACCATGTGACAACATGAGACAATAATGTCTAAGACAGACAGACAGACATGTGGCAACCGGAGTGGATCAAACATGTACAAATGAGACACCCGTGTGCCGACCCAGAGTAGCGCCACTTCATGCTAGTCTCGCCCTTGTACCGGCAATCGTTTTAAGAGATGCCCCCGCCGGGACTGAATGAAACTGTAGTCGCCATTGCTTGATCGTTCTACTTCTTGCAAAACTAAATATACACAAACAAAACTGGTTTGTGCTACTAAATGGGGATTTATACTCCATTTAAATGCCTTAATGTTCTGTCCTTGTAATATTCCAACACAACAAATACAAAGGAAAGCCGGGATCACTTTGTTCGCCACAGCACGTGCGCCTCTCCTAGGCTACATGTCGGATGTTTATATTTACAGCCTCCGGGTGATGTAACAGACCGGCTAAAAGGAGAAAAAGACGGCTAAATCGGTCTCATCGCTGCCAGGGCGAACTGCTTGTTACACCCATCCAGTGTTACGTAACGCAGCTGCGTCGGCTGCTCCTTCTTTATTATCCCCGTGTCCTCACCTACCTAGACCGGAGAGCCTCTCGATGAGCCCCGCATCTCTGATGACTTTAGGGCCGTGCTCCACGCCTCCTCTTTTCTGTGTTGAAATAAAACGGGGAATAAGTTAATTTGGATACTTGAAAATTACAATTAAAACGAGAATAATAATAAACAAGTGGACTAAAGCGTTTCTTACCTGTCCTCTTGAAAACGGAGCTCCCAGCACCGCCACGGACTGAGCTCGGCTTTGGTGGCACGTGTGGCCGAGTTGGGGTCTGAGAAGACGGGATAGAGGTCCTCTCAAAGCCATTTTTCTTTTTCCTCTTTCAAAAAACCAATCCGAATCGTCCCAGTCCAAATCAGTACGATCCCAGACGCCGCCCAAAAAAGTCTGATGAAAGCGCTGTAGATGTTGCCCTGCTGGATGCTGAATGTGACCGCGCTGGCGCAGGAGGCTGGTCTTATTGCTCCTAAAGCTACTTAATATTCATGAGTTGGTGAAGAGGAGGACCTGGGAGCAATAGTAGATCATTATACCTTACTTTTCTTTTTTTCTCAGAAACATTGAAACATTCTGAATTATAAATGATGCTCCGCGTTTATGGGCAGTTCTAAACTTGTATTAGCGGCAGGGTGTCCTGTTTCATGTACAGCGACTAGAGCCAGGGTGAGTGACACACCTTCGGAGTAGCCAATGGGAGGCGGCGAAATAAGTGGGTTTGCTCTGTGGGCGTGGCCTGCCAACAAGGGTGAGATCAGGTGCTTTTCGTTTGTTGTGAAACGCTTTACTGCAGTCTCATCTCAGTGGAAATTTCCAGAGATTGCAGCCAAGTCGGGGTAACAGGCTTGTTTACACTATCGCATTTGACCTAGTTGTTTGTCAACTTGTTGTTTGTCCCGGCTACAACAGACTATCTGTACATGTTTACATGTAACCTCATGTAGGATACTCAAACAGGTGGCCCAATAGGGTCCTGCTATCATTTGGCTAAAGAAGGACGCCTATGTAGACCTTTTATATAAGTTGTAGCTACAGCAAACAAAAAAAAAAACACCGTTAATTCCATCCATTTTTACACTTTCTTTATTGTCTAATTTCCTAAATGAATACTCTCTGCTGTTTTGTTGTATATATTGAGTATTTTGCATTCCTGATATTTCTTTTGTGTCTTCTATGTAAGTTGCTTGCTACTGTGACAAACTAATTCCCCCTTGGGGATGAATAAAGTATACATTTATCTATCCTATTTAGCTAAATGTAGGCTACTTGACGAGTCAAACGTAAAACTAGGCTACTCATTATGCAGAATGTGTTATATGTATACATTATTATTACTGATGCACTAATGTGTAAGTAGGGTTTAATAATATCTGTTGGAGGCACAGCTAATTTGAACTAGATACTTGATAAGACCTTGCAATTCATTTTCTAAAATCATATGTAAATTATCTTAGATTAGTGGAAAATACCTAAATTAGCATGCAGAAGCACTCAATTTAAGTAGCCTGCAAGTAGTTACACATACTTATGGAGGCCACAGCGACTTAATGAAGAAGGTAAGCCGTTTCTTTCACACACTCTTCCTTCGCTGAGTAGTTGTGAAATGTTATGATTGATTCAACCCTGAGTAGAAGATACTGTGAGTTAATGTTGGCTGATTTAACGCCATCAGTTTAATTTTTAGATTTTGAGGCTGTTGTATGACTCAGTTTAATCTTTAACCTCACATATGTCACTGCTTAGTTGTAAGTAATACAAACAAAGGACCAAGAAAAAATCTTAACAACGGACTATGTAAATTGTATGTACATAATGCTACAATATATATCACAATATCTGTGTAGGATATAAGTGAAAAATAAATAAAGAATGAGAAATATAAGAAACATACAACAGTGCGAACAACAAATGCTCTAAATGTTTTAAGAAGACTTAAATATGAATAGTTCTTGAAATATACAGTGTTTATGCAGTATTGCACAGCTGTTTAATTGTCCAAGTTAAAATTATAATATTCTTTTTGCAGAGAGTTAAATGAGAAGATTGATACCACTCTCTTGTCTGTACAGTAAATGAAGCTGCAGCCGGTTAGCTTAGCTTAGCACAAAGACTGGAAGTAAATGAAACAGCTAGCCTGGCTCTGTAAAATCACAACTTGTCATTGTACACTTTTTTTGTAGAGATTAAATAAAGGAGATAAAACATGTTAATCAGGGAGCTTTTAGAGGTGCTGGTATAGTTTTTCCCATGAGACAGAGCCATGCTAGCTGTTTCCCCATTTCCGGTCTTTATGCTAAGCCAAGCAGCTCTTGGCAGTATAGCTTCATATGTACAGACACATGTGCAATCCTCTCATCCAACTCTCAGCAATACAAGCATATGCATCTCAAAATGTCCACCTCTTCGAAAATTGTAAGCGTTTTTATTTTAGTTACTTTAACTTTTGTCTGTGTGTTTGTGCAGAATGCAGAAGCAGGGAAGTTACTCTCAGGTGCGAAACAAGGTCAAGATGATTGGCTGAGAAACAAACCACAGCTGGGAAACAAGCTGGAAAACCTCCGACAGGAGAAGAGAAACATGGTGAGAAGCCGATAACACCCCCAGATATCATCTTTTTTTCTGTTGAAATACAAATGGCTGTCATGGGTATTGATTAGGGGTCTCCTCTCCCGATCAGATGAATCAGTGATGGTGAGACTGAGTGTAACATAACAATAAGACACATTTTTATTCAAAGCTTAGTATCAGTGATGGAAATCAGGAAATCACACCAAGAAGAAGGATCTCCTTTTCCCTTTTACAATTCTTACCCTTTTACTTACTTTTATTACTTGTTGCTAATTCATCAGAATCAAAATCGGAACCATTTATTGCCAAGTAAGTTTACACATAGAATTTGTCCTGGCGGGAGGTGCAAAACATTTAACAAAAAACATTTAACGATAAACATGAAACAGAGTGCAATAAAAAGGGAACATGGATGTTTACAATTAGGTGTATTGAATATATTGAACATTCTTTCCTTTCATCTCACTACTGCATTTTATTTCTTAAACTGCACTGCAACTTTTATTCAACTTTTTTTGTTGCTTTTTCTACTTTTATTTTGCTTTTTGACTGTTTTAATGTTTTCTTTACTGTTTTTAAATCTGCATTATGTTTTGATGCTTTTAATGGTTTTATGTGAAGCACTTTGAATCGCCTTGTTGTTGAAATGTGCTATACAAATAAACTTGCCTTGCCTTTATAGGAGTTGAAATTCAACACTTTTTGGGTATTGACTGAAGTCTCTGTAGTGACAAATGTGGAAAATGTGCAGATGCCTGGTCAGATTCGCGTTTACTTATTCTTAATCAGATAATTACTTTTTCAAATCGCGATTTAGACATTTTTAGAACATTTATTATTTTGTAGCTTCCTCTCGGATGCATGCTCACAATCTGGTAACCTGGTCGCTACATTATTTAATTTTTAGAGAGCTTGCCCTCCGGAAACATCTGTAACACAACAACATAAGAAAATCCAGATGGAGAGCAGGATCACCACACACTTAAGTGATGATCCAGAATATGTTTTTTTTGGAGGGGAGAAGATCCTCCTCATTGTGCCTTTTAACTTGAATTAACTTGGCAAAAGCTTTATTACAAATTATATGTGGTATTGCACAATATAGGGAAATAATTGTGGAATATATTGTTTTGGTTCCAAGCACATTAGAGTAAAACATAAACAACTAAAATATCACCCATAGAGTGAAATGTAAAATGCACACAGTTAATTTATTGCCCTTTTTAAAAATGATCAGAAGTGAATTTACGAAACTTGTCAATAAAAACTATTGTTCGGACCGAGTAGTCTTCCTTCGGTTTACGGGAACAAAACGTGAGCTGCCGTGGCTCCTCCTGGATTGCCGGTTGGGATCATTGTGGCTCTAGCGCATCAGAGACAGGGCGGGTCTTCCCGCAAGTCGCTGGTACTGACATTGTATTTGGCGCCACCAAGCGTTAGAAATGGAGAATACCGATAATTTAATGAGAAAAGGATTTTAGTGCCCTCAGTGACGCCTGTCAGGCAGAACTTTCGCCAGGATGTATGCAAATATCCCCCTCTTACTCCAATTTAGTCCAACCTGGGTCACACTACTATTTAATTTAACACGTATGTCAGGGGTTGCATTCTTGGTTCTTCTGACTGAAACCGACTGTCACGAGGACAGATACAGGAGGTCACTCATGCCCAGTGCTATAACACTTTACAATAAATCACCTCTGGCTAAATCAATCACTCAACTATAACACCGTTACACTGTTGTTTGTTTGGCTCCATCTTTGCACTACTGTTGTTTGTTAGTTAATTTAATATTGTAATTTTTTAAAATGTATATTGTGCATTTTTCGTATTCTATTCTTTTTTTGGGTGTATAGTGCGCATTTTTGTATTGCTTACTTTTATGTACAAATGTTTCCCCTGGCGGGATTAATACATTATCTATCTATCTATCTATCTATCTATCTATCTATCTATCTAGCAGTTATCTTTCTTCAAGCTGACTTTAATGGTAAACCTATGCTTATAGCAAGGTGATGCATTATGTTCAAATGAATCAAGGAGAAACCTCCCTCAGTCACATAGTGTTACAGAGAGATTTGTCAGATGTAACACATCAGTCCCACTTTAAACGGTAATCAAAACTTCTTTTAATACTATTTGGCAACCATCCTTGATCATTTTCCTGGTTGGTTTGCTGCAGAAAGGGTGCCCACTATTCCTTTTCTTTCGACATGTATGCAACAATTTATAGAACGTAATTCCCATGTACATTTACTTATTTTTTTTTCTGTATTTGGTAATATCTATGTTGTCTGGTTATTTGTCTGTCTGTGTGGAAACATACATTCTTATATAAAAAAGAACTGCCTGAGAGACTGAATTTAGGGCAACAAAGCCAAATCTATGCAGTGCTATCCCATGATTCATTTCGAAAAGAATAGGTCCCAGTTATTTGTATCCATAGGTGTTCTTGCTGCGCGCCGGTGGCAATTATAACGCTAATCCTTAGCGTTACGTTTTTCTGTTGACCGTATTTAATGGACTCTTACTCTGATAAACCATAGTATTATCAGACGCGGGGCTTTATTTTACACTTGATAACAGGTGAGTAAATTCTCACATGACCGCTGCAGCTAACTAGCAAGGCCACACTGTATCTGCTAGCTAGCTCGAGCTACTTTAGCTAGTTAACGTCAAACGTGGAGGAAGCCCACTTTTCGATTAAGCAACTATCACACCTAGTTAGCTGCGATATCCATGGTAAAAATGGAGTACTATGATTAACTTGACATTACCCAATTTAACCCCTGAAAAGCGTCAACAATGTTTCCCTGTGGTCTTCGGTTGAACTCCCTTTCTTCGTTTTAGGTTCCTGTGTATTTCGGGATGTCTTACCCTCCTCCGCTCAACCGCCAGCAGATTGGGCTCCCGCAGTTACCTCCTAGGATCCCACCACCTCAGTATGCGGGATTTGCCCAGGGTGTCCCGCCAGGTAACGTCATTGAATACATCACATCGGCCGAAACAGCTGTGTGTGAGTTTGTAAATCAGCCTCTGGATTCTTTGTGTGGGTTTTAGTTAAAACAGGGGTCCGAGGTGTCAGGAGGTCTTGTTTGTTGTCTTGCGCTTCAATAATTCAGGTTAGCTCAGAGTGAAAGAGCAGAAGCAAGGTGACATTGTATTTGGATCAAAGTTGTGGCTGCTGGGCTCACATTTTGATTTGATGTCACACCAGTTGACACCAATAGAATATCTTAAAATCGTTCAATTTAATTAAAAGAACAAAATGTACTAATAAACCCATACAGGCTAGTGAGCTGTACATGTTTGGGGAATGTCATAGATGAGTATCTATAGGGTAAATATAATAACTAAATGTCAAATAGCGAATTAAACTTCTCACAAACAAATGGCAGAACAGCGGCCAGCATTTTTTTGGTAGGCCTGGTTGGTTATTGCCTTGGGTAATCACCCACAAAACAATTTATGATTTTCTGTAGTTGTATGCTTTAATACATGGTTATTATTTTTTGTTTCTATTTTCAGGTACTCCCATGATCCCGGTTCATATGGGTGTCGTGGCCCCGACAAACGCAGTGAGTCAGAAACGGGACTTCCTACTGCACGCCAACTTAAGCATCGGCTGTTATGCCTGAACTGCTATTGAATACATAATCCTGACACATTATCAGTTTAGCTCAGTTTATGCAGTTTGTTTTGGGAAAGTCTGCTGCTCAGCCAAGGCAGTTTGACTTACCCTTAAAAGTATTATCAAACTCTTGTTTGATAATGTTTTTATTTGTCGCTTTTATTGTCACTCTTATTCAGAGCGACAACAAAAACACTTCAATACCTAAAATTCATTTTTCTGTTGCAGGTTCTTGTCCCAACCACAGTTTCTGTAACACATAAGCCGATGCTTCCAAAGAAGGAGCCTAACGTCAGAGCGAAGGACACAGATGACAGCAGCGGCCCCACCACCACTGTTTTTGTAGGGAACATCTCTGAAAAAGCATCTGACATGTTAGTCAGACAACTTCTAGCGGTGAGTTGACAGCATGTCTCCATTCCACCTGTTGTTATTCAGAAAATGTATAGATATTCAGAGAGTGGAATGGTAAAATAATAGGCAGCAACAGTACAACACAAACCTCCAACACAACATCAAGGTATGCCGCACCGTGTATCATGAAAATCTTATTTTGTGAGGGCCCTTATTAAACCCTTTTTACAGCAAAACCTTTGCACAATGCCGACATCACAGCTTTTGATTGTCGCTGCTCGTGACTAATCTCACATATCCACTGACAAATCCCTGGAAACATACGTCTCAGAGATAAACAAATGCTGTGGTGTCAACTTCATTATCAGCGATTTATTGATTATTAATTAAATATTATCATCTGTAATGTAAAAATCAAATGATTCCTGTTTTCTTTCAATACAGAAATGTGGTATTGTTCTAAGCTGGAAAAGGGTCCAAGGTGCCTCTGGGAAACTTCAAGGTAAAAAGGGCACAACACATTGAAACCTTCTTCGCTTGATGTGAATGCATGTTACTGTACCAGATACTTCATTATAGAGTCATTGTAATCCCATTTAAGAGTATTCACCCCATCACCTTTTACAGATTTGAAAGTTTTTTTTGGGCACCAATTTACAGAAAGACTCATTGAAGTTGAATGCAAATTATCATCCAAAATTATATTTTTGCACTATAGATAGTCATGTTTATGATTTTATCATCTTTAAACTAACTTTCTGTCTGCTCTCCTCTCCTGGAAGCTTTTGGGTTCTGTGAGTACAAGGAGCCTGAATCAACACTACGAGCTCTCAGACTTCTGCACGAGTTGCTCTTGGGTGATAAGAAGCTATTGGTGAAGGTAGACGCCAAGACCAAGGCCCAGCTAGATGAGTGGAAGGCCAAGAAGCGGAGTTCCAATGGGGTACGCGTTTCACCTGCTGAATAAAAGATTAACATTTCGGATCAATGATATTGTTGTTCAATTGGATTTATAAGCCAAATTTTTCTGTCTGTAACATATAGGGAGCCAGTGGTGGGTCAAAGAACGGGGAAGACGACGATGAGGACGTTATTGATGAAGAAACCCTGCGTCGTGACCAGGTTGTGAAGGGGGCAATCGAAGTCCTCATCCGAGAGTATGCAAGTGAGCTCAATGCTCCCTCGCAGGACCCTGACAGTCAACCTCGCAACAAGAAGCGAAAAGAGAAGAAAGAGGAGGTATTGTTGTCATAATGTAGATGAGAGATTTGTAGCTTTTCATAGTACCTGTTGAGTACTTAGTGTTTTTTTTGCTTCTTGTCTTTATTTTCTTTGTGTAAGGAGGATATCAATGCCATGGAGATGGAGGATGACAAGAGAGACTTGATTTCCAGAGAGATCAGTAAATTCCGGGACACGCACAAGGTAATGTATCAACCTACTATTATTACTCTGTAACTTAGGTTTTGGAGAAGAAATCCTCCACATTTGTTATTAGAAATTCCTCAACAGCAAATGGAGCTGCAATTTATATAATTTATGGAGGTAATTCCTCCATTAGACTGTTCTGTTACTGTCAAACTATAGTAAGGAGGTAGTGTGTTAATATATAGATTAGTTAGTCAAATTCAAACATTAAAAGAATAGAGAGTAGTAGATGTTGATACAAAGAGTTTATAGTATCTATTTACATCTGAAAGTGTGCAAATACTACATCAACCGCTCATAGATGGTTTTATAGTATCTGTCAGTGTTTCCAAATTGGACAAGAGTTATTCTTATTCATAATACTGATTCGAGACTAACGGTTTTAGCTCTGCACAAGCTAAAGTCATCACACAGAGTGCATGGACACAATGTTAAATTCCATCTAAAGCTAATCTATTGATTAAACCCCACCAATGTGGTAGAGTTCATTTGGTGACTAGAGCAAGATGAATCTCAGAATCTCAGCTTTGGAAAAAGTTGCGAGGATAGGATGTAAGTATGATCTTTCACTTCTTCTTTACTCTTGTTGGGCGCTCCCTTCAGGAGGGTTTGCAGAGGGGCAACCGGCTCTCAGTTCACTTGCATTATTTCTATGTACATGTAGACTCAGGGAAACAAAGTGGTGCTGGAATTGGAAATCATAAATTGCTAGTGATGTCCGAATGTAGCATGTTGCACCTGCACTCAGTCAGGTTTTAGAAGGCGGTGCAGCTCAGTGAACCTCTGCAGGTCCTCGGATGATAAATTATGTGTTTGAAGAACACACACATACTAAATGAGTCTAACCACTGCAGTATTTTGAACTGCAGCCTGTAGTATTACTAAAGTAGGGAGCGCCCCTCCACAGCACTCTGTGGTCTGAAGACATACAAGGTAAGTGCTTTTATTTGTTATTTCTCTTCTTTTTTTTCTTTTTTCTTTGTCTTAGTTTTTAAATAAAGGTTCAAAAGAGGCTCCAACACATATCCTAAAACAGCAGGTGCCCAAAAACAAATAGAACATCGTTTTAATATATCAAGGTGACCAGTCTTAAAAATACTTGATGGATATCACATGCCAAACACAACTTGTGTTAGTTTGCATTTGACTTAATATTGTCCACCTCTGTGATTCAGTTTCTCACGTGGTTGGTTTCAAACTAGCTTCAAAGTCAGTTTTTCCATAAATTGAATTTTAGAACAAGAGGTAAGTTGTAGGACGGAAATAAGATATATATATATATATATATATATATATATATATATATATATATATATATATATATATATATATTAAACACAATGAGAGGCAGATAATTAACTGACAACTTGTGGATTTGATTATGTGTGTCAAAGCTCTCCCTCCAAATTGAAAAAAATGCTACCTATGGTTTACAAATGCTGATTTAAATCAAGGCTAGCTAAATTACAATGTAGAACATAAAGCTCACACAACAGGCAGTTCAGACCTCTCCCTGTCTTTTTCTTTTTATTCATCACTAAACATCGTCAGACCCACGTTTATCAACAGCTCTTACACGTGTGTTAAATCTGTTTGAAGTGTGGGCCTGACTGTTGAGGTTTTTTATATTATTGGTTGGGTTGGCGAGGCCAAATAGACACTCGAAGACAACCTGCAGGTAAGACTGTTTCACTAATTTATTTGTGGCATCATGGAATACAGTATCTGACTTGTTCCAGACATGACTTTGAAGTTGTTATTCATGTTATTTATGTGGATAAACTGTAAATAGATAAACCGCTTTACAGGTATCGTTGGGACGTTTTTTTTTTTTTCTGATTATTTTGACTTTACACATGACCTGCTTTTCCTCCCACACGTAGCCTGTAGGATGTGTAGGGGCAGAGAAGTGCTGAAACCGTAGTTCATCACCTGCGAGTTGCCCACCAATAGCTCCAAAACGGTCTGTAGAAAATGCCATGTTTTTTTCCGTCAACTAGTTAAACATACAGTCAGAACATATGACACTTTCGTAGACGTACAAAACACAACTAATACGTTGTCCTCTCAGTTCCCATCTGTCACTCCGCTGCATACATGACTCCCACACTGGGGGAGCACTTGAAATGCAGTCTGGAACTCCTCCCTTGCATCTCATATGACCATGTAGAAAACACATGGTAGCTGATTACGGAATTCACTTTGTTGGGCCATTTGCCGTGTTAAGCATGGGCTTGTTTTAATCCACTTGGCACCCATCGGTAAGACCAAACCAGGGCTTTATATAGTGGTTATCTTAAGTGTATAGTTAGAACTTGTTGATCCAATGGTTCAAAGCTCACTCAGCACTTGGTGAATACTTTTTATCTTAAGTGTAGTATCAGTAGCCCCACTTTGAGTTAAACCCATAAACCTAAGGATCCATGTAAAGCTGACTGCATAAAGCATTACGTTAATGTGCACGACTTAGACCGTATTTACATGGCGATGTTATGAGACAACTAAACCTCTACGTGTCAAACATTACGTATTTTTACCCACAGTAGCTCTTGCTTCAGGTCAAATATATTACCTTTCAGTTTGACATTGATTTTGAAAGTGGCCGGATATGGGTTTCACCAGTATGTATTCACCTACAGCAGAATTTTTATTGGAATGGCCTCTTATTACATCAGAGCATAATCTCAGATCACCATAGAGCGTAGAGTAACTGCAGAGGTCAAGTTGAGCTGTTACATGTGAAAAAAACAATCTTTCAATATTGATTTGGGGGCGACTGGATGCACAGGAAAGAATATATGCACAACACTCTGGTTGAACCCAAAAAATACCATAGTGTAAATGTTTAAAGCTATAAAAAAAAAAGTGCAAATAAAACACCAGAAACGTTTAACTTCCTCTCTTGCCGTAACTCGGATAACCTTACATTTGTAGGTGTTTTTCCAGATTGATCTGTAATTTATGGTTTTAAGTCAGTGTGTCCTGAATTGAGCAGTATCTGTATTAAACCTGCTCAGACAGCGGACCACTCTTCCTGGAGGAAACACCAGTGCTAAGAGGACTTCCTCACTCGCAGCAGCCAGCCTCTCCAAGGCAATGAGTCATGGCAGTATGTGAGCATGTCTGGCCAAGGGAGTCAAAATCATTTACAGCGCTGACAACATGCGTGCTCATGTATTTTAGTACGATCTTTTCGGTATTGATGATCTATTAACACATTGTTTTCTCTTTCTTCCTGTTGGGCTCCTGCAGAAACTTGAGGAGGAAAAAGGAAAGAAAGAAAAGGAGCGACTGGAGGTCGAGAGGGAAAGGAGAGAGAGGGACAAAGAGCGGGAGCGCGAGAGGGAGCGCCGCGACCGTGAGAAAGAGAAGGAAAGGGAGAGAGAGAGGGACAAGGAGCGCGAAAGAGACAGAGATCGCGACCGCGAACGGGAGAGGGATCGCGAACGGGAGAGGACGAAGGAGCGAGAGAGGGAGCGGGAGAGGAGTCGAGACGTCAGTGAAGATCGAAGCAGATCAAGGTCAGTGGGGAGGCCTGTGATGTCAGACACTTGAGAAACCTCCTCTGAAACACCTTAATGCATGTGTACTGCGATTGTCTGCATCAAAAGGAATCTAAATAATGAACTAATCCATATAAACAGATGAATATCCTCTTTCCCAGAACAGAACACGTTTTAGTAATACATTCTGGAAATTCTTGATTTAGGTTCCTTGAAAATGCTTGAAAAGTGCTTAAATTGTACTCTTATCTTTTGACTCTTACAATCTCGTACAATCTCTGCTGGTTTTTGACTCATCTAATTGTCTTTTGCAGAGAGAGGACTCGAGAAGATAAAAAACGAGACCGCGAGGAAGATGAGGAGGACGTGTACGAACGGAGGAGACTCGAGAGGAGGCTTAGAGACAAGGAGGCAGCCTACCAAGAAGTACAATATACCTTCTCTCCGGTCATTTTAATTTTGATTGATTTTAACAAAAGTTAAAATAATTGCAAATCCCAAAATGTATTCATTTGTTTGTGTCTGACTCTGTGATGGTTGAATTATTTTCTTCTTAAAGCGCCTGAAAAACTGGGAGATCCGGGAGAGGAAGAAGGCTCGCGACTATAGTAAAGAAACGGAGCGGGAGGATGAGAGGCGTCGTGAAATGGTATACATGAGCGCATGCCACGCTATACCAAATTGCGAGCAAATAATGAATCCTATTGGTTTCAGACAATTTGTAGCACCAGATATGAGAGGATGAGCCGGATTTATGCAGATACACTAATTGTTACTGTGTTTTAAATTCAGATGAAAGAAGCCAAAAGGCTGAAAGAATTCCTTGAAGACTATGACGACGACAGAGACGACCCGAAATACTACAGGTGATTAATCTTGGTGCACATTTAAAAGTGTCAGGCACGCACCTGTTATTTGCATTTGTCGTCACTGGACTTCTCATTGTCATCCTCAGGGGCAGCGCTTTGCAGAAGCGACTCCGTGACCGAGAGAAGGAGACAGAGTTGGACGAGCGAGACCGGAAGAGGGAGAAGGAGGAGCTGGAGGAGATCAGACAGAGGCTTCTGGCTGAAGGTCACCCTGACCCCGATGCGGAGCTGCAGAGGGTGAGTCAGTCATTTTGTTTAAATGCACTTTAGTTACAGGTTGGTATCTAAACTGTCATGTAAACAAGAATGCATGTGCAGACTAAAACAAAACATGAGAAGTAAAGGAGCATCTGGATGAAAAGAGAGATCATTACACTGAGCGATTTGTCCTATTGCAATCTAAAGCTGAGACAAACACAAAGTAGCCCCTACCTAAATAAATCGGTTTCCACCACTGACTATTTGTTAAATTCAAACGCTTGCAATGTGATAAAACTCCTCGTTATTTTGATACCCAACCAAAAGAAAAGTCACAGATCAGCGTCTTCTGTAACTAAAAAAAGTAAGTCTGTGGCATTAATTAATTAATTAATTAATTAATGTCAGACACATTTTCGCTTTGAGGGATTTGTTTGTCTCGAACTGTGGCACAGATAATTTGGGTTTATAATCTGTTTTGCAGTGTGATTATTTTTTGTTTTGTAAAAAAATAGGCACATATAGTAAACGTCAGTGTCACTGTTGAAGTGTTTCTTTGTTTTCTGTCTCAAATCTGTAAAGATGTAAATGCATCGGTTATTAAAGCGCCACGATATTGATTGCTGACACAAATGAAAGGTGCAGAAGAATGTCATCGACAATGTGTTGTGTATATTTGTGTAGATGGAGGAGGAGGCAGAGCGCAGACGAAAGCCTCCTCTGAAACTTGAACCCGAGGAGGAAGTGAACCAGGAGAAGGCTCACAAGGATCGAGATCGGGAACGGGAACGGGATCGGGATCGGGATCGGGAACGGGATCGGGAACGGGAACGGGAACGAGAGAAGAGAGGGTCGTCAGGGAGGCCCGCAGAGCTGATACCTCGAGTCCCTCAGCAGCATTCGGATGATGATGAAGAGCAAGGTGGGGAGGAGGATGACTACCACGATGTCGAGGACTCACAAGAGCCCAAGCCGCAACTCAAACCCATCATGCGGCCAATAACCACTGCTCCCTCAGTGTCCTCTGCCAGTGGGAATGCGACTCCAAACACACCCGGCAATGAATCTCCCTGCGGCATCATCATTCCCGGCGAAAACAGCCCTGAGGTCCAACCTCCGGAGGAACTCAGGCCCAAGATTGGTCTCAGTCTCAAACTGGGTGAGTAGAGTCCCAAACTGAGGACACAGAGGGATCTACTTCTTTAGCTGATTTGTGCGAGAAATAACCGGTGCTTCTCTTCTCCAGGTGCCACCAACAGTCCCAGCCAGCTCAGCGTGGGAAAGCGAAAGAAGCTGCCGACCGTGGAAAGTGTTTTCAACAAGTTTGATGAGGAGGAGGCCGACGAGCAACCTCGCAAAAGGAAGCTGGTTCCGCTGGACTACGGCGACGACGACAAGAGTCTGGGGCTGGACGGGGCTGAAATTCCAGGGGCCAAAGGCAGCGTCAACACAGAGGAGAAACGAAAGCACATAAAGAGCCTTATTGAGAAGATCCCCACTGCCAGGCCTGAGCTCTTCACCTACCCTCTGGACTGGACCATGGTGGACTCGGTAGGGAGCCTCTAGCATTTCAGTTTTCAAAAATTACATTAACTTTCAAATGCAACAATGTTCAAAATGTCAAAGAAAGTGTAATATATAATATAATATTCAGCCCTGTTTTTGCCAACCATAACATGATCAATAATGGAGAATGACGCCATGTGTTGTTTTGAATTTTCTTTCTTAAGACTCTGATGGACCGTCGCATTAAACCATGGATCAATAAGAAGATTATCGAATACATCGGCGAGGAGGAAGCCACGCTGGTGGATTTTGTCTGTTCAAAGGTTTGTGATTATTTAATAAAAAAAAAAAAGCTGGTTCCTGTTGAAAATATGAACGATAGTAATTGTCATTGATTTTAACCGTCTTTTTACTTTTCTTCCCAGGTGATGGCACACAGCACCCCTCAGGGTATTCTTGATGATGTTGCTATGGTAGGTTTAGACATCTACTGCCACTGTGTTTTTCAGTGAAATGTCTCAACAGCTTTTATAGGTATTGACAAGAAATTTGGTGCAAACATTTGTGCCTGATGACCTCCATTGATAAATTTTAATTACTGTTGATTTCTTAATTCATCCTCTCGCGCAATCATGAGGCCAATTTATTTTACTTGCAGAAAATACCTGCGAAACTAATTTAATTCCCATCAGCCTCAGCTGTACTTTGGGTTTAGAGCTAATTATTGGCGAATGTTATCAAGCTAACGTGCTAAATTAAGGTGGTGAACGTGTTTAACATTATACTGTGTTTTTGAGCATTTTAGCGTTTAGCGTGATTTATTACCTCACTCATAATCACAAGTTTCAAGTCTTCTTCAATACAGAATGATGGTCATTTAGTAAATTATTTTCCCACTTAGAGTAAAATAGACCATAAAGCAGAATATGCTTTGCTCACTGGTTGCAATAAAACAGGTTGACGACAGCCAAAATGCCAAACTCGAAGCTTCGAAACTACAGTCCATAAACCAATGAGTGACTTCACGGCGACTACATCCTCTTCTTACATACAGTCTTAAGTACAGCCTCACAGTAGCGTGGCTTCAAAATCTTGGTCTTAGTTATTATTTGAGCTGAAGCAGCTTCAGCCTGCTACATTGTTATATATATATATATATATATATATATATATATATATATATATATATATATATATATATATATAAAAAAGATGTTTTCATATAAAGTTTGTCTAACCAACCTGTTTTGTGTTTGTGTTAGGTTCTTGACGAAGAAGCAGAAGTCTTCATAGTAAAAATGTGGAGGCTGTTGATATATGAAACAGAAGCAAAGAAGATCGGTCTGGTGAAATAAAGAACACATGTCTCTCTGTCTGACTTCCGATGATCACAGTTCTGCTAGCGACAGTTTTCTGGTCCAGCAGACTGTCAACAACGTGCTCATACACCCCTCCATTCCATCAGCAAGGAGCTGCTGCCTTGAATGTGTGTGTCTGTATGTGTGTGTGTGTGTGTGTCTGGAAGGGAAAGTCTGAGCTGTGAACAGAAAGGGTTTGCACAAACATTGCATGATAAAACTTTGGTTGTATTTCTTTCCTTTGTTTATGCTGTTCAGGCAAATGACAGTTGCAATCCACCCCCCGTTCTCCAAAATGTTGGACTCGATCTGCTTTGATTTACTGTTGTCATGTTAAGGCACTGCTCCATTGTGTGAACTAATAAATATGCTTTTTTTTTAAATAAAATATTGTTTGTCTTTCTTTAATTCAATTCAGAAGATGACCCCTCTTCCAGGATAGACAGAAGTACAATACATGTCATGTGTACAGAATGAACAACACACCAGTTATAGCACATTCCATGCATATGACAAATTATTCATATAATAGAGTAGTAGGGCATGATGAAAAAGGTACAATAACAGCAACAGTGAATATAGTAGAATGATAATAAAAGCAGGAATGCTAATAGCAATGCAACAAATAATGATTGAGTGTTTTCTGACTTTTATTTATCTTCATTTTTGGTGGATTTTAAATGCAATTATGTTTGAGAAAGTGGCTTTTTGTATTTGTTATATTCCTCTTATGTAGGTGGGATATGTTTTTACAAAACAGTAACTTCAATATTGAGTAACGCCTCATGTTATAAAACCGCCATAGATAGATGTGATTAACATGAGCTCATTTAACAAGCACAATTGTTTTCCCTGCAACCACCTAATTAGAACAGGGGAAATGTACCAAAATAAAAGTTTAGATTTTTAATCCTTTAAAAAAAAAATACAAAAATCCTTCAAGGAAGTTCTTTTACTATTTTATTTTTATTCCTGACAAATATAACATAATTTACAAAATAAAATCATCTGTTTATTGAATTTAAAATCAATACATAATAGTATAGATATTATTGAATTACCTATTACTGAAGCAATGTATTCATTTTCTTAGTTTAATATTTTCTAAAAATGTATGTTCATATATTCAATTGTAATATTAAAATAATACAAAATAAAACATATCTAAAGTGCATTGTATTCAAGTTCAATACGTTACTCAGCTCTAGTTGGAGATTTAATAATACTTATAAATGTAAACATTGCTGTAACCAAATTCTTTTAGATTTTAATTTGAATGTTTAATCCACGAAAGATTATATTATATACATAAATTAATATAAAATTACAAATGTATAAATGATCTGGGGTTAAACAATAGCCTGTATTACATATGGCCATGCTTTATTCTGTTGTTTACTTCTGTCTCTGTTTATTATTTTTGTATGCAATATTAATACAAAAATAAAAACTATTATTTATCATTCTATTTCCTCGTGTCTTTCCTCCTCGGACGAGTCACGCAGATACGTGGCAGGTTCGCGTCGGCAGTGCGAGGCTCGAGGACACGAGTTCTGACCCGGAAGCACTTCAGTGCAGCACCAAACAAGCGGATGTGCCGTTCGCCAGTTTGTTTAGCTAACCGCAAACCAACTCGGTTGCAAGTTGGATTATTATTAGTACAATTATTATTATCGTCGATCGACAGTCGATTTTGGGACAAACGATGCGGCGCAACGGACGTTTGCTGTCGGACGTTAACGTGTCAAATCAACGTTAACCGGAGCTCCCGTTGACGTCGTCGAGGCCAAGAGGCTGTTAACGTCTCCGTCCAGCGTCAGTCGGTTAACGTGGACGTTTGTCAGCGAGCTGAACTGGTACCAGATACGAGGACGTGTGTGTTCACCCACCATATGTTCCTAACTGGCAGCCACAGGTTGAGTCATGCTGTCTAGCGGGACGAGCCGTTAATACGGGGACCGTGTTGAAAAGTAGTCACAGGTGTTGGTTTGTTTGATGCTTTAGAAGATTTAGCCGAAGATAAAAGTGCAATCATGGACGATTTTAGCTCGATCAGCCTGCTGTCTCTCGCGATGCTGGTGGGATGTTACGTGGCCGGGACGATACCTTTAGCAGTCAACTTTTCAGAGGTAAGTCTGTGACGTGCTCTTTTTTTTTGAAATGTTAGATTTGAGTAAGCTTTGACCACGTTTTTAAACGCAAGAGAGCGGAGAAAGTTAGTGTCTGCCAGCACTTTGTTAATATTGAGAAACTGTGATTTCATCACTGTTATCAGATAATCCAGCATATAATTACGTGCTTCTGCAATCAATCAAACTGTATGTCAGACTCGGGGTCCAGATTAGACGGAACATTAGATAGAATAAAAAAACATACAAAAGCAAGTACAACTAAAGCTGCTCGCAGCTTTAATTGTGCTTCAAGCACGTCGGGGACGCCGGCGGGTCGCCAAATGAATCAATTGAGGTCAATTATGCATATATATATATATATATATATATATATATATATATATATATATATATATATAAGAAGAAAAAAATAAAATAAAATAAATATATATATATATATATATATATATATATATATATATATATAAAGAAAATCACATCAGAGGAAATTTGGCCTTTTGGGCCTTTTCCAAGCTCCAGTAGAAGTCGGTAGGGAGAGACACTGAAGCTGGTTCTTCAGAGATTCATCACCGCATCTCCATCAGTTCTAGTTCAGACTCTCTTCACTTCTTCTGCATCATCAGGAAGGGAGTCGAGAACAGCTTGAATTCTTTCTCAATGGCAGAAAGATCAGGGAAGCGCACACTGAGTTCTGTCATTTGATGTGATGACAGACACATATTTCCTCTTTTTCGCAGAAAGGTTGACCTCTGGAAAATGGAATATATGTATATATATTTTATACATGTAAATATTTATATAAATATATATAAAAGATACAAATATGTATTAAAAGTGATCAAAAGCTTGAGGTTTCGTGGAAGTGGTGTGACGACTATTTCATATGGTTCGTGATCATGCAGCAAGCTGTTGTAACTCAACTGTACTTTGTCACAACTGTTCCAAAGTTAACATGCTTTATGAGAGGCATGGCTGGAAGACTTCTGCATGCCAATATTAACTCATAGTCAGAGCGCCACCTACTGGGAAACTATGGCAATTTGAACTAGAAATGAACGAAGAAAATGAAATTTGCCAACTTCTGGTACGGTTTAGAGCATGGTCTCAAGAGACGTATTTTTAAGTTTATATGTGGTACACACGCCGATCAAATATTGTATATCTATGTTGATTGTACTGCGAGGGCTGCTTTGTTGAATTTAGTTGAATTTACCCCTAAGAAGTTAATGGGTCTTTTTCTTTTGAATACAATGAGATACAAACAAGATTTTGATATATTTTCATGAAATTGAACCATTAATGATCCACAGAGAATTTTGTGCAAATTGAACCCTGCGTTTAGGAAGATTTGGGAATAAAATTGTTTTTCACAAAATTAAAAGTTGAAATTCTAAGTTGGCAGAGTTTAATACGACCACGTACTTTTTTGTAGAGCAGAAACAACCGGACATGTGTGCCAAATTTAAGGCCAATTGGTGATAAGGGGGAAAAACTGTGGCCTTTCACAACTCATAGGTTGTCAAAAAAACAAACATGTTTTTTAGGGGGGCGCTATCTGACTTCCTGTAGAGTTTAGAACATGGTCCCAAGAGAGTTATTTTTAAGTTTACATGTGTTACATATGGCTACCAGGTTTCATACATGTAGGTCAACCGCAGCGCTGGGGCTGCTTAATTGAATATTTGTAGGGGGCGCTATCGAGCCAAAGTGCCATTTTGAGTCATTCAAATCACATCAGGTAACTACATCTTTGCCTTTAATTGTGTGTGCCAAGTTTAGTTACGTGTCGAGCATGCCTAGTCCCTCAAAAGTGACTTTGTTGTTGACCGCGAAGGATGGGGCGCCACGGCAACAGCGTTTCACGAAACATCAAAAGCTTTGTGGGCTGGCGTCATGAAAGTCTTATGTTTGTCTAGAAGTAATTGGAAGTTGATCTGATTGACCGACGAAGAGAAGCAAGCCAAAGTATAGAAATATTTACTTCCTGTTTTCATTAGGTGGCGCTATGACTCTAATTAAAAATTAGACTGCACATGTCTTCAGGCCTGGAGTCTGATCAAACATGTGAAACCTGGAAAGGATCTTATCATGTGGAGTCGAGTTTAGGGCTGCAACTAACGATTATTTTAATAATCGATTAATCGAAAAAATAATCAACCGATTAATCGATGAATCAGATAAAAAAGCAAAAAAACATTACTTTCCAACCCTTTGTTCAAAAACAGAAGTGACAGTGCAAATTCACAGTGCAAAACATGTTCAGAAAGCACAAACAGGTTGCTCCTTGAACATCCCCGAGCTGTTAATTAAACAAATTAGATTAAAATGGACTAACACTAAAAACATACACATGTATGCTTTACATCTGCATTTTTACTGTAATTGATCTCCTTGGAGCAGAGGCTGCTTTAGCATGCCCTGCTTTATCAATATGTATGAAACACTGGGACAGTGGGAAGCTGTACTGCTCCTCTCACGTCTGTTTGGACCGAAGCCTCCAGGCCCAGCTCCACCTCATCTCAGCTCTGCATCAAGCTGCGCTACATATAGAGTCCTCTTCCCTAAACTATTTCATTCTGGGCCTGTTACGACCACGAACTGACGTTGTTGGCTAAGCCCAACTACGTGATTTGATTCAGTCTACTTTGAGTAACAAAACTAACGATTATTTTAATAATCGATTAATCGGTTGATTATTTTTTTCGATGAATCGGATAAAAAAAAATAAAAAAAGCGTTCATTTCCAACCCTTTATTCAAAAACAGAAGTGACAGTGCAAAACATCTTCAGAAAGTGCACAAACAGGTTGCTCCTTGAACATCCCTGAGCTGTTAATTAAAACAACAAAATGGACTAACACTAAAAACATACACATGTATACTTTACATCTGCCAAATGTGAGCCCTTTTTACTGTAATTGATCCCTCCAGAGGCTGCATTTAGCATACCCTGCGTTATCAATATGTATGAAATACTGGGACAGTGGGAAGCTGTATTGCTCCATATAGAGCGTCCTCTTCCTTAAACTCTTTCATTCTGGGTCTCTTATGACCACGACGTCACGTTGTTGGCTAAGCCCAACTACGTGATTTGCTTAATTCTACTTTGAGTAAAAAAAAAAAAAACCTGCAGCCAGATCCGCCGGTGTGCCGGTTTAACGTTAACGAGTGACAGCGTGAACTGAACCAGACCGGGGGGTGACGGCATGTTTCATCACGTTACTTTTTTTTACAAGCAAGACTGAACTGTAACGGAACATAAAGTATCTTTAACGACAATACACAACCCAAACACGTTAGCTAACGTGATAGCAAGCTGACTAGTAGCTTCCATTAAAAACAAGTTTGAGGAACATGAAGACGCTGATTGGCCAAGACTCGTCAAAGATCTTCTATTTTTGAGATGATCACGACCTCAGCTTTTCTCGTGTCTCACTCCAATCTCAGAAACGCTCTCAGAAACGCTCTCAGAAATGTTCGTAAGAATTGGACCCAGCGTTTAGGAGGAATGGGCAAAAATGTGTTTTTTACAAAATTAAAATGGCGGAAAATCTAATTAGGCGCATTTTCATTCATAGAGACATTTTCTCAGACTTTTGGTCGACACCCAAATTATATTAAAATTTTCACCGGATGGGTGTGCAAATTTTGAAGAATGTAGGTTTATCCCAAGCACCTCTTTTCCCTGCTCATTGGTCGCTAATAATAATAATACTTAGCATTTCAATAGGTCCTCGACTCTGACTACGTCAGTGCTCGGGCCCTAATAAACAATCGAATAACATTAGGGTCCTCCGCTCTGACTATGTCAGTGCTCGGGCCCTAATTAAAATGCACAGACCTACCAATGCCTTATAAAGAGACGGCTGAACCAATGTCTCCACAGCTGGGACTGGAAGCGTGTGGTACTAAACTTTATCTTTGATAAAACCAAAAGTCATTAAGCCGGCAAATACATTCATACATAAGATTTCTTAAAAACAGTTTGGAAAGTATTAACTCTTGCAGCCACACACATGTCACTGGCACTAAACCATCTAGTCTCTTAAGTAGTATTATCATGGCTTCATTATAAGATACTTGAAGTCTCTGTAGGCTTCTTTTGTTGTAATTGGACCACAAGTGTGCAGTGGTGTACAATACATTGCATACATCCTACGTCATGGCCTATAAATATCATCATCATCATCTGTTCAGAAATAAAATGTCCAAGATATTTTACCTGATCACAGACACCGAGGTAGTTATCAGACTTGTGCTGAGGATTCTCCTGTTTGTTTGTGTTTCTCCAGGAAAAGCTGAAGCTGATCACTGTGCTGGGAGCTGGGCTGCTGTGCGGGACTGCGCTGGCTGTGATTATTCCTGAGGGGGTCCACGCTCTTTATGAAGAAATACTTGAAGGTAGATTTCAGCAAAAACAGCCATTCCCACGTGTGTGTTTAAGAACTACGGAGGAATTGTTTTCCTAACTTCATGGATATTGTTGCATTTACTTGTGTTTTGAACTAGTAATTTGGCTATAGACAGATAATAAATAGTAAGGCAGCAATTAGATCAATGTTTTAGTTTAGACCAAGTTTATAGTGAAATCTAAAAGAGGAAAGCAGCAAATCGTCACATTATAGAAAGTGAAACTTTTGTTTTTCTTGTTTGATAATTAACTCAAACAATGAATTGATGAACAAATATTTTGCAGACACATATCCAAAGTTGACTAATTGACAAATCTTTTCAGCTCTCAATAAAATCTCAATAAACTTTATTCTACAAGGATAATTCACTTTGGCATCACTGCTGCTTTCCAGGTATTCTTAGGTACATGTAATAAACAATAAATTATATTAGTGCTAGCAGCAGTCTGCACTGTCCAGATTTAGGTTTGAAAGCCAGAAGACTAGTTTGTCCTCTTGTACATTTGCTCTGCTGGTCCAGATTGTGTCACAGTGACTTTTAAACACACAGTCTGTTCAGCTATTCCGTGACAAACAATACTTGGAAACGTTTGCTGGATTTCGCATCAGTTTGTGGTTTTTGTCCTGTAAAGCTCTCTGCTTACAACTCAAAGTACAGCACCTTGTAACTCGTCTTTCAAAACGCGCTAAATAAATACAGTTTACTTACTTACAAACAACATTTGAGGCCGGGCGACCTGGCGGCCTCGGGGTTAATCGCTGACCATGAAAGTGAGATAGTCTTCCGCCATTTCCTGTCAGTTATCTGCTGTGTACTGTCTAATAAAAGCAACGTAACTTAATGTCTTTGCCTCTTTGTCAGCGTTTCAGACGCATTCAGAGACACCAGAAATGGAAAATATATAATCTGTAGACTTTCGTCTGAGTAGACTGTAACAGTTTTAATCATTTTCAAACAGAACGAAGTCCACCAAGCTGTAAAGAACAGCCAGTTGACATCTGTTCTTGCACAACAAACTGTCAAACAGAGATGTTTGAGTTATGACCATTTGTATTGACACATTCCTCTGTGTCTCAAAGCTAATGCTACATGCATTTGTGATTCTGACTGCTTAGCAGTTGTTATGGTGTTTTTATTTATTTTTAACAGCCCTTGTGCCTCCTTCCTGTTCTCTCCTGTCTCTGCAGGTGCACACCACAACCACGGCCAGGCTGGAGCCGTGGAAGTGTCCGAGCCGAAGGGGGAAGCGGACTCGGCCCTAAGTGGCGGTGGGAAACACGAGCACAGTCACGAGCAGCTTCACGCTTGCATCGGCGTGTCTCTGGTTCTGGGCTTCGTCTTCATGCTGCTGGTGGACCAGATCGGCAGTTCTCATGTGCACAGCACGGAGGGTCAGTACTGCGAGGGACAGCAGGCACAAGTATTAGGACACCCCAAAGCATAAAGTATATGTGGAGAATTAGTTTGTGAAGATGGGGCTTAGTGACGGCAGCTTTGTTCTTCGCCTCATCAAGTGCTAATCTTCTCCAGGGAGGGGGAAATAATTTTGTTGAATTACACCCAATAGCGACCCCAGAGGACTAACCTGCACATTCTGTTCTGCCAACATGTGACACCACACAGTTCTTACTCATTATTACTTGGTTCTACTTGTATGTATGTCTTAAACCCTATATACATTTTTTTATTTTTAGGTTTAGATCCAGAGGCGGCAAGAATCAACTCCTCTAAAATCACGACCACCCTGGGTCTGGTGGTCCACGCTGCAGGTAGGTCTTTTTTTTAATGTTCAAATCATCTTTATTAGTCTAAATCACAAGTTAGTGCTGTGACCGAGCTATACTAGTATTTTTAATATACTGTAGATGTGAGCAGACAAATCTTGTGTTTGACATTTACTGAACACAACTCATATTCTCTGCTACTCCTAAATTTACTTACTAATCTTGAATAACTGCTATATGGAAAAGTGAAAAGCAAAGAGGATTATTTTGAGTGTTTGAGTACAACCGTTGCTCTCTTACTTTTTCCACAATATTAGAATAATAATTTGGTTAGTGTGCTAATAGCCAGATATGAAGTGCATCTCATCAACTGTGTCTCGTCTCCAGCTGACGGAGTGGCTCTGGGAGCGGCTGCCTCCACGTCGCAGACCAGCGTTCAGCTCATTGTCTTTGTAGCTATCATGCTGCATAAGGTAATAATGACTCATGTCTTGCTTAGTAAATCTAAATATGTAGTTTTATTGGATATACATATGTCAATTTACACATGTATCAGCAGTAGAGCTGAAACAAGGGAGTTGTGATCAGCGCATTAAACAATTATTTTGTACTTTGTATAGACCAAATGATGAATCGAGAATTTAATGTGCAGTTCGAAAAGTATGAATTGTTAGTTGCAGCACATGTGAACCTGTGTGACCTCCACCGCTCTGTCGTCTGCAGGCCCCCGCGGCATTCGGCCTGGTATCCTTCCTGATGCATGCTGGTCTCGAGAGGAACCGGATCCGCAAACATCTCCTGGTCTTTGCCCTGGCGGCGCCCGTCCTTGCTATGCTCACCTTTTTAGGCCTCAGTCAGGTAAAACAACAACCATGATAAAAAAAAAAATTATACATTTTTAACATTCCCTTTTGACGTTTGGCCTCACACTGTTTTTTGTGTTCCGCTCCTCAGAGCAGCAAGGAGGCCCTGTCAGACTTCAACGCCACTGGCGTCGCCATGCTCTTCTCCGCCGGCACCTTCCTCTACGTGGCCACCGTCCACGTCCTCCCTGAGGTCGGCGGCGGCCACAGCCACGCCCCCCCGGGAGGGAACGGAGGGAAAGGACTGAGCAAGGTGGAGGTGGGAGCTCTGGTGCTGGGCTGCCTCATCCCTCTGGTGCTCTCTGTCGGTCACCACCATTAGACCCAGACCTGCAGGACAGAATTAAGACGGGTGTACAGGGGGGAAAGCGGAGACAGAGACTTCAAACATTGTGGATCTAAATGTCTTGTTGCTTGTTGTCTGCTGATGGACCTCGCGGACCAGACTGGTGCTCATTGCGGGGCAGTCTCTTGACTGAAACTTGAAATGGGGACTGAATGACGGTAGGGAAATCAGAGTTGCTGCAGAGACGACAAAGGAAGACAACAATGTTTGTTCTGACGGGGAAACACCTTACAGCTTCTGTATGTGTCCTTTTATTCCACCAGAACCCCCTTTTTTCTTTCTTTTTTTTTTTTTAAGAGACACCAGTTGTGGATCCTTTAGCTCTTGTTTAGTTTGATCATCGTGGAGTTTTCAGTGTTGCATTATCGTGCTTGTTCAAAGTCAAAGAACCAACCCTGAGTCATCACAGTGATGTTTTACGAGATGGAAGTTGCTCGGTGAAATTTAGATTCGAATAAGCTTCTGATATCAAGAAATCTCTCTCTCTCTCTCTCTTTCCTTTTTTAAATAATTGTACAGTGTAAATCTCTTTGCAACAATTCCGATAGATGTGAGCTGATTTTCAAGTGCCATATTATCAAGATGAAAGCGATACCCGAAGAGACGGCGACATTACCATGGAAATGGAAAACGCTACACATACAAATCCCGCGACGTTGATTTAAAGGAATGTCCCTTCTTCTTCTTCTTCTTCTTCTTCTTCTTCTTCTTCTGTTGACATCACAGTTAAATCATCAACGTTCCCGACTTATTTTCTTCCCAAAGGAGATCTTTTTCTCGCAGCCAACGGACAAGAGATCAGCTCGGATAAACATCCAGATGCTCGTAACAACATTTTTCTTTTGGCTCGTTTGTGTGCTTTCGGTCGTTGGCCCGACAGGAAGCTCATCTATGAAGGATCCTGATGGTGTGTTCCTCCGACGGGCACGTTTGTTACGTCAGATCCAGCATCACTTTTCTTTTTTTCTTCCGTTTAGTTTCCTGGACGTGCTTATTTTTGTTCCCTTTTACTTTGAGAGTAATTATAAATAGAAGCTGGAGAGGGGAAAATAAATCTGTATTGCATTGTCTTAAGTGATTGTATAGAGTGTTATTAAGAGGCAGAGAGATATTTCAGCAGCTCTGAAAGAATGATTTGCCCAACAGGGCATTAAGTGGATGAAACCGTTTAGGGACCATTGGCTCAGGAGAACAGACATTGAACGAAACCTTTTTTTTTTTTTGGTTTACTACTCATTAGTTATTCTCACATGAGCAATAATCATACGCATGAAATCGGGGCAATGCCGCTTTTTTCTTTCCAGGAGTGCAGCAGAGTCTGAAATGGCTTCATAGGGTTCGGCTTCATCCTCAAAGCGCTGGTGGTGATTCAGATAGACTCCCCCCCCCCCCCATCTCTGCCTCAGTACAACTAAAACAGTAACCAGGTGATGCATAAAACGTAAGTAGGGACAGGACAGGTGGATATTGTGAGTGTTACTGTATCATTGTGCCTGCTCATCGCAGAGCTCATGTATATGTAAGTGTGTGTGTGTGTGTGTGTGCGCTGTACAGAGTAACTTCCACAACCATCATGGTCTGTTGTGTGAGATGGAACTGCTTACTCACAAACATCTTTTCCTTTTTTTACATTTTTGGACATGGATGGACGGCTCTGACACGAGGCTTCAAACTGTCTGAAGAGTCCGTTTTATGTGTATATTGAACGTTTTTTACAAACGCAACAAGTTCTAAGAGGAGGAGCAGAAACCTGCCGTGGTGTTTTAGAGAGGACGGGGTGGGTCGCATGCAGACCAACAGCTGCATGACTGTTTAATTCTTCGTGGGACGCTGTATGTGTGTACAAAAGGGAAAGAACCCCACTGTGTTGCTTTACAGACACACGCATCCCCATTATGTGCCATGTCATCTGTAAATTGTTGCATCAGGATTCCTGCTGAGATCTGGCATTCACATCTTCCCCATCCGTAACTGTGTGTGTGTGTATGTGTATGTGTGTGTGTGTGTGTGTGTGTGTGTGAGTGAAGGGCTACAACTAATGGTCATTTTAATTATTACCAACCTGTTGATTATTTCCACGTTCAATCGGTTGGTTAAAAAAATATCTAAGTACATTGTGGAAAATGTCCAAAGTCCATAGTGATGTCTTAAACCGACAGTCCAAAAACTCCAAATATATCCAGTTTACTATCAGAGGATGAAGAAATCCTGAAGCTTCAACTCTTGAGTTTTGTTTGAAAATTGCTCAAGCGATTAATTTATTATCAAAATTGTTGCAGATACATTTTCTGTGGATCTATTCATGTTTGTGTGCATAATTTAGTTTTCGTCCCTAAAATAATAGTACACACAAGTATTGATCTATGAGATCAACATATATTTGACTAAATAAGCAACAATCAAAGTGTAGGAAAAATAAATCCGTAGCTGCTGCTGCTATTATTATTATTATTATTATTATTATTATTATTATTATTAATAAACACTTAACACTAAAAATGCATGGTTTGTGTGACATCACCTTCCCCCCTCAGCCTACAAACAGTTCTAACTTCATTCCGAGTAAGAAGCTGATTGAGAGAAAAAAGGTCACAATACTTCTGGAGGATGAAGGAACAACGTGTTAACCTTCTTAAAGAAGTTATAAAAAATACAATGATTTAAAGAGAAAATATCAACTGGGTAAATGCCTAAGTCCAAATGTTGTCTCTTGTACTATTTTGCGTTTCAAAAGATAAAAACTTTATAGAAACTCTTCTAACTTTAGATTGCATTGTGACAACTTTAAACTGTCCCTGATCTGTTCCATTGGGATCACATTCATTCAGTCATATGAGACTTGGAAAAAAATGCTTGTGAAACTGTCCTTTTAAGTTAATTATATGTATTGTCACAAATCTAGAAACAAACAAGAAATAGTTTACAATTCATCATGTTAACTCTCGTCCCTCGTGCTTACTAATGTTGGTTCCAACTTTTTTTATTAAACATGAAACTTCAAAATACAGGACCATCACATTTTGAGTGTCAGCACTTTTACATCTTTGATCAAACATTTATATAAATTGAGAAAATTAAACTGTAGAAACTCGTTAATGCTGGATATCTGCAGGTGGATGTGATGCATCCTCTCTCACACAAACAGGAAGACACGACGGTACATTTTGGGGCTGAGTGGAGGTGTGTTTTGATCAAGTCAATATTTGTAATAGTTTCAGTGGGGGTAGGTGTATCTATTTCTTTTTTTTTCTGTCATTCCAGAATGAGTCTGCCTTATTTCCATACTTTTGATTGTGAAAATCAGTTGTAAAGCAATGTGTTTTATGACGACTAAATTAAAGTTTTTTAACTGGTGAAAATGTTCTCCTATATTTTGATCATTTAATCAAAAAGTGTTGCATGAACATGTCGCCTTCTCTGTTTTTCCTAGATTTGGTGGAATTCATTTTTTTTATGCATTTGATGCCACTTCATTAAAAAAGCCGTCTATGAAGTTTTCTTGTTTTCATCAATGTAAGAATTTATGGATTTCTACTTTTCCATTCGGTCACATATTTAACAAACTGGGTTATTCTATTCGATGGTTTTCCCGTGTGAAAAAAAAGAAGGTCTGCGGGCTCATGCACTTCTCTGTTGAGGCTGAGCTGTCAATATCTTTATAATCTGCTGTCCATCCACTCCGACACATGTTGATTAAATTAATCTGATACTCAACGTAGCTGAGCTGCATGTTAACCGCTCTGACTCTCCATCCTCTTTACCAGGAAGCCACGCCTCTGCCCCAAATGTTCTGCTAATTCGAGTGATGCACTGAGTGATGGGGGAGTTCGTACCTGCCAAAAGCTGGAGACCGCGGCGACTGCAGTAATCTGAATTACAGATTTTACTGGCTGGAATGTATTGACCGGCTTCAGATTTAGCAACTCACTCCTAAAGCTCTCTCCCCCCCACCCTCGTCTCCTCCCGGTATTCCTCCACTTCCTCCCTCCCTCCGTCATCCCTGTTTTCATGTGGAGTGTCGCTGTGCGGTCAGTCTGCCTCCAGCGATGAGCGTATCGACGTCCGCATCATTCCACCCTGCTGAGTTATTGGGATTTGTTTGCTGCTTTTCCGGCTTTGTGTTAAAGCTGTCCACGCAGCTCTCTGCCGATGCATCGGGTCGATCAATTGTTATCGACTGACTGTATTATTGTTTTTTGCTTTTATTCTATTGATAGTTTTTTGTTGTTGTTTAGTTTTGCCCCACCTCCCGGAGCGTGGAAAGCCGGAGAGGATGTTCTCGTCCTCGTCCAGAAACTCTCTGTTCTCGCCCTGGTTGTCCATGGAGCAGTCGGATTCTGAAGCGCTGGACATCAGCACCAAGGTGCAGCTGCACGGGGTGCTGTGGAAGAGGCCCTTCGGACGGCCGTCGGCCAAGTGGTCCCGCAGGTGAGGGGGAGGTGTGAGTCACCTTGTGGTCTTTATCCTTTAACCCCAGACGGAGCACTTTATACTGTAGGTCTTTCTATTGGTGGGGAGACACTCGGCCTCTCCGCTACTAAGGAAGCGGCCTTAACTTTAAAAACTACAGGTAATGCTGACAGGAAATCAGCTTTTTCTTTTAATGTTTAAAGAGGTGACGTTCATGATGGAGAAGGTTTTCCTCGTTCCAGACAAAAATGCTGAATATTCTTAGAGAACGGTCATATTGCCACACGATACTTAAAAGTGAATCTTTGCTGTGATATATTTTGAAAAAAATACTTGATTTGACACAACAGGTATACAAACATTTATTTCTACTTCTGAGGGCAAAACACGTTATTTGCTTTACAGCTGCAGTTGAAAATATGTCACAAATTACAGAAAATGATTTATCTGACAGAAGTTTAGATTCCTGATTGATAAAACTTGTCGACTTGATTGACTCTATTTCTGATGTTGACTGATCTTTTCTTCCTGAATGAACATTTAGGATTTTGTGTTGTGAATTAGAGGGTTCCTTTATAAAACAACAGGATAGTCATATTCACATTCCTTTTCACATCCCAGTGTCAGTGTATCCTGATATCAGAGTGTCTTTGGATGTTACAATGCCTGGATTCATACCTTATGTCATGATCATGCTCTTAGTTTATACAACCGTTAAAACGTCAGTACACGGTGGATCCAGAAAGTCCATTTGTTGCTCACTCATTGTAACATTTCCCACCGGCTTGTGTCACGAAGGTCAAAAGGTGGTGGGATTTGTTCGGTAAATGCTAATTTGCTGCGTGACGGACCCTCAGAGACTTTAAATGAACTTCCTCAGCACAGTCTTCCCTTTGGGGGACGTCAAAGCGCCACCCCACTGATTTCACACATTAAGGTCAGTTTACACATCGCAAAGAGTAAAACTCAGCCGTAAAACGTCTTTCTAAAGTTATCAACTGGGGGCACTGAGTTTGAGAAAGAAGAGACACAAGGGGGTTTGAAGAAAAGTGTGTTTTAAAGCTGGAACTTAAAGTCAGGATATCTCGGCCTCTGCTGCAGATCAATTGATAATTCTTTATTTCAATTAAAATCAAACATTCTGAGAAGGTGAAAGTCACTCTTTATAACCAAGATGACGGGTAGAAGTGCTGCTTTGTCTTAATGAGTTACAAGAAATAAAGGTTGGGAACAACTGATTTCGAGCATAAAATTAAACCGAAGCAGCAAAAAGCAGGAACTTTACAGGTCACTTGTTATCGATGAGCTGAATCAAATATTTACACAGAGCCAGAAGCATCAACTGAAATGTATCGGGGAACATGTTGGTTTCTTTTTAGCCCCGCAGGATTGTCTCACTGCTGCTTTCATTGTCTTCCTCGGTACAAAGATTCTTCATCATCAAAGACAGCTTCTTGCTCTACTATGCGGAGAGCGAGAGGAGAAACTTTGAGACCAACCGGTACTTCAACATCCACCCCAAGGTGAGCCGCTGCATCCCCTTTGAACACCTAGAAGATGCTGGAACATGTGTGGTTGTTGCTTTCTGTGTGACTACGTACACATAAAGATTTAGGAGGATTTTGATTGACTGTGTGCTTAAGTCACTTTTTGCTTTTAGGAACAGAAGGCTTTGACCTGTATTATCCAGAAACGGCATCATAAATAACGCAATGCGTTTCTGCCACAGGGGGTCATTCCTCTGGGAGGATGTGTGGTGTCAGCCAATGAAAACATGGGCATGCCCTTCGCCATCGTGGTCAACCTGGAAGATTTCACTGTGAGACCCTGATCCTGTCACACATACTCTCCTCCGTTACGTCATCAGCCTCAGTTTAAAGTATCGCTTTTTAAGATGGACAACACATCGATGCAAACACACGACACGCACTAAGTGCCACAATTGGTTGCATGACAAAGCAGCTTGCAGAGCCAGGCGGAAACGGACCTTTCTAAATTGTACTTTTACAACTGATGTGAGACATCAGCCTAATCCTGCAACAAATGGGACGCACTTAACTGCACACTGGGACACAACAGTGTTACATAAGTGTTTACTGTGTCAGCAGCCCAAAGATATTTTACAGCCTGAGCCCTTTATCGACAACCTGCTGCATGTTGTGTGTGCGTCCCCCAGGGCACCATCGTGCTGGCTGCTGAGTCTGGGGAGGAGCAGGTCCAGTGGATGGAGATGCTGCAGGAGTCAGGGAAAGTGTGAGTATTCTTCCTCTGGAGGAATTACACAAAGACTACATAACTCTTAAAGCCTCTCCGTTTGAATTTTCATTGGATTATAGATTGTTGATGGCAGAAGCTTTTGTTTGTAGAGAAATTGGACAATCCCAAAGTTGTCAGAAGTGTTCAGCTTAAATTTGAGACTTAAAATTGTAAATGTTAGAGATAAAGGCCCGCTTCAACCACAGCTGTCACTATATTGTGCCCCAGTGTCTGATTGTTAACAACCAAAATAAGAATGTTCAACAATTTCTTATGAAATTACATTTCACTTTGTCTGCTGCAGCTTTTAAGAGTTGAGGCTTTGAGCTTAACGCTGACAGCATTGACATGTAAACTAAACCGTTAATGCTAATGCTAATTAGCACTAAGCACAACATACAGCTGAGGCTGATGGGAATGTCATTCATTTTGCAGGTAATTGGTCATAAATAAAAGTTTTGGACTGATTGAAACTTTCACTTGATGATGGCGTTTGAAGAAAAGTCTGAATATCAAAGTGTTTATCATCAATATAATTAAAAATTATAATTCATCCTCACATAATACTGCGTATAAGATTTCATGAGAATCCGACCAATAGAAGTCAGAGGATTGCTGAAGTCTTTAGAATGTATCCTTCAATCCCAAATGTCAACTTCAGAGGAGAAGTGTGAGTATCCACAACATCAGTGGGATTCATCCTTTTAATTTACTAATCATGCTTTAGTTTAGTTTAAATCTCTGCGTTCATCCAACAGCACATGGAAGAACGCCCAGCTGGGGGAGGCCATGATCGAGAGTCTGGAGGCTCAGGGGCTGCAGCTGACCAAGGAGAAGCAGGAGTATCTGGGTAAACATGGGAAAGGTTTTCTAAAGGTTTAACAAGCTGAGACCGTTTCCATGAAAAGGTTTTGTTTCTCCAGATAAACTGATGGAAGAGACCGAGGAGCTCAGTCATCAGAGGGCACAAAGAGAGGTGAGACCTTTTTATAAATTGTAAATGTACGAGGAAAAACACAATTTATGAGGAAACGACTTGAATATTCTCAGAGTTTAAAGACAAATTTATGAGAAAAACTACGTACATTTGTGTCTTATTACTTTGCAATGTTTGAACAACTTCATCACACCCCAACTTGCTGTGCATTATGTCTACATGGATGACCTGATACAGTTACACTTGGTAATCAGATTATAGAATAAGGAAATGCTCAAACCTTTAGCCCATAATCACCAAATTATCAAAAGCATCTAGACTTTGAGGAGACATTTCTGTGCAGTGGGACTATTCATAAGAAGAAGAAAAAATGTCTCGTACATTTATGACTTTAATATCAGAAATGTGAGTTTCTCTGAATCGTTTCCTGTCTAACTACCTGATTAATCGATTCATACTTTCAGTGCTGCCACACTGCTCTGGTTTATCAAGCTCATTTAGTTCATCCTTACACTTAAAGGCTGGAGCCGTAACCCTCCACTCGCGCTGTTTGCAGGAGCTGGAGCGTCTGAACCAGGTTCTGGAGGAGGAGAAGATGAAGTTTGAGGAGGTGGTGGTGGAGCTGAAGGCGGAGCAGGAGCATATCAAAGTGTAAGAGAATATTTTCCAGGTAATGTTAAGTGATACAGTTCACAAGTCTGTCAATATTAATGTGATTTATTTTCCTCTGTGTGTTTGGCGGCAGAGACCTGGACGGCACGGCTCAGTCCCTGAAAGGTGTCGAGAGTGAAAAGGAAGAGCTGAGCAATTTAACCGTCCTGCTGCAGAAATCCATCGAGGTATGAAACAAATAAATAAATAAGAAAGAAGCAGTGGCCTGTGTAACAAGAGTCCCTTATTGATGAAGTGGAGAGGACTCTGGCTGGACTCAGATCGTGTAATGTTACAACTGCTGATGTACAACCGCTGAAACAACCCCTTGAGGTTGTCCATTTATCTCGCTCACGTAATGTAATAGATTTTACATTGAAGCAACTGCCTGTGGGAGGGATTAGAGCCATGTGGGAATGAGATTGTGATCACAACAAAAGTCAAGAATTAAAGGAGTACAAGATACGTTTGTCGTCTGTTAAACATGAAGCTGCAGCCAGCCGCTGGCTATCTTAGCTATACTTCAGTTTTTATACGGATTAACCAAACAAGATGTTAAGTAGCGAGCTTTTGCGACGGATTTTGTGACCTTTGGACAGAGCCGGTCCAAACCGTATCATCTTTTTCACAAAGTTTATAACTGATCTTAAAATTTTTCTGCATATTATAACTAGACTAGATAACTCAATAATTCAACTATGTCTTGTAGACATTTAAGCAGAGGGGCTGCCTCTAAAAAAGAAATGAAAATGTATTGGAAAAGATACATCGTCAACAACTCCTTCCTGTTAATGACAAAGAAAAACCTGTCGAGGTCTTTTTTCCAGAGCTTTCAAGTGAGACACACTCAATATTGTTTTCGTTCAAATAGACAGGAAGATTATCTATTTATTATTATTATTGGACATGTGTAAGGAATGATTGCTCAACTTCCCGTAAATTCCTCTCCACTGAGGAGATTTGGTGGGTCTGACTCTGTGCTCTGTCCTCCAGGAGCTCTCTCAGGAGAAGCAGAGAACTTTGGAGCTGCTGGGGGTGAAGGAGGAGACCGAGGTCGAGAGCTCAGCCTGCAGGGAGCCGGAGGACTGCGAGGATCCCGGAGAAGTGGACCTGCTGCAGGACCTGAGACACATCGAGGAGCAAATGAAGATCCTGCTGAAGGAAAAGGAGCAAGCTGGCGACAAGTGAGTGACGATTTAGAGCCAGAATCGAACAACGTGACAGAACTAGACCAGTTATGTACAACAGACTTTTCATACTTTCACTTTGGCACCCAAAGGGTCGAACACTCCAGGAATCCTCTGTGCTAATGGCACAGAGGATGTTACTGCTAGTGGAAATGTGTATTGATCCCTAAACAACCAGCCCCATTGATCAGCACCAGTAAGTGATATTACAGGCAGCTGCTATCGACTGTGCAGCACTAATGTTCTGGTCCCAACACTGAAGTGTATGAGCCCTAACGTTATGTTTCCACGAGCTCTCACTTCCATCTCCACCTCCTCCTCTGACTGACACGTACAGCTGCATGGAAAAATAAAACCATAATCATACAGAATAGTTTTCATACCAAATGCAAGAACAAACTGATGCACACTTGTTTTGCAAAACAACAGTTTTTTTTTTATCTCATTTTGTCATGAATTTTTATATTTTATTTGTTTTGTTATAAGTGTCTCAAGGAAAGTTCTCTGGTTCCTGTTATAACCTTGAAATCAAATTCCAGGCGTGTGTCTGTGTGCATTCATCTGTGTCCCGTAGAGCTCAGTGAGCACAGCACGGCATCCAGCTACGCAGTCCTGAAGCTGAAAGAACACCAGCAGAACTATTTACAGCTTTTTTTCTGCAACCTACCGGCTTTCCAGCTTAAGTTTAGAGCTTTAAAAAGGGGTTTAAATAACGGCAAAATCATTTAAAACCACCAAAATCTGAGTTCTGACCCGGTTCTCGTTAGGATAAAGATATGCATGACGTTCCTATGTGTTATGTTGTGCATGATGATGATGATGATGATGTTGTTATTGTTGTTGTGCGTTTGTCATCCAGGCTCCGGGAGAACGACCAGCGGGCTCAAGTCCTGCAGCAGGAGAGGGAGTACTACTCCTCTCAGGCTCGGACCTTGCAGCAGTCACTCTCTCAGCTCACTGTGGACAAGCAGCAGACCGAGGCCGAGCTCAAGGTAACGAAGCGCGACTCGGTTGCTCTCGGCTTGATGACTCGGCAACAAAACGCTGCTCAAAGTCAGGTCAAAGGTGGCCGTATATTATTCGGCTGCCAGGTTTATTTCTTCAGCTATCGTTCTACTGGGAGAACTTCCTTTATTTTGGTCTTGAGCTCCTGTTTGCTTTGTTGCAGCTTTATTATTCTTCGTGGCACAAGAAGTCTCGTGACCTTACATAATCCCCAGTATGACTCAACCTCAGCAGTTAATTATTGTAATAAACTTGATACACATTTATTGTAATGGCAGCTGAAAATGAGTGAGTTTGTACACGTATTTCAGGCCTTTTCAGCTTTTGTAAGATTTGTAAACCATACAATAAAACATCTCTCTACAAGAGGTACAATAAATGCACCTGTCTTTCTGCTCAATTATATATTAATATTTCCCAACATGAAGGTGTAAAGATAGTTTCCAAACCTTTGTCACATATACTTCTACATCTGAAAGTAGGTACTCAACCCTGTTTTCACATTCATAATAATATTACAAATAATATAGTTAATTCAATGTGTTTTAATTTTTTTTTAATGGATGATTTATCTTAAGAAGTAGGAGCATTTTCAAAACCAACATTTAATCCTTCAGTTTTTCTGAAAAAATTCTAAATTGTTTGAGCCTTTAAGAGATCCACTTACACAATGTGTCCGTTTTTAATAATAATTTTCAAAAATAGAGGGGACGTGACCTCAGTATTTGTGGCTACTGCTCTGCTTGAACAAATAATTAAGGTGAGTCTTTTTGTACAAACCAAATGGCTGTAACCACTGAGTCTGGCGCGCTCCTCTCTTGTTACATCTACTGGATACCAGCTCACTGTCTTCTCCTCTTCCTCGTTTCTCTGTATGAAATTTCTCTGTCTTCCTTCCAGACCTATGGGCTGAAGCTAACACTCCGGATTTATTCAGTGTAATAAGTCACTATTGTTGTATTGAAATTCATGTCTTGCGTAACTATGAAGGGCGACAAGCCTGTAGTGCGGCTTTCAGTTAATCCTGAACAATGGAAATACTTTTGAGTGCTGTCTCCAAACATCATGAGACAGTTTGAATTTTAATTAACCGTGACCTCTTCAGCCGCTGAAAATCTTTCCTCCATCAGCTCAGTTTATCATTAAAAGCACAATATTTCCAAATCCAGAATCAGTATATCGATGTAACCCACTTAACATCCTGTGTGTGTGTGTGTGTGTGTGTGTGTGTGTTTCCCTGTGTGCATTAGGCGGAGATAGAGTCTCGGGTAGAGCTGGAGAAGAGACT